>NW_005362842.1:381734-385589 GCF_000412655.1 Myotis brandtii | reverse complement strand
TAAGCTGGGATGCCAGACAGAAAGCTCCTTTGTGCGTCTTGTTAGAGGAATTCTCTGCTCACTCCCGGGCACTCTTCTCTCTGGCTGCCGAGGAAGGGACTAGAGCAGGGGTGGGCAAACTTTTTGACTCGAGGGCCACAATGGGTTCTTAAACTGGGCCGGAGGGCCGGAACAAAAGCATGGATGGAGTGTTTGTGTGAACTAATATAAATTAAAAGTAAACATCATTACATAAAAGGGTACGGTCTTTTTTTTTTTTAAATTTTATTCATTTCAAATGGGCCGGATCCGGCCCGCGGGCCGTAGTTTGCCCACGGCTGGACTAGACCTTTGCCGTGGTTTACACCTTTGTTAACACCGCATCCACTGGGAGCCTTTCTCATGGGACCAATGGAACAGCTGCAGAGAACATTCGAGCCCTTGGGTTTGATGGTAACAATCACGGTGCTGTTGTGATTTGCGCTCACCTGTGTTCTGCCTTTTGGTGGCTTAACAAGGGGCTTGCCCTCGTCTTCTGCATTTGGCAGTCTTTTTTATTTTTTATTTTATTGATTTTTTACAGAGAGGAAGAGAGAGGGATAGAGAGTTAGAAACATCGATGAGAGAGAAACATCGATCAGCTGCCTCTTGCACACCTCCTACTGGGGATGTGCCCACAACCAAGGTACATGCCCTTGGCTGGAATCGAACCTGGGACCTTTCAGTCCACAGGCTGATGCTCTATCCACTGAGCCAAACCAGCTAGGGCAGCATTTGGCAGTCTTAGGCCCGACGTGGTACCTTTCCTTCATACTATTTGCAAGGGACGCTGTGAAGTGTTTTCCTGCGTCTTGCAGAACACGCGACCAGTTTTGCAAAGCCTTGGGAGACACTGTGGATGGGTCCCTTCCAGCCCTCTTGCTCACAGACATGTTCCTTTCCTCTGACCGCAACGGGTCCATGGGACCCAAACATTACACAATAGGGGGGTGGTCGGTATCTTCCAGAGAGGAGTCTTTCTCATCACCCCTTTCCTCCTTGGGTGTTGTTCCCCTGAATTCTCGTAAATAAAAACTGCATTAAGCAGCAAAAAGAAGAAGAAAATATCTGCCTTGTCAAGTTGTCCAGAGGATTCTGAGAGATAAACCATGGAAGGTACCAGAACTCACACTTAAATGACAGCTGTTATTATCATTAAAATACCAGGCATGTGATCAGCAGTGCTCTCCCTGACCAAGAACTCCCAAGTGCCTGGCATTTTCCAGCCTTGCCCTGTGGAAACAGATGAGGGCCACCCCCCATCCCCCTTTGTACCTCCTCCAACCTCCTCCAGTGTCCAACGGTGGCTCAGGAAGCATTTGCTGGAATGACATAATCAACCCAGGTGGGCAGCTGCCTAGGGTCTTGCTACCTAAAGTGTGGTCCGTGGACCATCCGGACTAGCATCACCTGGGAGCTTGTCAGATCAGTGTAGCATCTCGGTCCCCACCCTAGACTCCTTCATGGGACTGGGAAGCCAGGCCCTAGCTCGGCTGATATGCTTTTCCTAACCTAGTTCATCTCTGTGCCTCTGCCTCTTCGTCTATACCAGTGGTTCTCAACCTTGGCTGCACATTAGAATCACCTGGGAATCTTTTTAAAATCCTGATTTCTGGGCCTCATCCTCCGGAAATTCTGTTTCTTTGTTATGGGGTGGGGCCACAACATTAGTAACAAAGAAACGGAATTTCCGGAGGATGAGGCCAAGAAATCAGGATTTTAAAAAGATTCCCAGATGATTCTAATGTGCAGCCAAGGTTGAGAACCACTGGTCTATACACAGTCTGAATGTTATCAAGAATCAGGTGATTTGAGTACACGTTAACATTTGGAAAGCACTGCTCGGCTCTGACTGCGTAAATTGGCCGGGCCCTGGGCCTCACCTGGAGGTAGGCCTGAGCAGTCAGAGAGGCCTGCACCTGGGCCACTGGCACCTCCACCCGCCAAAGGCTTCTGCAGAGGCTGCTCAGGAGAGCTAGTCAGGGCCACAGGATTGTGAGGCCAGCCCCTCGCTTGGTTACTGTGATTTTCCTAACCCACTTAACCTCTGGGCCTGTTTCTCCATCTATAAAATGGGGTGACACCAGCTACGTCTCAGAGTCACTGTTAGAATCAGATGAGTTCGTGCAGGCAACATGCTCAGAAGGGGCCTGGCACAGCAAAAAGCAACTCAATTGAAGCACCAGCTGCTAATGCTCGTAGTTAAGTACCTGCCCCACCCAGGCTGAGTGGCTGAGACTCACGCTCCTTCTTCCCCTGCCCGCTCAGGCACGTTCCCTCCTCTCGAGTAAACGTATATCGCCGTGGGTGACCTCTGGATACCACTACAAGCAGGTGGGGCCCATTCCTAGGTGTGGAAACTGAGGCCCAGAGAGGGGGAAATGACCTGCCAGCTTGAATCAGAGGAGAGGATTGGGCGAGGCAAAAATTAGGAATAGCAATCGTTGCTCCAACACGGGGCTGTTAAAAGTGTTGCAAGGATCAGATTGGTGCATATAGCAAGTATCTATAGCAGCGTTACCTGTTATTTATCTCCATAACTCCCACTTCACTCCCAATCAAGGGGCTTTGCCTACTGCCTTGGAATGCATTTCAGGTAAGGTGGTTCCCCAGCCCAAGGGTAGAGGGAATCCAAGAACAGTTAAAACAAAACAAAACAAAACAAAACAAAAAAACAGGCTTCAAAAGAAAGAACCACTAAGGATGGGGCATGGGCATTCATACAAGGTGTGAAGGAGGCATGGGGGGTGGGGGGGAGTGCTTCCCCGGAACTTGGAAAACCTGGAAGGATGTAGCTGAGCATCTGCCCTGTGGGGAGGGCGAGGGCCGTGGGGGTGGGGGCGCTAGGCCTTGCTTCCTCCGAGTCCCCTCTCCCTTCCCCTCTCCTCTGTGCACACACGCAGGATTCCTACCCACACTTCTGTGCCATCTGCCATCATCACATACACCTGTTTCTCAGACGGGTCAGTGAAGCAGACTGAAACTCACACCTCCCCCTGCCCCGCAGTCTCAGATCCCACTAGCTGCTGATTCACTCGGCTGGGCGGCCTTTGGGGCGGCTCCCCTCCCGGGATGAATCTCAGTGCTCTGAAGCCCACCAAGTGGGCCTGGACTCCCCCTGACCCCACCATTCCCAAGACACCACAGCTGGTGGGAGGAGGGACAAGAAAGTTACCCTTTGGGGCCAGTGGCTCTCGAGTCTTACCAGAGCCCAAAGCCTAAGGCCCACCCGAATCCTCTGCCCCCATCCCTGGCATGGCTCAGTTCTTCCCGTGGGTACATCCACAGGCAGACTCCTTGGAGTGGACAAAACCATCAGTGTTAGAGTATAAAGCTGTTTACACTCACAGAGCGCTCTCTATTGCACCAGACCCAACACCACCTATGGTTGTAGACAGCACGCCCCAAGCCCCGTTTTACAGATGAGGTTCAGAGAGAATGCCCATTTGACAGATGGTAAAACTGAGACCCAAAGGAGGCAAGTCAGGGGCAGAAGCAGAACTCGGAGGCCAGCCAGGGATGCCTCCAGGTTCAGGACCCTCACTTCCTCATTGTCTCTCACTAATTAGCCCAGAGGCGGAGGAGGGCCTGAGCTGAGGGAAGAAAGCACCCGCAGGGGCCCGCTGATCCCGCTCTGTGGAAGCCCCTAAGCCCTCCAGCCAGACAAGGCGCCAGAACCCGGACCCGAGCCCCGGCCCGCGCTCACTTTGGGCTTGTCGAAGGCGGGTGTCTGGGTCATGGTGCCAAGCGTGCGCCCCGCGCTGCTCCTTCCTCCGCTGGATCCCCGCGGTCGAGGGCTGAATAGGAGGCCGGTTCGTGTCCCCCGGGGCCCCCGCA
>NW_005362842.1:373556-381658 GCF_000412655.1 Myotis brandtii | reverse complement strand
CCCCGCCCCGCCTCGCTGTCCCCAGCTGTGCTTTTCCTGGAATTCAGGCCCAGCAATGGGAACAAACACAGGGCCCCTCAACTCCTTGGCCCCCCCACCCCCAAACACTGGCCCTGGGACTTGGGGTTGCAGCCACCTGCGGGCTCAGGCTCCAGCCTCTAGGCGCGGCTCTGCGGCCTGGGTGCGTACAGAGTGCCAGGCCCGAGCTGGAATCTGGGAGCCCGTGAGCATCACAAACCTTGTGGGGCTTGCTCTCTACCCGGGCTACCAGCGCTCATCACGTAATCACACAACACGAGTGTGTAATTAGGGAGCTGTATGGGGACCACCCGTGGCCTGCAGGTCGGGGAAGGCTTGTCTGAGGACCTGAAGGAGCGTGCCAGGTGAAGGGAGTGGAGTGGAAGAGGGAAGCCTGAGAGTGTTCACACTGTGCCCCGCTGTAATGACAAAAACATGGGAAACCCAAAGGCCCGTCCACAGCGAGTGGGCAAATAACTCTGGAATACTCACGCCACGGAATAGAATACAGCAGTGAAATGGAATGAACTTCAGTTGCAAACAGCACCACATCGATCTAAGAAACAGTGTGGAGGGAAAAAGTCGCACAAAACTACATGGGCCATGATGTAACTCATAGAATGTATAATAAAAGCAAAACCAAAAATATGCATGTTTAGACACATGTATTTGGGAGAAAATGTTTTAAATCAAGGGAAAGAGAGAAAGAAACTGAAGAAGAGTGGTTATCACAACTCAGGAGAGGGGAGGCGCATACAGGTACATTCAGGTTACTGGTCATGTTCCAGTGCTTGGGTGGGATGGTGGTTTCGTTTCATTTCATTATCTATACCAGGGGTCCTCAAACTTTTTAAACAGGGGGCCAGTTCACTGTGCCTCAGACCGTTGGAGGGCCGGACTATAGTTAAAAAAAAACTATGAACAAATTCCTATGCACACTGCACATATCTTATTTTGAAGTAAAAAAACAAAACGGGAACAAATACAATATTTGTATTTGCATGTGGCCTGCGGGCCGTAGTTTGAGGACCCCTGATCTATACTAATAAAAGGGTAATATGCTAATTAGACCAGGAGACCCTCCGGACATCCTTCTGGACAAAGCCATGGTGAGGCAGAGGCGGTTAGGGGCGATCAGGCCAAGAGGGGAAGGCAGTTGGGGGTGAGCAGGCTGGCAAGAGGGGCAGTTGGGGGAGAACAGGCCAGCAGTGGGGGGCAGTTGGGGGCGAGCAGGCCGGCAGGCAGAGTGGTTAGGGGCGATCAGGCAGGCAGGCAGGTGAGTGGTTAGGAGCCAGCGGTTCTGGATTGCGAGAGGGATGTCCGACTGCCGGTTTAGGCGTTAACCCCCGACATCCCCCGAGGGGTCCCAGATTAGAGAGGGTGCAGGCCAGGCTGAGGGACACCCCGCCCCCGTGCACAAAATTTGTACACAGGACCACTAGTATTATAAATAAACTGATAACAAATAAGGAGAAAAGAGAGGGCAGGAGAGTGGAGGACAAGCGGCTAGAAAATCCGGTGAGAACTAGGTCACTATGGGACAGAGTGAGGCCTTTCCCCTGAGCGTGCTGTGGAGGGTTTTAAATGGAGGCAAGACAGGATCAAACTTTTATTTGGAAACAATATTCTCAAAGTGTGGCCGGGAATCATCAGCATCGATGTCACCAGGGAGCTGACTACACCTGCTGACTCTCAGACCCTCCCCGCACCTACTGAGCTGGAATCTATCTTTTATTCCCAAGTGGCTGGGCTGCTGTGTCACGGGAAAGGGACCGCCAGAGTGGGTCTGCCTCGGGCACGTGTGGGTTCTTGGCTTCATGTGGGAAACACTTCACAACATGAGTCCAGGGGATTTTGAGGAGACAGTGAAACAAAGGAAGGGCTTGGGGTAGAAGCAGCAGCAGGAGAGAACCTAGGGGTGCCCTGCGTTGGCCTAGAAACATTCTAGGGAAGAAGTGAGTCCAGGCGGGGCTGCTCTGGCTCATTGAAAAGTCAGAGAGAAGGGGGCCCAGGAGACTGGCTCAGGGGTGAGCCCGGGACGAGCTGCCGCTGCCCTTTGCTCCCCTGGTTGCAAGCCTCCTGGGGACCCTCAGAGTGTAGGAGAGAACAGGAAAGGTGCATGCCTGAAAATGAAGAAAGGCATGGCGTGCTCCAGAGAGAGCCCTCGCTGGGTCTTTGTCTTGAGGGTTATCTGTTTTCTAAAGACGGGGATTTTAGGGGCGATCTTAGGGGAGGATCTAATAAAATATTCATCAGCTTTATGCCCATGTGCCAAAATGAGATTTATTCCCTTAACTTCATCTGTCCTTGGGTGTGGTTGGCACGAATGGCATTTATTGGATTTCTGTTATCTGTCTCCCTGAGTAGGCTGATTTGAGCTACTTAGCCTCTGGTTGGGAGAAGTGTAACCATTTACTACTGTGTCCTTGGTTAGGGAAGATAGGCCTTTACTGGGTGGCTGTAAACCGATTCTCCCGGCACACTGTGGAAACCAGAGTGTTTTGCTAAGACCCTTTCCTGGCTCTCTGTGCTACTCAGGATAAACCATGCAGCTCTGCTCACTGAGACATGCTTGGAGCAGGTACTCTGAGAAGCGCTTTATAAGCACCATCGCATTTCATCTTTACCGCAATATCGTGAAGTAGGAAAGTAGGAAGTGATCTCATTTTACAGGTGAGAACACCAAGGCTCCGAGAAAAGAGCAGCCTGCTTGGTACCTGTGCTGCAAGTGGCAGCTGGGATTTGCATTTGAACCTGACTCTAGAACAGGGGTGGGCAACCCCTGGCACGCCAGTAACTTTTGCTGGCATGTGAAACCCTCTCTTATAATCTTCCATTTACAATTTTTTTCTTAATACCGACTTTTTTATTTTTCAGATAAATTCAGTGTAGGTGCATCTTAGATAAATAAATAATTTTACATAACAAGTTATCTTAAAGACCATAGACATGGATTGATGAGAGAGGGGAAGAGCAATTTCTATGCCTCTGCCTTAACTCTCCCTGCCTTCCTAGATCTGACCAGTGTTTTGGTTTCATCCACATACACTTGTGAATCTTTGTTCTCAGTGATGAATTTTGTTAAGTCTCGTAATAGGAGTAGCCTGACGGATGAAAGTAGTAGCTCATGCATATCTCTGAAGGTCACGAAATATAAACCTGATGTAAAATCTCTGTCATCAGTGATGCAGCAGCAAAAGTCCCACTGATAATATCAAACGGAGTCATAAAGTTTTCTGTCAGACTATCAGTGTACATGTATACATTAAAAAATAAAAGTACTTTTCCTCATCATATACTGTGTTTTTGTCGCTTGAATGAATTTTATTATTTCTTCAAGGTTCTTCACATACGTACACCTTAAGAGATATCAAGTAGGCGTAACATGTTCTCAAAAATGTTAGGGTTGGCACGCAGAAGAATTTTGAGTCAGAGATTTTGCTGGTTTTGGCACGCACTCACAAAAAGGTTGCCCACCCCTGGTCTAGAACCTTATTCTCTACCTTATTGCTGCCTCCCCAGGCCCTGCCATGACATTCAAGTTCCTCTCCAACATCAGTCCCTTCACTTTTCAGCACAGTCCTCACACACTGGCCAACCTGGGTGACGTACTGGTCCATTCAAGGTGACACGCGTTCTTTGCTATTCCTTCCACTGTGACAGGGAGTCTAATCTTCCTCCTGTTCTACCTGGGCTGGAAGAGTAACTTGTTTGCCTGATAGACTGTGGTGAACCTGACATTTCTGGACTTTGAGTCTAGGTCATAAGAAGCCTTGCCGCTTCCACTGGGGCCTCTCGAACATTCTCTCTGGGAACCCTGAGTCGCAATGTGAGAAGTCCCCACTGGAGAATCCACATGCAGTCCCTCCCTGGACTGCCCAGCTGAGCGCGGCCTTCCCGCCGCCCCCACCAAGAGACCAGACACGTTAGCGAAGCCATGTTAGACCAGAACAGCAGCCGCCTGACCCAACCCCACATTCCTGACCTGCAGATATAATGTAATAGAACGGCTGTTAATTGAAGTCATTAAGTCTTGGGATAGGCTGTTAGGCAGCAGTAGATAATAGGAGTGCTGGTTAATATCCCCCATCCCCGCCCCAATCACAGTGGAACCTCATTCCTCCAACGCCTCCCACCTTGAGCAATTCGCTTCTCAACCTGACAACCCTTTCATGCTGATGCTGTATGATCAGTCACCCATCTCTCAGGTGACAAACAAAGGAGAGAATCCACGAATATGAGCCAGTTCACCACTGCTAAAATCTCAGGATATGTGCTGTGAATATTTTCGTGTTTTTTTGCTTTTGCTGCTGCTTATAATTATTGTTAAGTTTTCACTTTGTACTGAACATTTCCTTTCCTTTTTGTTAAATTTTCATTTCATGTCCTTTTTGTTTTTAAGTGTTTATTTATAGATTAAACAGTACAATAGGCATGTACTGTATATGTGAAAGGTTGAAACAGGGGGCCTGGAATGGATTCACTCGGGGGCCTGGAACGGATTCATTCGATTTACATTATTTTAATGGGAAAAAATTATTCAGTTTTCGAACAGAATTAAGTTCGAGAAATGAGGTTCTACTGTACTTTTGTTAAAATTGCCTGAAACTTCTGTGGGTACAGAAACCACAAACTGATAAGCAGAGAAAAGGAAAGAGGACGAAGCAACTGAAAGCTTGGAGCCAGTTCCCCTCCCGCCATGGGCCTCTTCCCCAAACAGCTTCCCCCAGAGGCTGCTGGGAAGTTTGCTGCCTGGGTGTGCGTGGCAGTGACTCCTACCCCACATGCCTGGGGCTGGCCTTCACAGACCCTCAGCTGCAAGCACTTGAACACATAAAGAAACAAGATGAAAACACAGAAAACCCCACATCCCAGATGGGCAATGATGTGGGGAGACACCCTGCAAGGGGGACCTCAGTAGCCTGCAGGGGGGTATTCCAGGGCCTTCCCTGGGCTTGGGCAGTTGCCGGCTCCGTCAGCACTGGGCCTTATGGGAAGCACTTGGGGTCATATACCTGCCAGCCCAGGCCAGAGACCTGGCTCTTCTGGTTGGCACCCTGCGTGTAGCCCATCTGCAGAGACAGGAGGAGTTGTCACAGTTGTTGGTCCCCAGCTTGGCATCACAGATGTGCCCCTGGGTCCTGGGAGCCATCGTGCCCACCTGCTGGCACACTTGTTGGTGCCCATTGGCAGGCTGAGGATGAATGGCCCATGGGC
The DNA here is from genome assembly GCF_000412655.1 of Myotis brandtii. Classification (NCBI taxonomy): domain Eukaryota; kingdom Metazoa; phylum Chordata; class Mammalia; order Chiroptera; family Vespertilionidae; genus Myotis; species Myotis brandtii. The sequence continues at coordinate 376,423 of NW_005362842.1, read as the reverse complement.
GGCAGGATATGGTTCTTGGGTCACGCAGATCTCTTCTCGTGCCATATGCTGTCTTCCTGACTGGCTGGCACACTGTTGGTGCCCATCTGGAGCCCAGTGACGCACTGGCCCGCCTTCATGGTGGCGTCATTGAAGTTCCATCGCTGCTTCCCTGAGTACTTGATGCTGATGTCCACGCCACTCTGCAGAGCCAGACGAGACACCTGCACCTGCTTCACGTTTCCACTCTCAAGGTCCTGAGCTTGAACAGGTCCACGGAGTTCGTGCCGGAGCTGACCGTGGTCTAGATGAAGTTGGAGAGGTTTACTAGCTGGTGCCAGGTTGCATGGAGCGGTTGATCGTGGGGGCTGAGTTGGGCAGGAGCTTACTCACGAGTGTGCATAGGATAATTCCATCCTTCAGACCCTTCCGGAAGTTGGGACCCACAGACAGGCCCTCCATCCAGCTGCAGAGCTTCGCCTCCTCCTGCGGGTCCTGTTTGGACAGGAGCCAGTTCTTGACCTCGCCGAAAGCCCATAGGAGAACCCCTTATTGAACTGCATGGAGTTCAACTACCATGTGATGACTTGGCCTGTGTGTACATTGCGGAAGGATTTCCCCATCGAGTGAACATACCCATCACCTCACATACCTACCTCTTTTGGAAGGGGGTAAAAACACTTCAGTTCTGCTCTTAGCAAATTTTAATTATACAATAGTGTTCTCAACCAACTATACCAGTCACCATGTTGTACGTGAGATCCTCAGATCTTATCCATTTGACAACTGTAAATAAGTCCTTTATTCAACTCTCCTCAATTACTCAGTTTGGGTGCAGCACCTGGTTCCTGCCAGGACCGTGGGTGACACAGGCTGGTCTTGAACTTCTCCACACCAGTACACAGTGGGCCAATATCTACAGAGTTGGAGGAGGAATGGAGAGAGATGCTTTCCACTGTATCATCCACACAGCATCATTCACATGTGAAGACGGGAGAGATACATTCTCAAATTCTAACACAGGAATTCTAACTCTCACATAATCCTTCCTAAAAAAAATCTATTGTCATCATCTTCTGTGTATCGGAGAGTCATGTCCCTTGTCTAACCGTGCCAGTCAGGTAGATGGTCTTCAAAGATAAGACAGGGTCCGATGATCCCTGATCTCCAGTCCTGACCCAGGCCTGGTGGAGAGCAGGAGCTTGTTATGTGTTGTTGGGATGAAGGATGTCATTGGGCAATTCAGGTCATTGGCCCCCAGCTCCTGAGATATATGGGAAGCCTTCACCTGAGCGTGACCTGTGTCCAGTCTGTGCAGAGCTCAGGCTGCATTGGGTCAAGGGAGGGCAAGTCGATGCATAAGGAGAAGGATTTTAAGACACGGGGCAAATTAATCCGTCCCCACCCCACACACTCATACAGAGCATGTGTCACAGTAACAGCTACTACTGCTCAAGTTGGTCGCCAGAAGGGATTTGCATAATCTCATCTAGTCCTCCCAGCAGCCCTGTGAGGCACCATGATCAGCCCCATTCGCTGGTGAAGAAACCAAGGCTCAAAGTGGTCACAGCTAGTGAGAGATGAAGCAGGAATGTAGGTGTGAATAAGCCAGACATCAGCGCCTGTGCTCTTGACCTCTGTCAGTATCCAGGAGAAAGCACGGAAGGTCGGACAGTGGCCAGGTCTGCGGGCAGAGCCCTGGGTTTGCACCACCTAAAGGTGGGTCACTTCATTCACTCAGCACACAGCTCCCTAGGCTGGCCCTGCACCAGGCACCGAGGGTGTGGAGAAAACCCCCGCTCTCCAGTTGGTTTGCTCCCAGTGCAGCAGGGAGTCAGCGCCACCGATGTGCTACAATCTGACAAAGGTCAGCAAGTATGTCTTCCTCCTTGTTCTGTTGTTTTCCTCTGCAAACCTCCTGGCAAGTGGTTGGGAAATCAAGGGTTGCAAACGCAAATGCTGACAGAGTAAGTATGGAATGCAGACAGTTTGGAGTCTGTGACCTGGGACAAGTTCTCTGAGCCTCAAATTCCTCATCTGTTAAGTGGGGATAACACATATAATACCAAGCTCATAGGTTAACACATAGACATACCTAATTCATAGGATAATTCACATATATATCTAACTCATAGGATAACTCACATATATACCTAGCTTAGGGATAACCCACATCCATACCTAGCTCATGGGGTAACCTATGTAGGTGTATGTGGTCCAGATTTTGCCCCTGGCCCTGTGGACTCCAGAATAACTAAGGTCTCTGCTGATTCTGATCTTCTAGGATAGCTGAGTAGAAGGGAGAGATGTCAAATTTATCAGACAGGCCTAGGATCAGTTGCACACAACACAAAATCCTATCTAATAAAAGACAAAAAGGGTAATTAACCGTACCTCCGCTACGCTTCCCATTGGCTAATCAGGGTGATATGCAAATTAACTGCCAACCAAGATGGCGGCCGGCAGCCACGCAGCTGAAGCGAGCAGGAGGCTTGTTTGCTCCAGTGATGGAGAAAGCCAAGGTTTCTCGCCTGCTGCTGCCCGGCTCTGAGCTCTGAAAGCAACTAAGTTTCAATTATAGAAGCTAAACAAACCCAAGATACCTGCTTTCAGCCAGCCCCGGCCTTGGAGCTGGGAGCGCCAGTGACGGCAACAATGTTTCAATTATAGAAGGTAAATAAATCCCAGAATTAAAAAAAAAAGAAAAAAAGGAGAGGCTGGGAGCTTCAGTCCCGGCCAGCCCTGAAAACGGCCCTCAGCCCCTCACCCAGACTGGCCAGGCACCCCAGTGGGGACCCCCACCCTGAAGGGGGTGCGGGCAGCCTGAAAACAGCCATCAGCCCCTCACCCAGGCTGGCCAGGCACCCAAGCGGGACCCCCACCCTGAT
>NW_005362842.1:370870-373395 GCF_000412655.1 Myotis brandtii | reverse complement strand
GGGGGAGCTCTGCTCAGCCACAAGCCAGGCTGACGGCTGCCAGTACAGTGGTGGTGGTGGTAGCCTCTCCTGCCTCCTCAGCAGTGCTAAGGATGTCTGACTGCAGCTTAGGTCTGCTCCCCGCTGGCAAGTGGACATCCCCCGAGGGCTGCCGGGCTGCCAGAGGGATGTCTGATTGCCATCTTAGGCCCAATCCCCCAGGGAGCAGGCCTAAGCCAGCAGGTGGTCATCCCCCGAGGGGTCCCAGACTGCAAGAGGGCACAAGCCGGGCTGAGGGGCCCCTCCCCCCAAGTGCACAAATTTTTGTGCACCAGGCCTCTAGTCCTATATAATAAAACCCTAATATACAAATTGACCGCATGGCAGAACTGTGACGCACACTGACCACCAGGGGGCGGACGCTCAAAGCAAAAGCTGTCCCCTGTTGGTCAGTGCGCTCCCACAGGGTGAGCACCGCTCAGCCAGAAGCCCGGGTAACGGCTGGCAGTGCAGTGGCGGTGGTGGGGGCCTCTCCCACCTCCACTGCAGGCGGGCAGTACGGAGCGAGGGGTCCCGGACTGCGAGAGCCCCAGACTACAAGAGGCATATCTGATTGCCGGCTTAGGCCCGATCCCACCCCCCAACCCCACCCTGTACATGAATCTTGTGCACTGGGCCTCTAGTCCTAAAATAATAGTAGCAAAAAAAGAAGAAGAAGAAGAAGAAAGAAGTTTATTTCTCTGTCATGCAAAAGAAGTCCAGAGGTGGGCAATGTATGGCTGGTATAGCAACTCCATAAATATGGTTCCTTCCATCTCTCTGCTCTGCCAACCCTCATATATGTCCCTTACCCTCACTGCACAGTATGGCTGCTGGAGCACTGGCCATCACATCAACTGCCCAGAGAGCAGAGTAGAAGAACTTTCTCCTCCTCCTCTTCCTCCTCCCCCTCCTCCTCCTCCTCCTCCTCCCTTCTTCTTTCCTAAAATAATAGTAGCAAAAAAAGAAGAAGAAGAAGAAGAAAGAAGTTTATTTCTCTGTCATGCAAAAGAAGTCCAGAGGTGGGCAATGTATGGCTGGTATAGCAACTCCATAAATATGGTTCCTTCCATCTCTCTGCTCTGCCAACCCTCATATATGTCCCTTACCCTCACTGCACAGTATGGCTGCTGGAGCACTGGCCATCACATCAACTGCCCAGAGAGCAGAGTAGAAGAACTTTCTCCTCCTCCTCTTCCTCCTCCCCCTCCTCCTCCTCCTCCTCCTCCTCCTTCTTCTTTTTAGCTTTTTTCTTTTAAAGATACTTCCCAATTTCCTCACAACAAATTCCACTTATATAGTCACATGGCCACACCTAATTATGAAGGAGACTGAAAAATGCCTTGAGGCTGGAAAGCAAGGGAGCTAGCTTTTTTTTTTTATTTTTTTTTATTTTTAGCTAGATAGAGGAAGTAGATAGTAGATATTGGAAGTCAACTAGCCATTTCTGCCACATCAAAGATGTGGCTTGTGAGAAGGGTGTGTGGATGGTGGAGGGATGTCACAGGCAGCCAGACTCTGCCATTCACCTCTCTTCTGCCTCATAACTTTCTGACTAAGAAATGAAGAGAACAAGACAGAAAGATGCCATCTGAATATAACAATGATAGCAACAACTTCCTAAGGACCTGTCTATTCCCGGCCCTGAGCTGAGCCATGGGTGAACATGATCTCTGATTTCCATCTGCCGGCTCTTGTGTGAGTGAGCCTCTGCAGTGGTGGGGAGGGTCATGTCCTGCCTGTGCCAGCTGTTCCCAGATAGGTAACCAACCAGCCCTTCCATTTTCAGTCCTGCCTCGAACTCAGTCTTGGGAGGTTCCTGGCCTCTCCAATCCCTGAGTCTTTCTAAGGATCTTAAATTGTGGATCTGATGGCTCCCCCTGAACATTCAGGTTTCAATGTATTGGGTTTCTTTCTTTAAAAACAAAAAAAAATTGTATTGATTTCAGAGAGAAAGAGAGAGGGAGGAGAGACAGAAACATCAATGATGAGAGAGAATCATTGATCGGCTGCCACCTGCAGGTCCCACTGGGGATTCAACCTGCAGCCTGAGCATGTGCCCTGACCAGAATCGAACCAGGAATTGAACTGTGACCTCCTGGTTCATAGGTCAATGCTCAACCACTGAGCAACACTGGCTGGGCAATTTCTTGTTTGTTTGTTTTTTTAATTTTATTTTCTTGTTTAAAGTATTACAAATAGTAGTACATATGTCTCCTTTTTCCCCCCATTGACCTTCCCCCGGCCGCTCCTTCCCCCCCCACACACACATGCCCTTACCGCCCCCCCCAGTGTCTTGTGTCCATTGGTTATGCTTATATACATGCATATAAGTCCTTCGATTGATCTCTTACCCCCTCCAACACTTCCCAGCCTTCCCGCTGTAATTTGACAGTCTGTTTGATGCTTCTCTGCCTCTGTATCTATCTTTTTGTTCATTAGGTTATAATGTTCTTTATTATCCATAAATGAGTGAGATCATGTGGTGTTTTTCTTTCACTTCCTGG
>NW_005362842.1:351042-369929 GCF_000412655.1 Myotis brandtii | reverse complement strand
GGTCAATTTCTGGGTCCTCTATTCTGTTCCATTGGTCTATATGTCTGTTCTTGTGCCAGTACCAGGTAGTTTTGAGAACCGTGGCTTGGTAATATAGTTTGATGTCTGGTATTGAATTTCTTGGGTTTTTTAAATCAGTCCCCACTCACCATCTGCTTTCCAGCTTTCAGAATTTGGTTGACTCCTTTTATATGCTGTTATTTCTTCACATATTCTCTTTGTCCCGGTAGACAGATGTGCATTTTAAAAAATGCCTTTATATCATTTTATTGGAATCTCAGAGAACAGTGGAGATAAATAAGTGTGTTTGGGCCATGTTAAACCGGCAGCCTCCCACCTGGGTTCTTGACGGGGGTTGGGGGGGGGTGGGGGAGCCCTCAGCATTTATGTGGATTGTAGGGCATTCCCATCCTGACCCCTCCTTCCTCACCCAGCTCAGGAGCCCCTGGGACCCTCAGCACACGGCTGTGTCTCCCTCTGGGAGCCCAGGCATGTTTCTCTCCCGCCTCCTCGGCCCAGCCCTGCCTCAGGGTTCTTTGCACCCAGACAGGACTGGGCAGGCCTGTGGCAGGTGAATATGAGTTCCTGGTGAGGATCATTCCTGAGAAGTCAGGTCTCCTGTGTGGGGCCTTGTGAGTTAAAATTTGAAGTTGAGGATTAGAGCCAGACATTTCTAACTTGGAATATCAGAGTCAATTTCCCTGCACGGGGCTATTCAACCGTGTTTACAATGGAGTCCAAAGTCAACACGCAAGGGCAAAGCCTCATGGGGTTGGTCGCTCTTGTCCTTGCAAACCCCTCCAGTAGGTGCCTGGCTCTAAGCAGGTGCCGGGTTGGACACAGACACACTGCCGCTCGGTGAAGGCGACACAGCCAGCATCTCCTCCCGTGTCTTGGTCAAGTGCCTGCAGGAGATCCTGACGTTGAGAAGCCGTGCTGTGCGAACTATGTACTTCTTCAGATCCTGGATCCCGATCCTCAGTGGGCTGGGCGCTCACGATGCTCACGGGGAGAGGCACATGGTCCCCAGTTTCCAGGCTGCCTGCCATCCCGGTGTGGTGGGGGTGAGGAGCTTGCTGGGGTGCAGGACTTTCTGTGCCAAAACTGTTGTGGGTGGCGGGAGCAGCTCCAGGGGTTCAGCAACCTCGGTTCTCGAGTTTTGGCTGGGAAAGAATTCAGGGCCAAGACTCAAACTGTAAGAGAACTTTTATTTAGAAAATCACAGAAGAGGAAGAAGTAATTCATAGAAGAAATGGGCTTAGGAAACAAGTGGCAGAGGTCAAGGAAGGGCCCCTGGAACTTAGAAGTGAGGAAGGTAAAGGTAACTCCCCTGGGGGGATGAGGAGGGGAACAGAAAGGTGCTGGGCCCTCTGTCCTAATGGTTTTTAGGGTGGAGATTTTAGGGGAGGGCCCAGGGGAAGATCTCAATAGAATACTCTGCCACTTCCCAGGTGTGTCTCCACTGATTGGTTGGCCGGCGCCAGGGCAGGGGGTCATTATCCAATGCGGCTGGTCCTGTGTCAGCCTTGGGCTTGCTTGTCTGGTTTTGCTGCTTTTCTGGGCTTGGAGCTGAAATACTACTGAGGCCTAGATGTTATCTCTAGGGAGGAAAAGTTAGGGGTCCATGACCAGCAAGGGGAGGAAAGGGCACCCTGGGGGTGAGGTCTCACCCTACCATTGTCCTTTGCTAGGCACCCAGGGCTTTCTTGCTCTGTTCATGTCTGTCTAACTGCCTACCACAAAACCAGGATAGTTCCCGTCAAACCAGGCTGGTCACCCTAGGAGAGGGCCTGTCACAACAGGCTGGCTTCTCACATACCCTCCTGGGCATGTCCGTGTTGCAAAGGCAGTTTAAAATGATAATTCTGTGCTGTTTAACCCCTGCCCTACCACCCCACCTCACTTAGCAAGGTGCCTGGGCCTGAACCCCAGCTCCAACACCCACCAGCCGGAAGCAAGTCACTTCACCTCCTTCTGCCTCTGTTTCCTTATCTATAAAATGGGAGGATGAATAAGAAGTTCTACCCCCATAGGTTTATTGTAAGAACCGAGTGAGTAAACAGATGTAAAGCACTTAGAATATATTCAGGCTATGATCCCTTACCTAAAACCCCGATGTCTTGGGATCCCCCATGAGCTGTGGGATTTTGAGAGTTTGGGGGTTTTAGAAAGCAAATGCCATAGCCTATATAATAAAAGGATAATATGCAAATCAACCAAACAGTGGAACAACTGGTCACTATGATACGCACTGACCACCAGGGGGCAGACGCTCAATGCAGGAGCTGCCCCCTAGTGGTCAGTGCACTCCCACAGGGGGAGTGCTGCTCAGCCAGAAGCCAGGCTCACATCTGGCCAGCGCAGCAGCAGTGGTGGGAGCCTCTCCTGCCTCTGCAACAACGCTACGGATGTCTGACTGCCGGCTTAGGCCTGCTCCCCATGGACATCCCCTGAGGGCTCCTGGACTGCAAGAGGGCGCAGGCCGGGCTGAGGGCCGCCCCACCCCCCAAATGCATGAATTTCGTGTACTGGGCCTCTAGTGTTAAATAACAGCAGTGGGGTCTGGGTTAGCCTCCCAGTAACTAGACTCATTCATATTTATGCAGAGATTAATGTCTTAATATTCATACATCTGTTCAAGTTAGGTTTCGGCCACCAAAGGAGTTCTAGTGCTAAACTGAGATTATTTTGTCCAGAATGTTTTGGCCTCAAGTGCGGGGCAGTGTGTGGACATGTGTGAGGGTTGGCTGTTATTGTCATTTCTTGCACATGGATTCACTCCTGGGAGAGTTACGTTTGTTGAAGCTGCGGGCAGTAAACAAGGGAGGGTTAGGACAGAAGCAGCAGAGGAGAGCCTAGGCGGGGCTGCTTTGGCTCACTGGGAAGTCAGAGAAAAGGGGGCCTTGGAGACAGGTTCAGGGGGTGAGCCTGGGACGAGCTGCTGCTGCCCATTGCTCCCCTGGTTGCACATCTTGTGGGGACCCCTAGAGTTTAGGAGATGCAGGCCTGGGTGTGCTTCTGGGAGGTAGAAGCACCTGGAATCATTTTTTTTTTTTTTTTTTTTAATATGTTTTTATTATTGATTTTAGAAAGAGAAGAAGGGGGGGAACATCTATGTGAGAGGGTCACATTGATTGGCTGCCTCCTGCACACCCCCTCCTGGGGATCGAGTGCTGACCTGGAATCGAGCTGGTGACCTCTCGGTGCAAGGGACCGAGCTCAACCAACCGAGCCACGCTGGCCAGGGCTGGAATCACTTCTTAAGGACAACTCAGAACTTCGGTGCCCGAGGCCCCTGTGGTTTCGGGGAATTCTCTTTTGGCACCAACAGCTCTGAACAGCCTTTGAAGACTGAGGAGACAGTCTCCTCACCTTTTTCTGTGCAGGCCTTTCAGTTTAGTGACATCTTCCTGTCCCTTTTGATGTGGTGCTGGTGGGGGAGGGGTGCTGGTGGGGGAGGTCATGGCTGGGAGTGGTTGGGAGAGGGGTGGTTGCAAATTCAAATCTCCAAGAGTTCCTCCTAGTACCAGCTGGGGAGCCAGCAGCCCTGAGTGGGTGAGCGGGACATAAGCTGTGGAGAAGGGTGAGCAAGCCCTGTTCCTGGTAAAGTTGGTATGGGTTCCAGGTAGTGGTCTGGGTGGATGAGACAGTGGAGCCAAAAAGGGGTTTGTGGCCCCTGAGGAACCCCTGGGAGTCCACAAACATCCTGCACTTGCAGAAAAGTATGCAGGTGGGAGTCTGGGTGCCTCCTTAGTTGGGGTGCGTGCTTTCTGAGCCCTCCAGGAAAGGCATGGTGGCTGCTGGAGTTCAGGAGTCAGAGTGGCTATGAGAGGGGAGGAGGCAGCCCAGGCACAGGGAAAGGGCTCATCTCTCATCTCAAACCTGCGTCCACACCTCAGAGTTCCCTCCAGCCCTTCCACAGGGACCTTCCTGGTGCAGTGACCTCATCATGGGATTATTTTGCAAGTACATTTCTTCCAGGATTTGATTGTCTGGGAGGGGAAATTGGTTCCTGTTTTTTTTGTGTGCTTTTTTTTAGCTGAATTTTGCAATCAAGGACATGGGCCCTTTCCCAAGAGGGAGATCGAGGAGGAGGACTAGGGCCAGCCTTGCCCCGCAGGCACACAGGTGTGCCTTGGGGAGGGAGCCTTAGGTTGCCTGTTGGGCATTTCTAAGCCTTATGCAAACTGTGGAACCCAAGAGAAGGTATGGCCTCCCCCCTCCTCTGCTGTTCACCCCTTCACCATTGGGGTACCCCTTCTTTTTCTTTTTTTCTTTTTAAAATAAGAATAGAAAACCAACATCATATGTTGGGCAGCCCCCTACTGGGTCCCTCAACAGGGAGATGCTGGGAGAAGGCCTGAGGGAGCGATAAAGAGTCCTGACCATGAGCTCTGGCCGCCCAAGCCAGATAAAGGGCAGGGAGGAGCCCAGGTCCCGGGCCCCACAGGTCTGCCCAGCTGACCTGTCCACCAGCTTCAGGCCCCTTCAAGGAGGCAGCAAAAGCACCTGAAGTACCAGATGTAGGGCTCAGACTCTCCACTTCTCAGGCAGAAGCGCAGAGCTGAGTTCCCTCTCAATTGTGTCCTCATCTATATGATAGGGAAGTAAGCTCACAGGGCTATTGTGAAAGTCAAGTGAGATTAATATGTACTTGGCCCCCGAGCCCATGTGCCCAATAAATGATGTTGTGTATTTGCATTGTTTTTATTACTAGAGGCCTGGTGCACGAATTCATGCACCAGTGGGGTCCCTTGGCCTGGCCTGTGGGATCAGGCCAAAACCAGCTCTCTGACATCCCTGAGGGGTCCTGGATTGCGAGAGAGGCCAGGCCGAGGGATCCCACCGGTGCACGACTGGAGAGGGACCAGAGAGGTTGGCCAGCCGGGGAGGGACCACGGGAGGACTCCAGGGCATGTCTGGCCCTTCTCACTCAGTCTGCCCCCTGGTGGTCAGTGCATGTCATAGCAACTGATTGACTAGTTTACTGTCTGCCCCCTGGTGGTCAGTGCACATCATAGTGAGCAGTTGAGCGGCCTTAGCATATCATTAGCATATTAGGCTTTGATTGGTTGAACAGACTACCGGACAACTAGATACTTAGCATATTAGGCTTTCATTATATAGGATTATTTTGTTAGTCGTCACCCAAGGATATTTTTCCATTGATTTTTACAGAAAGTGGGGTGGGGGGGTGGGAGGAGAGGACACATTGATTGGTTACCTCCCACACACACCTACAACCGAGGTACATGCCCTTGACCAGAATTGAACCTGGGACCCTTCATTTGCTCTATCCACTGAGCCAAACCAGTTAGGCCTCTATTCTTTTTTTCTTTTTCTATAGAGAGTTAGAAACATCGATCAGCTGCCTCCTGCACACCCCCTACTGGGGACGTGCCCACAACCAAGGTACATGCCCCTGACCAGAATCGAACCTGGGACCTTTCAGTCTGCAGGGTGACGCTCTATCCACTGAGCCAAACCGGTTAGGGCGGCCTCTATTCTTTTTAAAAAATTATTCTAACAACTTTAGTGAGATAAATTCACATGCCATATGATTTATTCATCTAAAGCAGCGGTTCTCAACCTGTGGGTCGAGACCCCTTTGGGGTCGAACGACCCTTTCACAGGGGTCGCCTAAGACCATCAGAAAACACATATATAATTACATATTGTTTTTGTGATTAATCACTATGCTTTAATTATGTTCAATTTGTAACAATGAAAATACATCCAGCATATCAGATATTTACATTATGATTCATAACAGTAGCAAAATTACAGTTATGAAGTAGCAATGAAAATAAATTTATGGTGTGGGTCACCACAACATGAGGAACTGTATTAAAGGGTCGCGGCATTAGGAAGGTTGAGAACCACTGATCTAAAGAATGATTTTTCAACTGGTGTGCTGCAAGAGTTTTTAAAACATGCAATACCTGACTATTTAGTCAGAGGCACTGATCTCTTTTCCTTTAGATTGTCAAATTTAAAAAAAGACAACAGCTAACACAACAATAGCATCCAGTGTGAACGCCCTGTCTTGAACCATATATATAGGTCATACTAGAATTGCATCTTATTGCTCATGTTGCATAATAAGGTTATGTCTGATTGGTTAATTCTTGGAACCAAAAAAACACACCCCTTTATATATTAGTATTTAGGATCCTGATTTTTAAAAATTGATTTCAGAGAGGAAGAGAGAGGGTGAGAAAGATAGAAATAACAATGATGAGAGAGAATCATGGATTGGCTGCCTCCTGCACACCCCCCACTGGGGATCGAGGCTGCAACTGGGGCATGTGGCCAGACAGGGAATCGAACTGCAACCTCTTGGTTCATAGGTCAATGCTCAACCACTGAGCCATACTTGCCGGGCTAGGCACCTGATTTTTTAAAAACTCACTTTGGAGCAAAAAGGGTAGGTAATTACTATTATTATTTTTAAAATAAATCAATCAAAATTATACCTACTCTTTTGTCATATCGGCAAAACATACATTTTTTTGGTGTGCTGCAGAATTTTAGTAATTAGTTTATGTGTGCCATGATGTGCTAGGGTGAGGGACTGCGGCATGGAAGAGTTACAGAATGTTACAGAATGTGCTAAGGGGAGGAAATGAGACATGAGAAATTGAATGTGCTGGGAGGGGGGACTGACGTATGGAGAAGGATTGTGTTGTCAGGATATAGAGAAGGATTGTGTATGTGCTGGGAGGGGGGACTGACGTATGGAGAGGGGTTGAAAAATTGCTAGATTGTCTTAGAAAACAATGTGTTATGATACGCTCCAGCCAGGTGTGACTCTGTTTACCCCCGCTTTGTTCTTATGAACTTTCTGTGAACTTCTAAGGTAACACTGTTTTGCTATAAAGGATCATACTGCACCCTTGATCTCTGCCACATGCCGCGAGGCTTCCCAGAGGGGGAAGGTACGGGCTGTGGTCAGCTGGCCAGCTTAATAAAAGGCTTTCAAATTTAAATTCTGAGTCGGTGGTCTATCTCGTTGAGCCAACCCATAACATTGAGATGAAAAAGGTTGAAAATCCCTCATCTAAAGTATACAAGTTATTACTAGGTTTATCAATTTTGGAACTTTCTCATCATCCCCCCAAAAACATCTGTGCCCATTAGTGGTCATTCACTGGCCTCTCTGCCAATCTCCCCCGCCCAGCACATGGTAATCGCCTATTCACTTCTGTCTCTATGGACTTGCCTATTCTGGACAATCCATGGAATGGAATAAAATCAAATCAGAAATCATACAAAGTCGTTTGTAACTGGCTCGTTTCACTTTATATGATTTCAAAGTCCATCCATGTTGTGGCAGGAATTAGTACTTTATTCCTTTTTTATTGCCAAGTAATATTACATTGTGTTGACACACCACTTTTAATATATTCGTTCATCAATTGGTGGGCATTTGGGTTGTTTCCACCTTTTGGTTCTTATGAATAAACTGCTGTGAACATTTGTGTATAGACATATATTTTTGTTTTTCTTGGGTCTATGTCTAGGAGTGGAACTGCTGGATCACATGGGAACTCTAATTTTAGCCTTTGAGGAACTGCCAGACTGTTTTCCAAAGCCTCTGCACCACTTTACCATCCCACCAGCAAAGCATGAGGGCTCCCATTTCTCCACATCCTCACCAGCACTTGGGGGGTTGTCTGCAGAGTATTTCACTACAGTTTTGAGTTGCATTTCCTTGATGTCTAATGTCATCTTTTTCAATGGAATCACTTTATATCCAGAAACAGATAAATGCTGGGACACCCAATTCCCAATATGAAAACATTAACTTGTCCCAAAGAAAGAAGAGAACCTCACATTTCGTAAAGTGATTTTTCCACAAGCAAATTAACTATTTCCCAGTTTGGGGGCATCGAGAAGTTTCCAATCTTCTAACGTCTCTAATAATTATAAACTGGTTGATAAGTGAACAAAAGCAGAATAAAAAGATGCTCAGTTTAGTCATCTAAGGTGAAGAAAATATATTTGTTAACCCATCCAACTGTGTTTCGAGCACCACCCTGTGCTAAGCCCTTGCTAGCTTACTTATGGACAAAGTCTGGAAGGAGTCAGGATGGGGTGACAGATACCCCATCCTTCCTACCTCTGTGTCTCAAATTCTCTGGATCGTTGTTATGTTGCCTTGGCAATGATAAAACCAAGGGGAAGGAGGGAAAATTATTGATCTAAGGATGACAGAAGAAACTTTTCTTGAGCCAAATCCTCAAAGCTATCATTTCATGGAATCTCCACACAACCTCTGGGTGGGCAGTAATAATAATAGCTAATATTATGGCACGTAGTATGTGTCTGGCACTGTTCCACCAGTAAGATACTATTATTGTCTCCATTTTACAGATGAGGAAACTGAGGCTAGGTGAGGAGATGCCCTTCTGTTTTAGTGGTCTGTCTTTCCATGTTACTAACACACGTGCAGAGCTATATATTACACTCAGGTCCACATCTGCACCCTTGGACACACACAGGACCGTACATGTCACAGCCAGACATATGTGCACTCACATACAGGACCGCTCACTTCCACACATGCACGAGAACACGTGTGTCCACATGGACTACATGCAGATATATACCCACGTGCACACAGGCCATTTAGAACATACATGTAGGAAAGCAGTGCAGATAAAGGGGAAAAGCCCAACTCTTGCCTCTTCCCTGCATCTTCAAAGCACCATTGGTTGCTGGCAGGTGTGTGTAGGACTGGGTGGGGCGTGGACAGGTGGCTATAGGCTCAAAGGGCCGGGATGACCTTGCACTAAAACCTCAGGGCCACCCACTAACTTCCAAATGGGGCAACAGCAACTAAGGGGCCTCATCTGCTGGGCAAACCCCCAGCCAGAGGCCTGAACTGAGCACCCACAGCACGCCCAACTCTGTGCCAGGGGCACCAGGGGCTGTTCAAAAGAAGGCATGACCCAGGTCATCCAGGGGCCCCCAGGGGGGTGAGAAGAGAAGATTCACACCCTGTGGCCTCTCGAGGAGGCAGAATGGCATACTGGTCAACAGCAAGTGTTTTAGTGACAGATTAGAATCCTGATTCTACCATTTAGTCTGTGTGATCTGGGCAAGTTAGTTACTTGATTGGTACCTCAGTTTTCCCATCTGTAAAATGGGGAAAGTTCTAACACCTACCTCTTAGGGTTGCTGCTTAACAAGTACTACATAAGTATATGTTTGTAAAATAAGCTGCTTTAGGCCAAGGGGGTGTGGGAAAGTGGGGAGGAGGGACAAGCACTGAGTAGAAAGAACTTTCTCAGGACCCTGGTCCTGCATCCCACTAGCTGGATCACCTTGGACAAGTCACACAGTCTCTCTGAACCTCGGTTCCTCATTTGTAGACTTTGTACAAATCATTCTTAACCACTACAGAAGTATCTGTTGAGGACCTACTATGTGCCAGCCATTGTCCCAGGCATGGAGAATACAGCGGCGAGTAAGCCAATGGCCCCTGCTTGCAGGGAGCCCAGGGTCAGAGGAAGGATGGAATTATGCATCTGGTACATAGTAGGTGCCCAATTAATGCTCCTCTATTTGTTCCTTTTCTACTATTGTAGAGTCAAAGCATCAATATTATAGAGAGAAGGGGGCGGGGGGCTGAAGTATTCTATCACCCAGAATACCACCACCCCTAACAAAACTACTGGCTTCATTGTTGCCAATCTCATAAGCCAGTGCAGGGCCTGGCTCATGGTAAGATGCTCAACAACACATTTTGACTAATCAGTACGTTACATTTTCGATCAGCAGAAAAAAGCTAATTGCACTTTAGCATATTCACGCAATGGAAAGCAACACAAGCAATCGTGGCCACCCTTCTGCACCCAGGGGCTTTTCCCTTCTTTGGGACCAGTAACATTTCCCACTGAGGCTCAGAGAGGTCAAGTCGCTTACCAAAGGTCACACAGACAGAAATGCAAAGAGCTAGCTCCAGAAGTCAGCTCTTTTATTCACTCTTTCGGGCGGTGGGACACACCCAGGGATGAACAGTGGGGCTTTGGCACGATGACCTGGCTGTTTCTATCCATCGCAGCCTGCCCTCACCCCTGACAGCCAGGCCCAGGAACAAAGGATACCTACCAGGCTCTTGGCTTGCCTTGATGGGGTCTCTTTTGAGTCCCAGCCACCCCTCATTCTTACCCTGGGAACCTTGGGAAGCCTGCTTCTCTCCAGGGGGCAAAACACTAGAGGTCGTTTGTGATGTCTGGTGCCCTCTAGTGGGCAAAAAGAGAAGGACCTCTAGTCTAGATCCTCGGGGATCTGGGAGCCAGGATTGGAGTCAGCTGCTCCCACTGCTAATGAGGGTTGCCCCCCAGGAGCTCTTACACGTGCAGGCACGTTTACACCTGCTCTAGTGTAATTCCCGCAATACGCCTGTCAGGGTAGGAATCATTGTTACCACCTGACAAACACAATCTGGGAGACCTGGGAAAACGACCTTCCATGGCGGAGCCAGGAGTCAGCCCCTGCCGCTCAGAGGAGGAAGCCAGCATCATCAGGAAGGCCTCCTGCGCAGGCGCCGGCCTGCACGTTGGGCGCAGAGGTGGACTGGCCCTGAGGCTGATGAAGCTCAGGGCGTTTCCCTTGCACGTCCCGGTCCTAGACCTGGAGGGACTCTCAATGCAATCACGTGGGCACATGTTTTATGAAATCTACAAATTAAGACACTTTAGTTGCAGTGGTTAAGATCACCGTCTCTACTTCAGTGTCTAGGACAATGTCTTCAGATAGTGGGGGACGGATATGTACTAACAAATAAACGATGTGTTTAATAAACCGTGTTAAATGAAAGGTGATAGATGAGAGCATGAAGGGGCAGGTAGGGCAATCCGAGGAAGGGCAGGACTTGGGTGAGTGCTTCTTACGCAGCCCAGGAGCGCCCCCCACAGACTCAGACGGGCCATTCTCAGGCCAGGGGTGGTCCTGACTGCCAGGGTGAGAAACCGGGGCTTAGTTGGCAGGCCCTGGGGAGCTACGGGAGGTTTTAGGTCAGAGGAAGGATTCGAGCATAACTGTCAATTAAGCAAGAGTTGAATGTCGATCAGAGGACAGGGCCCAATGGCCTGTACCAGGCGGGCTCAGATAAAGCTGTCCTCACCCAGCACCGCCACGGAGCTGGTGCTCAGGTGATGTGATCACAGGGGTGCGCTCCATTGGGGTGCCCTTTGGGGAGAAATGACTTCAGAAGGCCCCTGCCAGGGTGTCCGCAGGTCCCTGGGAGGGAGAGTCTGGGCTAGGAGGGTCCAAATGCCGCGGTGGGTATTCAGCCTGGATTCGCTCAACACTCTTGTGTGCCCAGCCCACTGTGGGGAGAGGTTGGGGCCCTGCCCAGGTGAGGCAGGGGTCATACAGGTGTGAGGGTCCTAGCATTGCAGCACATCCCAGTCCCTTGCTGTGAAGTGGCGTGGCTAGTCCACAGAAGAGGACGTTGAAGCTGGCTAGGCAGTGGTGGACCCATGCATACCCAGCTGCCTCCTTTGCGAGGCTCCCGGCCAGCCGTTCCCTCTCTTCCCTGGGTCCAGAACACCCCAGCTACCATTTACTTAGCACTTGTTTTGTGCTACGACCACTGTTAAGCACCTTCATGTCTTGTCCTCATTATTCCTCCAGCAACCCCGTGAGTGAGAGGAATGGCTACTATTTTTATTTTACAGATGAGGGCATGGAGAGCCCAGAGAGGTGGAGTTACTTACCTGAGGTCACAGAGCAGTAAATGGTAGAAGTGAGATTAAACCCAGACGCCACAGGCTCCCTGAGTCCCCAGCTGTCCAGCCTCCTCTTCTGGCCCAAGTCCGAGTGGAGAAGCTCAGCCTGGCCAGCAGAGGGAGGTATGGCCTCAAAGGTAAGTCCTGCTTCCCAGGGCTCGGGCCAACAGCGTCCTCGCTGCTGGGAACAGCCGGCTCCCACACCGGCATGATTTGAACTATCTGGCCTCAGTCCCAGGTCCTGGTGGGGTTGGGGCCCATGGAGAGGTGTGCAGAGAAATAGTAAACACAGCCCTCAAGTGAGGTGAGCCGATGGCTCACAGAGGATGAAACGCAATGGCCTTTAGCATATAAAAGGCGCTCACTCCTGGTAAGGACCTGTGTCAAATGCACAGCGAACAGGCACTTTGTAATCCCTCACATGGGCAGTGAGATGGGCAAGGCATTGCTGGTGGGCTTAAATCGTGTGGCATTAGCACCTGTGGAAGGCCACCTGGTGATATCTATCAGCATTACAAGCACACAGGCTTGCAACAGAAACGCATAGTCCACTCATCATCAAACGCCTGTGCGAGACCTGCTCTATGTCACACAAAAGCCACCAGCCACATGTGGCTACTGAGCACCTGCGATGTGCTGTCAGTGTGAAACACACACTGTGGCACGGCCGGGAGGAGAAAAAAAAAAGCAAAATAACTCCTTAATAACCTTTTCATATTGATGATGTGCTAAAATAATATTTTTTATTGATTCGGTTACATAATTGTAAAAGTTAATTCCACCTGTGTCTTTTTACATTTTAAAATGTGTCTGCTAGAAAAATTTAAATTCATATGTGGCTTGATTTGCAGCTCGTATGATATTTTTTATGGTGGTAAACACACAACATCAACTTGATCGTGTTAACCATGTCTAACTCTACAGGGCCGTGGCATTAAGTCCGCCCACTTTGCTGCGCCACCACCACACTCCATCTCCAGAACTTATTCCTCACCCCAAACGGAGGGTCTGTACCCATCCAACCAGAGCCCCATCCCCTCCTTCTCCCGGGCCCTGCTAACCACCTTCCACTCTGTCTCTTGTCGTGCTCAGGCTGCCAAAAAGCCCCGCTTCCCTCTCCAGGGAGGCTGGGAAATGCAGACTAGCTGTGTGTCCAGGAAGCAGAGGAAAGGGCTGCCAGTCTCTGCCACTCTGGCCCCGTCCCCTGCTGATGCCCATGGAGGCACACACCTACTGTGTGCTCAGCCCACAGGGTGGCTCAGTGAGAGCAAGGACCTTGGCTCACTTGCACTTTCCAGATTCTCTTCTGTAAAATGGGGATGTTAACAACAATCACTTCTTCCTGCTGATGTGGTGGTGGTGGACGCGTCTGACTTCGTAAAGAAATGGATGACACTGTCCCTGCCCTCAGAGTGTTAATAACTGGGGGAAACAAGAACTTAAGACATGCGCCCCACCCCAGGGAGACTGTCAGGGTTGTGTTAACTGGGCAGGGGCAGCGATCAGAGGGGCTGCCCCAGGAGAGGGCCTGTGGGTGAGCTTGGCAGCTGCTGAGCAGAATCAGAACAGACCCGGGAGCTAGTGTGGCACGGCCGGGAGGAGAAACAGCACGTGCAAAGGGGTGGGTTGCAGGGTCCTGTACCCCAGTATTTAAAGCAGAAATTCCCACAGGGTGGGCTGTTGGCTGAGCTGGGAGCGGACACACACTTACCTGCATGTTCCTTGGCAAAATGGATTTGAAAAAGAAAAGAAAAAGAATGAGAGATTGAGCCTGGCCAGTGTGGCTCAGTGACCCATGAACCAGGAGGTGAAGGTTTAATTCCTGGTCGAGGCACATGCCGGGTTGCAGGCTCAATCCTTGGTGAGGGGCGTGCAGGAGGCAGATGATCAATGTTCTCTCACTCTCCCTTCCTCTCTCTGAAAGCAATAAAAACATTTTTTTAATAATAAAAAAGAAGGAACTCTTACCTTAAAATAAAAGAATGAGAGATTGAAAACGGTTTATTGGGGAGAAAAGTAGTTCAGGCTCGAGACAACCATCCCTGCAGCCTCTGGCTCCCTCCCCACCCGTTCTGGGCCCTGATGCAAGGCTGGCTGGGAGAAGGTACTTCTCTGGGGGCAGAAGGTGTGTATTTCTTTAAGCTGAGGGCCTGCCGGCTTGAGACTAAAGCCTACCCCATTCTTGCCTGGGTGCCAAATCTACGTGAGGCTTAAATATGCCACAGCCTTGACGGCATGCCTTAGCCATGCTAATGTTTTCCACGCTCCTTGAATTCTCCCCTCAAGATACATTCTATTATTGACCCCATTTTCCAGATAAATCAACTGAGGATCAGAGAGGTTGATAAATCAACTGTGGCTTGCCCACGGCCACACAGCCAGGCAGGGGTGAATCTGACTGATTTCATTGCCTTATCCTGGGTCTGGGGCGTAGACAGAGCAGGCAGAGGTTTAGGACAGCAAAGAAGAATGTTCCAGAGGGTATGAGGTTTAGAGTGAAAGGCCATATGGCACAGTGGTTACCTGCTTGGCTCAGGAGTCAGACTTTGGGGTTGTTTGTTACAGCAGCATGACCTAGCTTGTACTGATGGATACGAATCATGAAAAACTAAGCTACATGTCCTTAAAAAGGTTACAGGTTACCATCTTCCTTTTAGAAGTGGCATTTAAAATTTTTTTTTAATTTTGGAAAAATACACATAACATAAAGTTTGCCATCTTAACATTTTTAAACGTGCGGTTCAGTGGCATTAGGACATTCACATCACTGTGTACCGTCACCATCATCCATCCACAGAACTCTCTTCATCTTGCTGAGCGGAAACCCTGTGCCATTACACAGCTCTGCAGCCCCTCCCCAGCCCCTGACAAGCCCCCTCCCGCTTCCCGTGCCTGTGACGGTGCTGCTCCAGGTCCCTCATAAGTGGAATCACACGGCACTTGTTCTTTTGCGTCCGGCCTATTTCACTCAGCGCAATGTCCTCGAGGTGCATCCATGTTGTAGCATGTGCCAGACTTCCCTTCCTTTTCAGTCTGAGTAATAGTCCATGGTACACATAGAAGCAGCACATGTTGCTTATCCTGTCATCCACCCATGGACACGGCTGCTTTCACCTTTGGGCTGCCGTGAACGTGAGTGTGCGCATACCCAGGGCGGCATTTTTAAACGAAGTCGTCGGAGGGAGAGGCCCTGCCCAAGAAGCCAGGACCCCGGGCTCCAGGCGGGACCACCCGCTCCTGTGCAGTGTTGGGCACACCACTTTCTGCACCTGATCCGCACTGTCCTCCCGGCCACTGCCTGCTTCACAGCACAGGGATGAGACCGAGTGAGGCTCGGGTATGAAGCCACGAGGGATTGTTATTGTTATTACTCACTGGGGTGAGGGCAATGATTTCCCAAAGGCGTGAGTCACTCATGGTGAAATTCCAGGCATCCGGAGAGGCAGTTCTGGGCAGCAGAGACCAGATTCCACGCAGAGCAGTGACCCTGACCCTGAGCCCCTGGGGAAGCCACACCCTCTCCCCTGGGCCACTGGCTGATGTGAGGAAGGAGTCAGTGAGTGTCACAGGCATATGGGTCCTTAGGGTAGAGCCTGCGGTCCCGTCGTCTCACATGATTGTCAAGGAGGCTCAGAAAGGGCGATGCACTTGCCCAGGGTCACACAGCCAGAGAGCAGCGGAAGATGGACTAGAATTTGAAACTCTGGACTCCCAGCCCTGCACCTACTGCCTCCCACGTGGCTCCAGTTCTAGGAAGAGGTTATCAATATGGGGTGGGAGAATCTGGAAACCCAAATGGCCTGCGGGTGAAATGGAACTGTCCTCTTCGGCATCTCATGGAGACCAACCCAGGAACCTTTCAACTCAGAGCCCTCTATACTTTGCAAAATCTTGAGGCTACTGGTGACAATAACAATTCTCCTATTAACGGAGTGAGCCCTTTGTAAGGTGCAGGCTTAGAGCTGAGCACGTCACGTGTCTGGTCACATTTCATCTCTCCTATGAGTAGGATCCAGTGCCATCCCCTTTGACAGCCCCAAACCTTAACTCAATGACATTATCAAGGTCACAAAATGAGCAGAGGCCGGAGCTAGATTTGAACCCAGGGCAGGGTGGCTGTGGCACAAAGATCTGCCGCTTCTACTGAATTCTGCTACAACTCTGTGAGGTAGAGATGGGGGAACGAATTGTGCCCACTGTGCAGGTAGAAAAACTGAGGCTTGGAGCAGACTGGTGGCATGCTGGCAAGGGAGGAGTCAGGGTTTGGACCCGCCCTGCAGGGCAGACTTCTGTCCATCCTTCTACTCAGGGAAGGACAGCTTCTTGGAGATGTGGGGTGGAGAGGGGTGCTGACAGAATCTAGATGCGGTCCCCCCTCCATCACTGATAACCAGGCGGCCATCACTTCAGGAGCCTCACTGGGTTCCAGGTCCTCGGCTTAACACTCTATGTGGCTTATTTCACTTCCTCTTCACCCGTGTTGAAGGAATTCATTTCCCTCCCCCATTTTGCAGATAGAAACACTTCGGTGCAGGGAGGTGAGCGCACCTGTCCCGCTGGCCAGGCTGGGAAGTTGTGGAATGGAGATGCTGAAGCCTGGCCTCTTATCGACCATGCAAATTTCCCTCCCCAAGGAGAGGAGGGAGACGCAGCCTGAACCGGCCTGCCTGCCCAGCAGGCCCCAGGGCCCGGGGCTCCCGAGAGTCCCCGTGCTAGGAGCTCTGGACACATGCTTCTAAGAACCGCAGATTCCCTGAGGGGAGCCACCATATGTTATGAGTCAAGTGTTGCCCGATTGTCTGCTGTCCATAGGATGATACATGGGGTGGTCCAGAGGCTGAGCCAACAAAGGCCCTGGGTGGCCAGCGGGACTGGTGACCGCACTGACAGCTGTCTCCCCGAGCCCCATCTTCCTGTGGCCTTAGCTCCAGCCCAAGCCCCAAACCCATTGCTCAATCCCCTTCCTGCCCTCACCCGTCTCTACAGCTGCCTGTGTTCTGGTATTGGGGGAGGGGGTACAAAATGCTCAGGAAGAACCTCTTCCCCAACCCCTATGCCATTCCAGGTTCTCCAGTCCCCTTGACTGGTGTTTAGGGCTGGGGGTGTGTATTGGCTGGGTTACGTCTTGTTAGCTGCGGTAACAAGTAACTCCAAGATGTCAGTGGCTTTACACCACAGGTGATGGTTCTTTCTCACGTCACAGTACAAGACGCTTCGGCAGGAGGGCTCTCCTCCGGGCAGCTCTTTAGGGACTGAGACTCTTTCTGTCTTGTGACTCTGCCTTCCTTGTCCTCAGAGTCCTCTCCACTCAGCAGGCAGATCGAGAGCAAGAACTGTGGGCAGGAGGCTTTTATAGGTCAGACCCGAAAATGGTGCAATTACTTTTGCTCGCATCCAATTGGCCAGAACTCAGTCACGTGGCCACATCTACCTGCAAAGGAGGCTGGGACCTGCAGCCTAGCTGTGTGCCCAGAAAGAAGACTGGTGAGCACTCGCTGTCCTCCACAAGAAGGTGACCTCGTCTGGCCTAGGAGACAGAAAGTCGGCTGGGAGGGTCTGAGCAGGGCTTGCTCGATTGAAGAGCTGTGCAGGGAGATGGTCCCCTCTCCTTCCCCTCTACGCGGTCGTGTGAAGATGTGACGTCTGAAACTGGCAGCCACCTTGAGATCACGAGGTGGCCAAGCCCGAGGGCTAAAGCCAGCACACGGAGGATGCTGGATGGCGTCACGGAGCCTCTGAATTAACCGATTCCGGAACCACCCACCTCCAGGTTTCTTGACCACAAAGGCCCTTACAGTTGACGTGAGGAGCGTCAGGGTATTCTGTTGCTTGCAGCCTGAAACCTCGGACTGGCTGGCCCTCAGGAACGGAAGCTGAAGATGGCCAGCAAGTCTACCCTGTGCTATTGGCAGGAGGGGCAGGGGAAGACGGTGATCGAGGCGACTCCTGCAGGGGACGTGTCCCTGGTGCCAAGACCTTTCGATGTTGAAAAGCTGTGACTGTCAGAGTCTCCCATCCGTTTCCTCAGCCCCCACCTAAGACCGCAGGACACGCAAACCCTGGGAATCGGAGACGGCCTGTGTTTCCCCCTTGTTTTCTGTTCCCCATCCAGAGACGTAGATCAGGCAACGTCTACTGACTCAGGGAAGGGGTGTTTCAGTAAAAGCAGAAAACAAGTTTTTAGGTTCCAAAAGCCCTGTTTCGTTCCAAAATAAACCATTCCGGAAGGGACTTGGGGCATATTAATTCCTAATGAGTCAGAGAAAGGCGTGATTCGATGCTTTCTCTGTTCCCTGCTGAACACATGCGGGTGGTGGCTGCTCCAGCAGCCAGGGACCCGGGGTCAGGAGACACGGGCAGGGCTGTGGCTGACCTCAGGTGCAGCAGGAGTGCCCGAGAAGCAAGGTTTGGGGGTGGTTGTTACTGCACCTAACCTAGCCCACCCTGACAGATGCACACACCCCCCCCGCCCCACTTCTCTCCTTCCTCCCAAATAACAAGGCTGGGAAGAGAGCCAGAGAACAAGCTATGAGTGAACATATTTTTAATTCTGTGGGTCGATGTGACCCCGAGAGCTTTGAAGAATCCAAAAGTAGAAGGTGGGGGGCGGGGGGGAAGGACTCAAGAGATGAAACGGTCATACGATGTGTCCAAGCCAGGAGAACCCAAGACAACCTCACACTTATACAACCACAGGGAAAGAGCGTGTGTGTGTGTGTGTAAACAACCAAACTGATCAAGATGACTTTTCTTCCTACGTAGGAAGTGGAGTATTGTGCTAAAAATGAATTCAAAATCGAGTACCTTCTCCGAGCATCTGAATTTTGAACTGAAATGTGTACCTGCCACACATTAAGATTTCACAGCCCCAAGGGTCGGATTCGGGGCTTTTGCCATGGCTCTTCCCTGGGCAGAAGGTTGGACGTGGACCCTGGGGCCACCCAGGTTCAGAAACCAGGAGATCTGAGCCCTACTTTCAATGTCACTTTCCCAGGGAGGCCTTCCCTGACCACTGGCTTTAAAAGGGAAGCCCCCCATCACCGGGGCATCCGTTACTCTTCTGTCTTTCTCCAAAGTACTGAGCATCAACTGATACACTGCAAGCTTTACTCATCTGTGTAGTGTCTACTCCCCCACTTGTAAGTT
>NW_005362842.1:348590-350210 GCF_000412655.1 Myotis brandtii | reverse complement strand
CCTTCCAGGGAGGGGGACGGGGACCTCCCACCCCCAGGCTGGAGGCAGCACCTCGGAGTGGAAACAGCTCTAGCTTCAAAGTCAGAGACCTGGCGTCTGCTCTTCCTTCCTCGCTGTGTGACATGGGACAGGTGCCTGACCTGGCGAGGCCCCCGTTTCACACCTATCGTACGGGGGTAATTATTATACCAACCTCAGAGCAGACCTGGGACCAGGGTGCAGCCAGCCAGGTGCCCAGGGCACAGCATTTAAGGAGGCGCTGGCTCCCAGGTGCCGTCCCTGCACTTGCAGGAGCCCAAGGGTGAGCACCTGCTTAAATGACGCACCCTGACACCTTACTGCGCACCCTAGTCCCAGTCCTGCCCCTTGGGGTGTCCTGGGAAGGAAACGAGCTGTTCATGCAAACACGTTAGCACGGGGCCTGGTGCCTGCTCAGTGGTCACTGTGAGAAACGCGGTCATTGCTGCTATTATTCTCGCTGGCTGCTGTTCACACAGAGGCTGGGCCCTGACTCCGGGCCCAACGGCCTCCATCACTTCCCCGACCTGTGCGCATTGCGCCCTTGCCATTCTTTGTCCCCTTCTCACAGTATCTGATGACCATGAACTTCCTGACTTCCCTTGTCCTAAAGCTCCTGTTCTCTGTTGCTGCATTAACACTGCGGTTGCTAATAGTTACCGGGTGCTTCCCCTGCGCCGGGCACTGTGCTGAGCATCACACGCCAGCTCCCATTCAGTCTTGACCTTGACCCTGTGAGGTAGGAACTACAACGGTGCCCATTTTGCAAATGAGAGTGAGGCACTGAGACATTGAGTACCTTCCTTCCTTCCTTCCTTCCTTCCTTTCCATTTATAAAATATTTCAAACATACAGAAAAGCATAGAAAACACATAATGAACAACCACTTGCCATTTGCCCGTCTCCTTGATTTAACAACTGTTAACGTTTTATTATACTTGTTTCATTTTTTTTGGTGCCAGCGTTTTCTAAAGTAAACAATATCCGTCACTATCTTCCTCTTTAAAAACTTGAAGGTAGAGAGTTTTGTGTCTTTTACTCAGTGCCTTGCTGCTCACCGCCTGGAAGTTGGCAGGCCTTCAATAAATAGCCTTTGAATGAATGGATCTCCTTGAGTCCTCATGGCAACCCTATGCAGTAGATATTATTCTCCCCATTTCACAGAAGAGGAAACGGAGGCACACCAAGGTGAAGTAACTGGCCCAAGGCCGCACAGCTAGGCGGCGGTGAGAGGGGATCTGATCCGAGCCCATGCATTTACTGCACTAGGACTCTCTAGGGCCCCTCCTCCATCTTTCCACCTGTCCCATCAGACACCACCCCCAGAGGAGGGCCAGAGCAGGTCACCCCCATCCGGGCAGCAGGGTGGTCTCCATAAAGACTGGGCCCTCTCGCCTGCCCTGGGGTGGAGACAGAACGCCGATTCCCAGACGGGTGACCTTTGGGGTTTGTTATGACTGGAGATTCCTTCTGGGGAACGTGATGGCTGATGCCGGAAGCCTGGGTCCCTAGACTTAACCCCCAGGAATGTAGGGAGAAATGGCCAGACCTCCACCCTGCAGGCCAGTTCCCCCAGCCGCCTGCGTCAACCAGAGGAGGCGC
>NW_005362842.1:345012-348548 GCF_000412655.1 Myotis brandtii | reverse complement strand
CAACCAGAACCCACAACCCACAAGATGGAGTCCAGAACACCGTGCCTCCTGCCTTTTGCCGTCCTTTGCCCAAGGGGTGCAGACAGATGGCTCCAGGCAGGGGTCCCAGTGCTCATTGAGGCAGCCTGGCTTCCCTGAGCTGTGTCAGGTCCAGGCACTGGGGACAGGGGGACGGCTTGGTGCCCTCTGCACAGTCCCAGGCCACAGCAAGTGGCCTCGGAGCTCTCCCCAGGCCGCCAGTGGCTTCTGCCCTCCGGCTGAGATACGACAATTCGAGCAAATGTATCGGCAGTCGCTCTGAACCAGCGCTGCGCTCCAGGCTTCACATTCAAGAACTTGATCAGTCTTCACAATGGCCTCTCATTTACTACTGTTTCTATGTTATGAAGGAGGGAGACCTTAAGGCCAGGGTCACAGGCCACGTATATGGCAGGTCCAAGACCTGGGCTCCCACTTGTCTGAACCCTAGGTGGCTGTGTGGGCCTCATGGGCCCCTGAGCCCAGTCACTGCTACCTTCTGGGTCCCTTCCCCCTGCTGGCAGCCGCTGTGGCCAAAATGGGGGTGTACAGGATGGTGCTTCAACCAACCAAGCCACCTGGCAGGGGCAGGGGTAGGGGCAGGGGCAGGGGCAGGGTGGGGAGGAAGGCACGTGTCCGGGCTCCAAGGATTCTAAGTCTGGCTGCTCCCTGCCCAGGCCCTGCACCCAAACACACACACACACACACACACACACACACACACACACACACACACACACACACACACTTCTTTGGACGAAGTAGAAAGCAGGACAGGTAAGCTTTGCTTTGGAGGGAGATAGCTCATCCCCAGTAATGACGCTGAGGTTTGTTATTCGTTAACATTAGTTTCTTCCCTGCCTCCTACCTCCTTCCTCCGAATGCATCTTCCATCCAGGCCACCAGAGTGGTCGCGTATCTGGCCACATGCAGGCTCTGCTCGGACTGCCCAGGGGCTCCCGCCCCACAGGACAGTCTAAACCTTTTCCGGGCATTCAAGGCTGTTTGCAGACGTCCCTCAGCCTTGCCTCCTGCTGCTCCCACCATTCACACACCTCAGCCCTGCACCCCACAGCCTTTGCTGTTCCACAAACAGGTCGTGTTGCAGAGCCTAGTGCAGTGGGCTGCCCTTGCCTCTGTGCCTTCCCCCGGCGGGTCCCTCTGCCTCCGACGTTCTCCTCTCCCCAGGATCCTTCTGGATCTTCGCAGGCTGGACACACGCTGAACCCCCAGGCCTGAGGGTGGCTAAAAATGCAGGCTCTGAACTTGGACAGATGTGGGTTCAATCCTAGCCCTGCCACTTATCAGCAACAGAACCGCGGGCTGGCCTGTGTGAGCCTGTTCGCTTCTCTGAACATAGAATGAAACGAAGACTCCACTGGGGGTCTGAGGGATGGAAGGAGGCCACGCCCTCGCAGTGCTGGCTGGGAGCCCGCAGCCCCGCCTGGGCTCAGGTGCTCACATGCTTGCTCTAAGGCCAGGTCTAAACACCCTCTTGGTCTCGGGCTCTAGGCCGGGCTCTGGGGTAGAGCAGAGAAGGAACGCATGTGGCCTAGGGACTGGACAGGCAGACGTTCACCAGTTAGTTGTCACTGTGACCACAGTTGGGAGGATCACCCCCGGACCTCCAGGGTGTGCCGGGAACCTTGACTTTGAAGCTCCCGGGGGCAGAATCTAAGCCTCCTGTGTCGCCTAAGTTCAGCTCCTCAGTCATGGCCTGGATGCTCAGTTGAAAACATTTCTGTAGCAAACACTTAAGACACAGTATGTGATCATGCCTAATTCTACGTCCATTACAAATATGACACCGTTTAGTCATATCAATATCCCTGTGAGGTGTATGCTAGTGTCCCCATCCCCATTTTGCAGATGGGGAAACTGAGGGACAGAAAGGTTCAGCAGATTTCCCCAAGTTGTACAGCCAGTGAGGGACACAGTCAGGACTTGAACCCAGGCCACCTGGCCCCAGACTCCACATGACCCAGTGGCTCTGCTGAGGGATGCCACTTTCCAGGGGTGTCCAGAAAGGGCTTGGTCCTCTGGCCCAGGGAGGCCCAGGCCTGGCATGAAGACCTTGCCCCTCTACAGTGCCCCTGGCCTCTGGCCTCCTCGTCTTTCCACCCCCAGGTAGGCCGCGGAGAAAAACAAGGCCCAGCTGCAGCTGTTGATGGCCCTGCCAAGCTGGCACTCGGAGGCCCGGGTGCCTCAGGGGATCCCAGCCCAGCAGCTGGGCCGGCTCCAGGGCCAGCATTTACGTCAACACCCGGCGAGCCAGCCTCTCGTGGTGAGTCCCTGGGCCGCTGGCCTCGTGGGCAGAGGTTTGGCTGACCCTGCACGGTTTCCTCTAACACGGCCACTTCCACCCCCTCTGCCTGGCTGGGCTTCCAGGAATGAAGTGTTTTCCTGGGGCTGGTGGGGCTGGGAGGTGGGTCCCTGGCCCACTTGCCCCACTTGGGCTCCTGAAAGCTGGTCTAGGAGCCCCTCACTGCAGCCTGGACAGCCCACGTGCCTACCCGGTAAACTGCCTCTCGGGGGACCGGGCAAGGGCTCTGAGCCCAGAGGGAGGGTGTGGCTGGAACCTACCCTGTTGTTCCTTTCTGAGAGGTTGAAGAGTTCGAGAAACAACTGGAGACAGAGCCAGACAGCTTGGAGATGGAAGGGGATGTCTCAGCTGTGGCCATCACTTCCTCCCCACTCAAAGCCAGTGGCTGCGGGGCCGTGGGGGAGACTGAGGAAATACCAATCCTGGAGAGTGTACCATCTCCTGAACGAAACTAGGCCCCCGCCGTTTAACTCCCATAGTCACCCTGCTTGGAAACTGAGGCCCAGAGAGGTTCAGTGACTTGCCCAAGATCACACAGCGAGTGACAGAGCCAGGATGTGATTGAGTCTCTCCCTTCCCTTTGACCCACTTCTATCTTACTGTCTGGATCCCTTTTCAGGCCATCACCAAAGAGGCAATATAGCACAGTGGGTAAGAGCAGCGATTCAGGGCCCAGCTGCTGGGTTCAAATCCCAACTCTGCCTCCTTTTGGTCATGTGACTTTAGGCAAGCTATTTAATTTCTTGGTGCCTCTACTTGCCCATCTGCAAAACAAGGATAATAATGATACAACACTTAGAGGGTTGCTGTCAGGGTTAAATACACACGTGGCACACGGTAAGTCCTCCATGAATGCTAGTTATTTCTAGTCTTTCGCCAGCCTTCCCACCATACAGCTGAGGGGGCACAGGCCCAGAGATGAAGGCAAAAACCTGCCGGGTCTTGCCTGGGGCAGAGCACAGCTTCAGCCCATCCCTCCCGAGGTGCCACTGAGAAGCTGTGATGTGTCTGAGTTGTCACTGGACTCACGGCTTCCTCTAGGGCAGTGGTTCTCAACCTTCCTAATGCCGCGACCCTGTAATACAGTTCCTCATGTTGTGACCCAACCATAAAATTATTTCCGTTGCTACTTCATAACTGTAATTTTGCTACTGTTATGAATCGTAATGTAAATATCTGATATGCAGGATGTATT
>NW_005362842.1:341523-343984 GCF_000412655.1 Myotis brandtii | reverse complement strand
GTGTGTGTGTGTGTGTGTGTGTGTGTGTTAAGGTTACTGGGTTATTATAACAAATGTATGTACCTTTGAACAGCAAAATAACATTTAGATGCCTATGTCTCTCCCTCTGTTTTAATTGCCTTCTCACCTGGACGACACCTACTCTTGCTTCAAGACTCAACTCAGATGTCACCTCCTCCAGTAAGACTTCCAAAGCCACCTCTCCCACCTCCCAGGCTGGGTTAGGTCTTCTGTCATCACCATCAGTGCTTGGTACTTGCCGATAACTGGGAAGTAATCAGCTCTGCCTTTCTCTATCTTTCCCTCTCGTCTCTGAGCTCACTGTGGGAAGAATCCTTATTTTTGATTCTTCATTTAACAGTAGGGCATGGCCCATTGCATTCCGTGTTTGTTGAATGAATGCATGGATGTATGGATATATGGATGGAATGGGTGGGTGGATGGATAGGTAGACCAATAGATGAATCAATGAATCAATGAATGGACAAACACAGGATCAATTGTGGATAGACCAATGGATGGATGGATTAGATAGACAATGGCACCTGTAGGAACTCAGATAATGACCGGATATCCTGACCGACGAGGGGCTCTTGGCTGGGGAGCCAGTAACCTAAGCTGTCATTCGCCTCCTCCATCTCTGCTCAGGTGCCTGGTCCCTCTTGACCAACTGATTGCAACTCAGTGGGGTCTCCTGAACTCTGGTAATTAGTCAGACATTAGAGAGTCTGCAGGAGCCCCCTCTGCCTTGACTTTCGGGAACTCTGCGTTGCTGGGGGCCCTCCCTCCGTGCTTCCCTCTGGGTCAGAGCTGCCACTCCAGAAATGCCTCCGGGCACAGAAGCAGACATTCCTAGAGCCAAGAGGCCTTAGAAAACATGGCAGTCATCCCTCTCCCGTTTTATAGATGAGGAAACTGAGGCCAAGCAGGGCCATGGAACTTGCCTAAGAATGTACAGCAATAAATCTGGGATTAGACCTTGGGTCCCCCAACTCATTCACTTACTCATTCATTCATTCATTCATGTGACAAATATGTACCTGGCACCTAACAAATGCCAGGTTCAGTGCCTTTTTCCTGGCACATCAGGTCTGTAAATAATCCCTCATGCCAATTTTGAAGCCTTTTCCACGTCCCATTATGAGTTCCTCCAACTCCCCAGGAGACTTATCTATGCCTCACCAGCTGCACCCAGAAATTAAGAACAAATTCATTGCCAGGAACTTCCAGCGCACACTGGTATGTGCAGCCGTGTGCAGAGTTGATCACATGCGTGTGCTGAGAGCTCTACATTTCACTCTCCCTCAGTGGGGTTCGTGCTGGTCCCTGCACACGGAACCTTGCCAGTTCAGACTGAAGCCAAGTGTTAACCCGTTCAAGCCCCACAGGAGTCCTGAGGTGAAAGGAGGAGCTCATCATGGCATCTGGGATCACAGGGCCAGGAGCAGAGCTCTGAGCTCCTGCCCAGACTGGGGAATGTGTGGAAGAAGAGGCCATAGAGGGGTGCCTGGGGGCTGGATATTTGCAGGCCAGATGAGCAGGCAGCAATCCACCCCCACCATCAGCCCTCCCAACGTGGCCCAAGGCAGGGCAGAGCAGAGGCAGTCAGTCTTGGAGAGAGGGAGCCTCCTGTTCAGGGGCAGGAGTCCAGCCCGGGGCAAGCCATGGCCATTCGCTGGGCCCTTCCATGGCCCTTCCTGATGGGCATGACCTCGCTGAAGACGTGGAACAACTCAGGATTTATTGTAGGGGCCAACATAAGGTTCAGCTGCTCCTAGGAGAAAACCTCCTGAGAACAAAGCAATGAACCAAAGAGGAAAAGAAGAATGTGGAGAGCAACAGAACCAAACGCTGTTTCTAGCACAAAATGCATACGAGGCAGCCTCCTCATATAATTGGTCAGGACACAAGAGAAAGGATGGAATACAATAAAATACAGAGTAAAAAAGGAGAAGGACATGGACTTAACAGGGATTAAAAGTAATTTAAAACGATTGCAAACAGTTACATACTTATAAATTTGAAAACTTAAGGAAAATGGATAAATTTATAGAAAGTTATAAAATGACAAAAGATTGGCCCAGGAAGAAATAGAGAATTTAACTAGGTCAATCAGTATTATTAAAACTGAAATGGTAGTCAAGCCCTCCCAGCCCCCAAAGTCAGACCCAGACGTTCTCATAGGTGAGTTCTGCTATATTTTTAAGAAACAGTTAATGCCTATCTTACACAAGCAGGTTAAAAAAAATGCCACCCTGGCTTATTTTATGAGACAAGAGTCATCATGATTGCAAAGCCTAGATAAGACAATAAAAGAAAATTATAAACCCGTTTTACTTATGAACATAGGATGGCAAAACATTAAACCAACTATTAACCAACCGAACAGTGTGCTAACATACTGATCCTATCTCACCATCAGGAAGGGTTTAGCTCAGAAATGCATCAATGTCAGAAAATC
>NW_005362842.1:331976-338361 GCF_000412655.1 Myotis brandtii | reverse complement strand
ATAATTAAAGCAGAGTGATTAATCACAAAAACAATATGTAATTATATATGTGTTTTCCGATGGTCTTAGGCGAGCCCTGTGAGAGGGTTGTTCGACCCCCAAAGGGGTCGCGACCCACAGGTTGAGAACCGCTGCTCTAGGGGGAGGGAGGCCCTGAAGGGCAGTGTCAGGGCGGAGAGGAGAGGAATGAGAGAACTCCCTGCGACCTTAGGTCGGTCCCTGCCCGCCTGGGTCTCAGTCTCTCCTCCTGAGGGGTGAGGGCATTTGGACTCTTGGACTCAAAGAGGCTCCTTAGGGCCTCGGATGGGAGGGAGCCAGAGCTGCTCCCCCCACCTCCTGCCCGCCTCATCCTGAATAACTTCCTTTGGGCCTTTTTAAATATTAGAGTTTCATATGGGATTTTGTTCTGAACGAGGGTTTGCTGTCTTGAGAGGGGGGCTGTGGGGCGGTGAGGAGCATAAACGGGGCTCCCCTCCTCCCACCTGGGACCCTGAGGCCCAAGCTGATGACTGGCCAGTGACTCACTCCCTTCTCAGCATTTCCTCCCATGACTGGGAGCCCCACGGGGGCGGCCCCTGAGCAGGGTCCCCTAACCAGCGCCCCCCCAACACACATAGGGACTGGGAACAATTAACTCCCTCCTCAGGCCAGACCAGATGTTCACGTGGGTCTTGGTTTTGCTGACCACATGTGACTCAGGACTCCCTCAGAGCTGGAAGGGTCCCAAGAGGCCACAGGGGTCAACCCTGTCATGTCACAGTGGGGGAACTGAGCCCAGAGAGGTGAGGGGACTTGCCTAAGGTCACTCAGGGGTAGAGGGGAAAAGGAAGCTGGCATACTGATGCCTGACCCGGAGCTTTTCTGACCTCCAGAGAGTCCCTGGATGTCCCAAGGCCTCTATCCCTATCCCATCCCCAACTAACACAGCCAGGGCTCTGCAGCCTCATCTCACGCCACCTCCCACCTGGCTCTCCAGGCTTCATCAGACTCAGCTGCTCCGAGCTTCCCAAGCAGCTCCTGCTCTCCTGCTTCTTCAGTCTTTCTCCTCTCTGTGCCTCTGTTTTGGGGTGTGTGTGTGTGTGTGTGTGTGTGTGTTAAGGTTACTGGGTTATTATAACAAATGTATGTACCTTTGAACAGCAAAATAACATTTAGATGCCTATGTCTCTCCCTCTGTTTTAATTGCCTTCTCACCTGGACGACACCTACTCTTGCTTCAAGACTCAACTCAGATGTCACCTCCTCCAGTAAGACTTCCAAAGCCACCTCTCCCACCTCCCAGGCTGGGTTAGGTCTTCTGTCATCACCATCAGTGCTTGGTACTTCCCGCTAACTGTGAAGTAATCAGCTCTGCCTTTCTCTATCTTTCCCTCTCGTCTCTGAGCTCACTGTGGGAAGAATCCTTATTTTTGATTCTTCATTTAACAGTAGGGCATGGCCCATTGCATTCCGTGTTTGTTGAATGAATGCATGGATGTATGGATATATGGATGGAATGGGTGGGTGGATGGATAGGTAGACCAATAGATGAATCAATGAATCAATGAATGGACAAACACAGGATCAATTGTGGATAGACCAATGGATGGATGGATTAGATAGACAATGGCACCTGTAGGAACTCAGATAATGACCGGATATCCTGACCGACGAGGGGCTCTTGGCTGGGAGCCAGTAATCTAAGCTGTCATTCGCCTCCTCCATCTCTGCTCAGGTGCCTGGTCCCTCTTGACCAACTGATTGCAACTCAGTGGGGTCTCCTGAACTCTGGTAATTAGTCAGACATCAGAGAGTCTGCAGGAGCCCCCTCTGCCTTGACTTTCGGGAACTCTGCGTTGCTGGGGGCCCTCCCTCCGTGCTTCCCTCTGGGTCAGAGCTGCCACTCCAGAAATGCCTCCGGGCACAGAAGCAGACATTCCTAGAGCCAAGAGGCCTTAGAAAACATGGCAGTCATCCCTCTCCCGTTTTATAGATGAGGAAACTGAGGCCAAGCAGGGCCATGGAACTTGCCTAAGAATGTACAGCAATAAATCTGGGATTAGACCTTGGGTCCCCCAACTCATTCACTTACTCATTCATTCATTCATTCATGTGACAAATATGTACCTGGCACCTAACAAATGCCAGGTTCAGTGCCTTTTTCCTGGCACATCAGGTCTGTAAATAATCCCTCATGCCAATTTCGAAGCCTTTTCCATGTCCCATTATGAGTTCCTCCAACTCCCCAGGAGACTTATCTATGCCTCACCAGCTGCACCCAGAAATTAAGAACAAATTCATTGCCAGGAACTTCCAGCTCACACTGGTATGTGCAGCCGTGTGCAGAGTTGAGCACATGCGTGTGCTGAGAGCTCTCCATTTCACTCTCCCACAGTGGGGTCTGTGTTGTCCCTGCACACGGAACCTTGCCAGTTCAGACTGAAGCCAAGTGTTAACCCGTTCAAGCCCCACAGGAGTCCTGAGGTGAAAGGAGGAGCTCATCATGGCATCTGGGACCACAGGGCCAGGAGCAGAGCTCTGAGCTCCTGCCCAGACTGGGGAATGTGTGGAAGAAGAGGCCATAGAGGGGTGCCTGGGGGCTGGATATTTGCAGGCCAGATGAGCAGGCAGCAATCCACCCCCACCATCAGCCCTCCCAACGTGGCCCAAGGCAGGGCAGAGCAGAGGCAGTCAGTCTTGGAGAGAGGGAGCCTCCTGTTCAGGGGCAGGAGTCCAGCCCGGGGCAAGCCATGGCCATTCGCTGGGCCCTTCCATGGCCCTTCCTGATGGGCATGACCTCGCTGAAGACGTGGAACAACTCAGGATTTATTGTAGGGGCCAACATAAGGTTCAGCTGCTCCTAGGAGAAAACCTCCTGAGAACAAAGCAATGAACCAAAGAGGAAAAGAAGAATGTGGAGAGCAACAGAACCAAACGCTGTTTCTAGCACAAAATGCATACGAGGCAGCCTCCTCATATAATTGGTCAGGACACAAGAGAAAGGATGGAATACAATAAAATACAGAGTAAAAAAGGAGAAGGACATGGACTTAACAGGGATTAAAAGTAATTTAAAACGATTGCAAACAGTTACATACTTATAAATTTGAAAACTTAAGGAAAATGGATAAATTTATAGAAAGTTATAAAATGACAAAAGATTGGCCCAGGAAGAAATAGAGAATTTAACTAGGTCAATCAGTATTATTAAAACTGAAATGGTAGTCAAGCCCTCCCAGCCCCCAAAGTCAGACCCAGACGTTCTCATAGGTGAGTTCTGCTATATTTTTAAGAAACAGTTAATGCCTATCTTACACAAGCAGGTTAAAAAAAATGCCACCCTGGCTTATTTTATGAGACAAGAGTCATCATGATTGCAAAGCCTAGATAAGACAATAAAAGAAAATTATAAACCCGTTTTACTTATGAACATAGGATGGCAAAACATTAAACCAACTATTAACCAACCGAACAGTGTGCTAACATACTGATCCTATCTCAGTGCAGGAGGCAGCCGATCAATGATTCTCTCTCATCACTGATGTTCTCTC
Source organism: Myotis brandtii (assembly GCF_000412655.1). Taxonomy (NCBI): domain Eukaryota; kingdom Metazoa; phylum Chordata; class Mammalia; order Chiroptera; family Vespertilionidae; genus Myotis; species Myotis brandtii. Next base: position 334,831 of record NW_005362842.1, on the reverse strand, counting down.
TCTCTCTCTCTCTCTCTCTCTCTCTCTCTCTCTCCCACTCTCCCTTCCACTCTGGAATCAATAAAAAAAAATATTTAAAAAAAATAAAAAGAAAAGAACGTAAGAGGTGTAAGTATCCGCAGAGAAGAGATTAAGCTGCCATTGTTTGCAGATGGCATGAGCATCTACCTTGAAAAACTGCCAAATAAGCTGACCACAGATTAGAACAAATAAGGAAGTTTAGCTAAATACACAATCAATGAAAAATTAATAATTTTTATACCAGTAATAATCAGAAAAACTCAAAATAATGGTGGCTTACACAAGAGGTTACACACACATATATTAAGTACATAGAGATGATAATGTTATTATATTCATATCCTTACACTAGTCTTATGTTGTTATAGGTATAATATATGTTACTCTTTTTTAATCATGTGAATGAAACCTATAGGCTGAGCCCGGGGTGCGCATGGCAGCTCCCGGTGGCATCAGGAACCCAGGCTCCTCCGTTATTCTCCTCTTCCCTCCTCTGCACATGAGGACCCTCCTCAAGGCACCTCAGGGTCCAAGACGGCTGTCAAACTTTGCCATCCCGTCTGCATTACTGACTGGAAGCAGGAGGAAGCAAGGAGCAAGGAGCGGCGGGGGGGGGGCAAAAGGAAGGCCCTTCTTTTCAAGGAGCCTTCCCGGAATCCGCACACACTTCTGCTTATATCTCCTTACTAGGACCTGGTCACATGGCCACGCCCCCCTGCACAGCTGCGGGCATTGCTGTCCCAAATAACATCAGGGTTCAGTTATGGAGGAAGGATATTGGATGGGGCACCCATCAGGCTCTGCCACAGATCCCGATTTCCAAAGGAGGACAGTGAGGCCCAGAGAGGTGAGGAAACCCACACGGACCATGAAGCACTAAGTGGCAGACTTGGGGTTTCCACCTGAATGAGTCTGGAGCTTCCCATGATGGTACAGGTGTCCCCTCTCAATGGCACGTCCGGCCGTGGGAGCACTGACCCTGCTCACTCCCAGCCCTGCGTGGGTCAGGGTCTGCTTCGGGTTTCTCTGTCCCCCCTAGTGTTACCCCTGTGAGCTCCCTAGCGCCGGGCAGCTTACTCCCCGACCTCTCCAGCACCCATCCCAGGGTGTGGCAGGCTGTGACCTGCAAGGAGCAGGACAAACTGCGTGGCTGGAACGGACTTCATCCTTTCAACTTCATCCACTTTCTCGGGGCTTTTATGCTGAGCCCTGACCTAGGTGTGCTTCACAAGTTTCGCTTTTCAGATGCATGTCCCAGCTCTGAAAGTGCTCGGCCTGGCCCAGGTCTGATAGAACATGTAAGCCACCTCAAAACAAAGCAAGACAGAGCAATGGAGGGCCAAAGAAGACAAACTATGTGTCCCAGATCCCAAGATACTTGTGGCAAAGAATATGTCACATGCCCCTCACTCTGGTTCCTCTTCTGGGCACCTCAGAAAGACCACATTTTCTAGCCCCCCTTTCAGTTAAGTTGAGGACATGTGACTGCTTCTGCCCAATAAAATATAAGCCTAAGGGATGAACGTCACTTCTGGTCTGAGGCGGCGAAGGGCCAGTGTGTCTTCTCCACCCTCCTTCTCCAAGGTGACCTTGAAGCCCCCTGGTGTAGACCAGTGATTCACCAACTGTCATGCGCATCCCAATCACTTGGGGGCCTTATTAAAACGAAGGTCCTGAATCGTTTCAAACAAGCAGCCAGGTGGTGCATGCCTTGGAGCAGACATCTGAGTAGGGAAGACTCAGGGGGCGCGGCTCCAAGGCAGAGAGGACCTCCCCGATTTCAGTGGACCATTCGTGAACAAAAGGAAACCTTCGTTGGGTTAAACCACTGAACTTGGGGGTTTATTTGTGACCCAAGCATAGCCTAATGTTCCCCAATGAATACATTAGACTAGGAAGTTGTTAGTCATTCAACCAATATATATTGAGTTCCTACCATGAACTCATTTTGTGCCCTGGACGCCTTACTCTTAAGAAAGCACTAACTCTCAGGGTCGTGCAAGTGCGAGGTCGGCATCTGAGAGTGAGAGCGCCTGGCACTCGGCTCCCTGGGTGCCCTGTTATCCCTCCCAGCCCCAGCGCTGTACGTCTGTGGCGGAGCCAGGATTTGAAGCCGGGGCCTTTGACTTGAGTCTGAGTTTGTTTCCAGCAACGCAAAGGGAAGCCGTGCTCAGTCTGGGGTCTTACTTGGGGGACAGTAGCAGCAGCCGGAAGATTGATGGGTCCCCGGGACCGTCACATCCCTCTGGTGCCAAACTCGGCGGCTGGGGGCCTGCACCACCTGTAGGCAGTCAGCAAAGTGGCAGTTCCGGCTGCAGTGCTTCCACACTTCACACCGACGCCCGCGGACCTCCTGAATGGCCATGCGGGGCCTCCCACTGTCCACAGGCGCCCATCCTCAGTTACTAGAGAGAATAAATTCCCAGCAAAAATCCACACTCTGATGCAGAGGCCGCTCCAGGCTGGCGGCAACACTTCAGCTCACCTCCTGTCACTCTCCTGGGCAGCGGGCCCTCCTCCGTGCCTCGGTGTCAGCCAGCGAGCGTTTCCTGTTACTGATGTTGTTGGCATCACTGATCAATGCGCCTCTTTCCTGCTCACACCTCCTTTCTCACCCGTCTTCTTCCTTGCCCCAAAGAAAGAAGTGCTTCAAAACTGTTCCTCCCAGGAAAAGCGAATGAATAGTGACAGAAGTCAGAAGTAATGTACTTCTTGGGGGGCAGAAGTCCCTACACTCTGAGAAGGGACATGAGGAACCTTCTGGAAATGTACCTCAATCTGGGTGGTGGTTACATCATTGGTGTGTACATATGTGAAGAGTCGTCCAGCTGTAC
>NW_005362842.1:330920-331936 GCF_000412655.1 Myotis brandtii | reverse complement strand
TTTCCCTCTGTGTTGTTGTTTTTTTAACTTTATATATATATATATATATTGATTTCAGAGAGGAGGAAGGGAGAGAGATAGAGAGATAGAAACATCAATGATGGATTGGCTGCCTCCTGCATGCCCCCTACTGGGGGGGTGGGAATCGAGCCCGCAACCCGGGCATGTGCCCTTGGCTGGAATTGAACTTGGGACCCTTTCGTCAGCAGGCTGACGCTCTATCCACTGAGCCAAACCAGCTAGGGCTGTACACTTAATATTAATGCACATTAAGCCCTTCAACTTATGGAGATGCCACAGAGAGCTTTATAAGCAAAATAAATGACAACAACAAAAACCACAAGGAAAGTTTGGAGTCATAGGAACCTGTGCTGAAAATCTGGCTGTCTTCTAGCTGTGTGACCTTAAGTGAGTTGCCTAACCTCTCTGAACTTCACCTTTCTTATTGAGGTGTGGACTGTGAGGATTAGAAACATCACTTTAAAAAAAAAAAGTACTTGGCACAGGGCTGGCTCCCACTGGGTGCTCAATTCATAATCATTTTCATTATTATTATAACCAGTGGCCCCACAAGGACAGGATATGGAGTGCTCTTCCCTGCGTGCAGGCAATAAGAGGGCACACTGTCAACAGAAAACTTAAAGATAAAATAAAGTTGAGGTGAAGCCAGTCTGCCTTCTGTTATCACCAAGCACTGGCAAATCTCAGTAATGTCAGTCATGAAGTATTCTGTCCCCAAAATACCTTTTTTCCCCTAAGTTCTCAAAAATTGATATGGTAACTGTTGAATATTATTAATATACTAGAAGCCCAGTGCACAAAAATTTGTGCACTGGCGGGGGGAGGGGTCCCTCAGCCCAACCTGTGCCCTCTCACAGTCTGGGACCCGTCGGGAGATAACCACCTGCTGGCTGAGGCCCACTCCCCTGGTGGCAGATGGCACGCCCGATCCCGCGGTGCCTGCCCCGTCTCCCCCGGTCGCACACGGCAGGCCTGGATCCCGCGCTGGGTCAGGC
>NW_005362842.1:324624-330689 GCF_000412655.1 Myotis brandtii | reverse complement strand
CCCGCCCCAGGCCTCACACCACAGGCCAGGATCCCACGCTGGGGTGGGCGGTGGCTCTGGATCGCGCTGCCGCCAGCCCCAGGCAGGGCGGTGCAGCGGGATCTGCCTGCAGTATGCAAATTAGCCGCCATCTTTGTTGGCGGTTAATTTGCATATCGTGCTGATTAGCCAATGGGAGGCGTAGTGAAGGTATGGTCAATTACCATGTTTGTCTATTATTAGATAGGATATGTAAGCTTGGAATGAGCACGTTTTCATTTCTGGTCCTTCAATAAACATATTCTACATGGACATTCATTCGGAGAATTTCTAGAATAGCTGTCCCCAACGCATGGGGACTCAGGGTCACACATTCTTCGGGAAAGTTCCTAACAGTTTGGAACTTGCTCTTGCTGCAGGGAAGTTCCTGACTCCCCCCCCCACAGTGTCACATATTTCTGCATCTCAACAGCAGGTCCAAGAAACAACGCCTGCAGAGTGATGGCGAAGACGAACGTACGGGTTTTTCAATCCTGACATTCTGTGTGGCTACTTGGTGTGCTGGTTGGTGCTTAAAATTTAAAACAAGGGAAGGGTGGCCTGTGGAGGATAATGACTGGGTTTGGTAAGTGCAGATTTTAGTTCACACATGAAATATATTTGTTTCATCTCATGATTATTACTGAAAATAGTTTTGTCGTATAAAGAAAGTGGGGTGTTAAAAAATAAAATACTCTAAACATGCCTGACTAAAATATAAGAATTTATCTATCAATCAGTCAATCAATCCATGTATCTCTCCTTCCCTCCAAGTCTGTGAAAACCCCATCTACCCTTGGCCACTTCCTCTAGCCATAAGTGATCAAAACCTGCATTTTCATCTTCATCCTTGTGAACTCTGAGAAAAAAAGACATCTACTAAGAAGGGCTCCTGGTGACCAACTGGCTCAAACAAACAAACAAACAAACAAACCCAGAGCCTAGCAGCCATTTCTGCACAGGGCCTCTCACGCAAACTGCATTTCACAGAGAAGCCTGTCCTGGACTGCCCAGCTCTCCACTGTGTCTCTGCCCTCTGAGCCAGCCCTTATAAAGGAGTCCCTGGAATCCTATTTCAACCAGTAGAACGGAGGCTTTCCCCATCCAATCAGAACTCACAGCTCCAGCCAATCAGAGTGGCTCTATTCTGACCAATCAGGACAGTGTCTTTTGGACCAATCAAACTGTGAGGATCTGAGTACTCATTTGCATGAGGATGGACTAATCAGGGACCCTGGGCAGGGACTCCTGTCCATATAAGCCAGCTCCCTTCTGGTTCAGAGAGCGCATGTTCCCTTTCTACCAAAGACTGAAGCTTGCATCTCCCTGGCTGAGCTGGAGCACTGAAGATGTCTCACCAGAGCGGTGCAGACTGAGTACACCAGCAAGAAGCAGAACAGAGCAGACCCTCACGCAGAGCTGAGCTGTCTAGCTGTGGCACAGTTGAGCTTTTTACACTGAATAAAGTTTCCTTCTTCACTGCATCCCAAATTGGGCATTCCTGTTGGCATTGGATTGGCACCAACGACCATCAGTTGACATCCTCCATCCCCATCATCTTCTTCCCTTATGGCTGCATACAGAAGGGTATCGCCCACCTGCTGAAAATCCCTCAGTCTCACACCGATATCAAGTACTGGTGGAGATTTGGGGGGTCAAAGGCTCCCCCAGCCACTCCTTGACATCACCTCTATTATCTTTGTCAAAGTCTACAGTCAAAGCTCATGTCTTTACATCCCTAACCCCCCAGTGGTGTCCCCAAAATACCCGGGGCTTAAATTGGGGTCTCTTACTCCTCACATTACACCACTCCCCTCCTCAAGGTCAGCCCCAGTCCCCTCCTTACAGTCAGCCCCAGTCACCCAGGCACCTTGAGCTCCTCGACTAGGCAATGCTATCATGCTCTCTCCCACCATTAGGCTTATGCATGTGCTGGTCCCTCTGCCTGGAATATTCTGACCTCTCTGACCCCATCTTTTATTTTTAATATATTTATTGATTTCAGAGAGGAAGGGAGAGAGAGAGAGAGAGAGAGAGAAACATCAATGATGAGAGAGAATCATTGATTGGCTGCCTCCTGCATGCCCCCCACTGGGGATCAAGCCCACAACCTGGGCACGTGCCCTGACCGGGAATCTAATCTTGACCTCCTGGTTCATGTAGGTCAACGCTCAACCACCGAGCCACCCATCTTTCCTTGGCTCTCTGAAAAGGCACCTTCTTCAGAAAGCTGTCCTTCACCCTCACTCTCAACAAGGACCCCTCCTCAGTGTGCACAGAAATTCCACCTGTTTTCTCACTGTCATCTCCTGCGCTGGGCTTTGGCCCAAAGTCTGTATTGTGTATCCAGTCCCTGCAGAGGGGCCCTCAGAGATGGCTGAGCTACATGAAATGGATTTGGTTCTTCCAGATCAGCTGGTAGTGCCCAGCATGCGCCGGCACGCAATAGGTCCAGCCTGTGTGGGCTCATCCACCGCGGCCGCCTGCCAGAGCCCAGGAAGCAGCCCTGGGGAGGCCCCTTGTTGCCAAAAGCAAACAGGCCGCCAGGGAAGTTTTGCTCTGGGTCACACCCGCCCCTGGGTGGCTGGCTGCCAATCCTCCTGCCAGAAACCGCAGGCCCTTCGAAGCCGCCCAGAGACCGGGCCACAGCGCTTTGGAGGACTTGGGTCAGCTCCGCTAAGGGGGTGTCTGCCCAGCGCTTCCTGGATCCACAGCCCCCCGGGGGTGGGCAGGGGGTCTGGGCAGGGCTGCAGCAGCTACAGCCAAGGCTTGGGAAGGCCCTCGTGGGCTGGGAGGAGCTACAGAGGCCCCTGCCAGCCTGTCACAGGCTCTCAGGCTGACATTGGCTCTGGCTTTCACACACACACACACACACACACACACACACACACACACACTCGCACACACTCGCACACACTGTCAGGCACCCCCTTGGTGGCCTCCACGGTCTCACCTTCAGGTAAATGGGCTCATCAGTGGGAGGCTGAGGATGGGGAGAGGAGCACGGAATGCAAAGACTAATGTGCATGTAAATGTGCGTGTGTGCGTGTGTGTGTCTGTGCGTGTGTGTGTCTGTGTGTGTGTGCGTGTGTGTGTCTGTGCATGTGTGTGTGGGGAGGGGAGTGACCTCACAGCCTCCGGAACATAAAGACTTACAGGTCCTGCCTCCCAGGCTCAAAGCTGGCTCCGTGGGGGACACAGTGACATGAGAGGCACACCACAGACCCACCTCCTGGCCTTCTCCTTCCTCTGCCTCCTCTCTAAGGTAAGGGGGGCCCGGGCCCCGAAACATACTGCTGGCTTCCATGCCGCTGGGGGAGGTGTGAACTCACTGCCAAGGAGCCCCGCAGGGCCCGTGCTGGGCACAGCCAGGTCTCCCTCTGGGTGCCCACACAGCTGCCCCTGGCCAGCCCTCTGTGTGCCCGCAGGCAAGTCCCTTCTCTCTGAGTCTCCGCTGCTTCCTCGCTTGAATGGGCACAATGTCCATGAGGTCTTTGTGAAGATCTTTTCTGAGAATCCATCTGAGGTCTCTGCACAGGACCTGGCACATGGCAGAGTTCAGAAGAGGACTTTTCTGATTCTTACCAATCCCGACAATCCTTCCACAATGCAGTGGTGTCCTCCTCGCAAATGAGACTCAAGAGATGACCTGCTTTGCCTAACAATGAGCCAGGATTTTAATGGATGTTGGTGTCTACCTCATTGGAAAGGTCATTCTTCAAGGGCTTTAATGCTGTGGGCCCTCAGGCAGTGAGTGACCTCTGACCCTGGCTAGAGGGGACAAGGAAATACCTCCATAAAATAATGCCTTCCCTTATGGGACATTTTCCAAAGAACTTGTGGAATGTCTACCTTGCCCAACAACCCTATCAGGAATTATTAGCGTGTTTTCAGCCAAGCAAGGCTCAGAGAGGTTAAGCAAGTTGCCCAAAGCCACGCAGTCAAGAAACATCAGCGCAATAGAGGAGGTGGAGCCCAGGATAGGCCTGGGTGTGTGGGCTGGGGCTGGGGACTTCAGTTTCTACCTATCCACCTCCAACCTGGACCCCAGTTGCTGGGCCCTGTCATCCCCTCAGCAAATGCTGTTCCCAGTCCCATGGGGATTGGCCCCGCCCCAAGCCATGATCTCACTGTATTTTCATGCTTCTTTAAGGAGCTTGCGCAGGAGTTTCTCCCTCCCGCTCCCACGCTGTGGTGTGGGGAAGGCTGAGAACCCTGCTGGCACCCCATCCTGCTGTTTGTACTGCCAAAAGGGACACTATGCCAGGGTGGGTGGCTGGGGTGGTTGGAGCAGGGGACTTGGGGTTTGGGGCCCAGGATTAAATGAAAGACCAACATTAAGCCGCCCCCGACTTGCTGTGCACCCCTTCGTTCTTCCCGGGTCCCAGGGAGCCAGGCAGCATCCCACACAGAACACAGGGACTTGGTCATCACGAACATGGAAAGCCACCACAATCCTCAGGGAGAGCATGCCTTGTCCTCCAGGCAGGTGGCCCTGGGCTCAGGGCTACGGGCAGAGGTCTGGGGCAGAGACTAGAAACAAGCAGTCACACTGACTGGGAGCTGGCCTGACTCACTTAGTCCCTGTCACTACTCCAGGGTAGGGGGCCTCCCCCCCACGTCACTGAGGAGGGAACAGCTCCCTCCCCACGGAGCAGTGAAGGGAAGAGCTCACAGTCACACAGCAAGCCAGTGTCTAAGCTCAAACTTAGACTTCAGCTCTTGCCCAGAAGATTCCATGTCCAGGGCTCTGACCACAGAGCCTTGCCCCCTGGTGACCACAGCAAGGGGCTGGGGCAACCAAGGGTGTAATGGGGCAACTTGAACAGAGGGATGGAGTGGTGAGGACGGATGCGGAGATAGAGGAAGGCCAGAGAGGGCTATGCTGAAACACCCTCCCTGACTTGTCATTATTCCCCTTGGAGAAATGGGTAAACCGAGGCAGGGGCTAAACTGGCATCAGAGCCCCAGAGAACAAGAGGGGAGCATGGCCATTAAGAGCCTGGGCCTGGGGTTCCCAGGACCCTGGATCCCAATCCTGGCTCTACCTCTGATAGGAGATGCCTCTGCATTGCCTTGGGCTTTAGTGTTCTCATCTTTGAAATGGGCTACCTCACGTGGGAGGGTTAAATTAAACAACACACATGTTAAAGGGCTCAGCACATGGCAGGCCCATGGTAAATATTAGCCGTCGTCATTGAGAACATTAGTAGCCTCTCCTGGGTATCAGGACCTATGGTCCAGCCCCTGCCAAGGTTACGTGGTAGAAAGAGCCCCAAATGGGAAGCCAGGTGCAAAGCAGAAGACCTATGTCCAGGCCCCGCTGCTTCCAGGTGGGAGGGACCCAAGAGCCAGTGCTGGGCAGACTTCCCCACTTTCCTCAAGAGGCCGCAGGCACACAGCTGCCCGCTGCACCCATAGTGACCTTTTAGATGGAGCCCTGCGAGCACCTCCTGCTGAGGCCCCACCGGAAGCCGGTCGGCCTGTTTGGGGCACCCCCTCATGGCCAGGGTGGGAACTGCAAGCCACTGAAAGCACGTTTGCACACTTGGGGGTCCTAGGGATGGGACAAGGTGGGAACCAGAGTAAATGAGTCATTGCCTGCCTTGGGGCCACAGAGGCTATGAGGGCACTGATTTCATCTTCCTAAACTGCAAGTGTTCTATCCAAAACCTCCAGTCCCCCAAGGATCCTACTAAAGATCAGTCCTCCACAGAGGGAGCCACTGGGAATATCTTGAATTACGCCTACCTCTTGCTCCCCACCTTCAACTGGACATACAGGGAGCCCATGCGTCTGGTCTGGGTGTTTCTCTGTCCTGAGGGGGGAGGGGCAGTTAGGACACTTGAGTTGATACCTTGACCCTGCCCCAGGGCATGGGTCCCTGGCTCAGACCTTCCCCTATTACAGGACATGTCATCCCCCCTCCCCGGGCCCTGGGGCCTCAGTGCAGAAGCAAGAGCCCAGCTCTGCAGCTGACACACGGTGACTTCTGACAATCCCTTCCCTTCTCTGGTGCTCAGGAGCCCCATCTGTGTGGGAGGGGG
>NW_005362842.1:318059-324522 GCF_000412655.1 Myotis brandtii | reverse complement strand
AGGGGGGAGGGGGGAGACAGGAGCAGAGGTGCCAAGGACCTGGCTGTGCATCAGAAGCCCCTCAGCGCCCTGTTAAAACTCAGACTCCAGGGCTCTGCCCCTGGCAGCTCTGACTCGGTAAGTCCCAGAGGAGGCCTAGGGGTCAGTATTTTACCAAGTTTCCTAGGTGATCCGATGCTTGTCCGGGAACATAATCTGAATTGTTCTAAAGATAAAAAACTTCTGTGGATTTATTCAGTTCTTGAGATAAGTATCTAAGGTCCACCTGCTGGAAAGTTATAGGACCTGTGGTTTCGATCCTTCATTTTGCTGCTTCGGCCTTTCTGTAATCCTAGAGGGCGGGGCCTGAGCCCTTTATTGTAATTCACAATGAGGAGCATTACATGCACGGAGCATCTGCTGCACTCCAGGCCTGTGCTAAGGGTTTAACATGCATCGTTCCACGTACTCCCCAAAGCAGCTTCTGGGTTAGATACTGCTGTTCCCCCTTTTTTACAAACGAGGATATTGAGGCTCAGAGAGCTTAAGTAACTTGCTCAAGGTCACTCAACTAATAAGGGGCAGAGTTGGGACTAGGACTCTAATCCAGAGTCCACGCTCATGACGGCAGTGAGTACCACGGGAGTGCCAGGTTCAAGAGCGGGTCTGTGTGATTCTGGGGCCACCGTGTGGACCCCCACACTGCCCAGCCTGGCAGAGAGGTAGCCAGTTGTGAGGGTCTCACTGGCCACCTTGAACGACCATGGCTGAGTGGGGTCTCTGTCTCTGCAGGTGTGTGCCCAGCTGTGCCCAATGCCGTGTACCTGCCCCTGGCCGCCGCCCCAATGCCCACCGGGGGTGCCCCTGGTGCTGGATGGCTGCAACTGCTGCCGGGTATGTGCACGGCGGCTGGGGGAGCCCTGCGACCACCTCCACGTCTGTGACTCCAGCCAGGGCCTGGTGTGCCAGCTCGGGGCGGGCCCTGGAGGCCAGGGGGCCGTGTGCCTCTGTAAGCAGGTTTGCGGGACTGATGGAGGGTGTGGTTGGAGGGGAGGGGTGGCCAAGGCCATGTTGTCCTCAGTCAAAGGGAAGCCTTTCTCTCTCTACCTTTTACCTTCACTTCAGATCCATCATCCAGTTCAGCCAAACCTGGTTACACAAGGTTCCCTAGGCCCACTCACTGCTTCTCTCCTCTTGTATTTACTATGACCATGCCAACACCTGAACAGCCTTCCTCCATTCCTACCTGCCCATATCATAGCCATAACCTCCTCCTCTGAGAAGCCCTCCAGTATTCTTCTAACCAGAAGTCATCACCCCCTCCTCAGGACCCTCAGAATACTTTTGGGAAAATAAAAGTGCAACAACCCCTTATTGAGGGCATAATATATGTCAGGCACTTTGCTAAGCACTTACTACATAAATCACAATAATCCTATGAGGTAAGTACTTTCAGACCCATTTTATAGATGAGGAAACTGAGGTTCATAGATATTAATGGACAAGCTTAATATCGCACAGCTTGGGACCTGTTCCAACAGGCTCTAAAACAGTGGTTCTCAACCTTCCTAATGCCGCGACCCTTTAATACAGTTCCTCATGTTGTGGTGACCCCCAACCATAAAATGATTTTCGTTGCTACTTCATAACTGTAATTTTGCTACTGTTATGAATCATAATGTAAATGTCTGATATGCAGGATGTATTTTCATTGTTACAAACTGAACATAATTAAAGCATAGTGATTCATCACAAAAACAATATGTAATTATATATGTGTTTTCCGATGGTCTTAGGCGACCCCTGTGAAAGGGTCATTCGACCCCCAAAGGGGTTGCGACCCACAGGTTGAGAACCGCTGCTCTAAAGCAACATTCTGTCTCTCCTCCTCCTGGATCCGGAGCCCATAGTTTGCATTTGCCAGTGGCCCTGAGATCCTCCATCTTCCACACTCTTCCGGCCCCCGGGCCCCTGATGCGTTGGACGGGGTTCTCAGCGCCACACTAGGGACATTTGGGACCAGATTATTCTTGTTTCGGGGCTTGTCCTGTGCTTGCTAGGGCATTTAGCAGTGTCCCAGGTCTCTGCCACTAGATGCCAGTGGCACCCTCATCCCCAAGTTATGACAATCTGTCTCCAGACATTGCTGAATGTCCCCGGGGAGAAAATCAACTCCAACTGAGAACTCGCTGCTTTAGAGAAATAGAAAGAAGCAAGGAACTGTTCCTTCCTTCCTCCCTTCCTCCCTTCCTCCCTTCCTTCCTTCCCTCCCTCATTCTCCCCATCCCTCCCTCCCTTCCTCCCTTCCTCCCTTCCTCCCTCATTCTCCCCCAACCCCCTTGCTCTAATAAGCCTTGTAGAGCAATTGATCTCTTTCATCTATGTGCATGTCACACTTCTATACAAATAAGAACAAGAGAAAGAGGCGCCCATGAGTCCATCTATAGGAAAAACCCTGCTAACAAGCAAAACAACAAAACTTGGAGACAGAAAGTTATCCTTAGTAAATCCTTGTTAAATATTTTATGGGATCAGAGGCGTATAATAATAAGAAAGGGGCGATTTGTAGATAAACTCATAGATGATTGCTAATTTAAAAAGTGCCTAAAGAAAGAAATGAGACAAGCAACATAGCTTATAAGGCTGATGTTTAGATTAGCCACGGCACTTGTCAGAGTTTACTTATTGCACAGCACTTAGTATGTGCCAGCCACTAGGGGTTTCACAAATCCCACCTCATTTGACCTCCCGACAACCATGTGATGTAGGCACAGATGCTATCCTTATTTTATAGATGGAAAAAGGAGGCACAGAGAGGTGAAGCTACTTGCCCAAAGTCACACAGCTCATAAGTAGCTGAGCTGGGATTTGAACCCAGGAAGCTGGCTTCACAATCTTAGTGTCCATTGTTCTACTGCTTGACACCCGACATATGCCTGGTACCTAGTGGCTGCTATTGCCAAGAACTTCATTCAGGGGCCTTTTTCTTTATTTATTCCATCTCGATTCAGACTCAAACACCTGGAGGCCAAGGATTTATTTGGTCCTTGTTCCTTCCTGAAACTCCCAGTCCCAGTCTGGCAACATGGTGGATGCTCATGAATGTCTAATGATATGAACTGAACTTGGAAGCTGGGAGCTGGTGAACCCCACAGGTGGGCCAGGGCCAGCTAAGATGTCTCAGGGGCTAAACTAGGTCCTGGCTCTGGGGGGGACACCAAGCCCCTGGCTTCCGACCCCCCACACGTGCAGCTTCAGCAGCTCGGTGGAGGGCAGCTCCATCCTTCCCCTGGCTCAGGTTCAAAAGCTCGGAGGCCTCCTTGGAGTCTCTCTATTCTTTACATCCCACATCCCACATCCTCCAGCAAATTCTTCACAAAATTTCCAGGCCCTGACCCTTCTCTGTCCGTCCACTGCTACCAGCCTGGCTGGGCCCTGTTACCACTTGCCTGGATGGCAGTAGCTCCATAAGCCTCCCTGCTTCTGCCCCAGTCTATTCTCAACATAGTAGCACAAGGGCCCCTTGTGACACATAAGTCAGATCACGTCCCTCCTCTGCCTGGAAGTCTCCAACAGCTTCTCATTTCCTCAGAATAAAAGGCAGAGTCCTCTAGTGACCTGGTCCTGTGGCTCTCTTCTCTAACTCCCTCCCTCCCTCCTGCTCTCTGCTCCAGCCACACTGGCTCTTTGCTGCTCCTTAAATGCCCCAGGCACGTGCCCACCTCAGGGCCTTTGCACTGGCCTCCGTACTGTGTTCTTTGCCTCCTTCACATCTTTGCTCAAATATCACCTTCTCAGTGAGGACTTCCCTGATCAACAAACACATTTAAAAACTATAATCCTGCCCCGCTCCTTAACTCTGCCCTCCTTTACTTTTCCAGAACTAATCACAAATTCTACATACTTGTTATTGTATTTATTTCCACTAGAGCAACATCTCCAATGAGGGCAGGATTTTGCCTGTTTTAGTCATTGCTGTATCACAAGTGCCTAGAACAGTGCCTGATGCGTAGTAGGCACTCGATAAGTAATTGTTGAATGAATGAACGAATGAGTTCATGAATGAATAGTAACAATAGTTCTAGTGGGGCTAGCAATAACAGCCACCATTCATTTATTAAGCATGCACTGTGAGATAGCCCTTCATGCACATGGTTTAATTTTAGCCTTTAGTAATGAAGTAGGTCCTATTATTATCCCTATTTTGCAGATGAGGGAACTGGGGCTCAGAGAGGTTAAATCACTGCCTAAGGTCACACAGCATGCAAGCAGATAAAGGTAAAAAACACACACACACAAAATAAAACAAAACAAAGAACCTGTGTTGTTCCTTCTCCTGTAGGGGACTCTCAGGGGAAGAAGGATTCTGAAATCACCAGATGACAAAACTGTGCTCTGAATTAATTGGGGGAGGGCATTGGCGAGGGTCCGGAAGGAGGAGCGAGGTTTGGGCAGCTGTCAGTGTGCACGGATGGATGGTGGGGGGCCCACGACTGAGTAAGTGTGGAGGTACCTCGTGCTGTTGGGACCATGCCTGAGTGCACCAGGGCTGGGGAGTGGCTGCCCAGGCGTCAACCCCCCATCCTCCCACAGCCCGCTCTGAGCTAGAGGACCCAGGAGAGGCGCCAGGAAACCTTGCTAAAATTATCGCCCCTCTAGCTGACTTTCCTAAACAGTCCTCTGTTTACCAGTTCATCTCAGCAACCAAGAGGCCCGGGACCGTGGCACCAGGGCGGGGAGACGGGGCTTGGCCAGGCTGGGGAGAGGGATTGCGGTATAACTGCCCCTGCAGTTTTTAGGAAACCAGTGGCCACAGGGTCCAGGCCAAAAGCCTGGGATTGAAGTGAAAGGGAAGGAGGAAGGAGGGAGTACTGACACAGGTCCTGTTCCCTCTGAGGAAGAAACGTCACCCACTCCCATTTATTGAGCATCTGCTATGTTCTGAGCTTGGGGCAAAAGGCTTTGAGGTGGCTGGCTCATTCAATCCTCCAGTGGCCCGGGTACCACGGCTCAGAGAGGTGAAATACTTGCCCTCAGCTTGCAAGTGGGGAACTGGGGCTTGAACCCAAGTCTATATGGTTCCCGAATTCCTGCATGTGTACGGGCTGTTTGAGGTTTTTCTCTGAAGAGCTGGGAAAACGGGCTTCCCTTCCCAGACCCAGCGGAACTGCCACCACGTCTCCAGGAAGCTTCCTGATGGCTCCTTTCTTTGCACTTCAGCGGCTCCCACGCACCGCTCCGGGGCAATTGATTGTATCTTGGAGATGAGGACTTGTACATCTGTCTCCCGCTCTGGCCCCGAGTCTCCCCAGGCAAGGACTGTGTCTTAGTCCTGTCTAGGAGCACAGCGGTTGGCACACAGACAGGGCACAATACATGTCTTGGGAATTATAAGGAGTCAGAACTATGTTATCAGTGTCTCTTATATGCTGGGCTCTGTGCCAGGCATTCATTCAAAGGACATGGAGTGTGCCATTCATGCTGTGAGCCAGCACAGGGAATGCCAGGATGAACACTCTCAGGCCCAGCCCTCAAGGAGTTCGTGTCTAGCAGAGCAAGTGGTATTAGTGCCCATGTCTTGGGGGCTTCGTTCGAAGAGTGTTTCCTGAGCACCTACTATATGCCTAGCCCTATGCTAGATGCTATACACCCATTATCTCATGTCACTGAAGGGGGAGGTTGCTGTTCTCATCATTGCTGCTGTTAGGGTGACTCAGAGAAGTTAAGTAGCTCACCTGAAGTCACACAGCCAGCAAGGCAAGCCCTGACCTGACAGTATGACTGCACAGGCAGAGGGACAACGGAAGTTTGCTGCATGAAATCTCAGTGTGCACATCCGTTACCCATTGTTAATCTATCATAATTATACTAATAGCTACAACAGAGCAGACGTCTCCTTTCGGTTGCAGTCATTACATATATCGTGGTGTTTAGTCTATACCACAACCCCATGAGATACAGGGTGGGGCACAAGTAGGTTTGTAACTGTATGCGAAACAGAGTTTATTCTTGTGTCATTATTTATTAATTATTGTATTGCTTATATTGCAACTGTAAACCTACGTTTGCCCACCCCTGTAAGTACCATTGTAACCCATTTTGCAGGAGAGGAAACTGAGGCAAGAAGAAGTGAAATCACTTGGCCAAGGTCCATAGCTAATCAAGGGGCTCAGACCAGGCAGGTCTTCTCGCCAGCCCTGTGCCAGGATGCGGTCGGCCACGCTGGCTTCCTGCGGGTGCCAGGGCCGCTGGCCACGGGAGGGGGGGGGGTGTGGCTGGCTGGAGCCCCCGGGCAGTGCTCAGATGCCTCAAGGGCACAGCCCCCCAGGGGGACCTGGGCCAGCTCCGCAGACAGAGCCGCGTGGAGGATGTGGCCGGCCCAGCCATGCCTGGGGAAGGTTGGGGGTCACCGATGGGCCCTCTTTCTCCTCCGCAGGGGGAGAGGATGACGGGAGCTGTGAGGTGAACGGCCGCCGGTTCCGGG
>NW_005362842.1:304780-317866 GCF_000412655.1 Myotis brandtii | reverse complement strand
TGGCCCCAGGTGAGGGCAGGGCCGCCCAGGCCCCGGGGCAGGGCACCTGGAGGGCGGGACCTCTGCGGGGCAGCCAGCCGCCTGCACACACCAGAGGGAAGGTTTTAGTGGCAGAAGCGGGCGGGGCCGCTGGCTGAGGAGACAGGAAAGCGGAGTGGAGAGGCACAGACCTCTTTACAACCAACTAAACAACAAACAGTGGGCGTGTCATTTTAAGTCATAAATAAATAAGTCCAAATTGTGGCAGAGCGGAGAAGGGAAAGGAGGGTTGGGATACTTGAACCAAATTCTCACATTCCATAGCGAAGTACACTATTATAATATACATTCTTTTATACCTAATTGGTACATATTAATAATATATTTACATAACATGACAAATATCCTGTAATATATAACACTAATATAATACTATTGGGCTTATCAACAGAGGAACTCAAAACTGAACATAGCAACGTGGGCAGGGGCGGAGAAAGGACAGTTAGCTTCTGCCATAAATTCTTCAGTTTTAGAGACTTTGTTGTTGACATGTTGCGGATTTGTAAAAATATTATGATGTGATTTTTTTTTTTAAAAAAAAGGAAACTGAAAAGAGAGCACTGACCCCACAGATGATGGTGCCGTGTGGGAGGCAGTGGAGCGTGGTGGCTAAGCATGAAGTCGGCCCGGATGCTAAGGCCAGTTAGGCCACTCCCTCGCTGTGTGACTCTGAGAAAGTTGCTTAACGTCTCTGTGCCTCGGGTCCTTCAACTGTAAAATAAGTGTCCACCTCATAGAGTTGTTGCAAGGACTGGAGGAGTTAGCACAAGTAACGCAGTTAGGACCGTGCCTAGCGCACAGCACTCCACTGGTGCAGCTGTTATTCCTACAGAACGTGACACAGCCATTTAAATCCACGGGAGAACGCCATGAGTCCACCTTCTGTATAAAAAGCAGGATAGGACACCATGTGTGCGATTTTATTTCCATTATGTGCATGTGTATGTGTGTGTCTGCAAGTAAATGTACACGCACACATCATACATGCTGTGCACACGTGCATATACCACAGGTTTCTCCACCTTGGTACTGCTGACATTTGGGTCGAGTAATTCTTCAGTGAGGGGCCGCCGTGTGCATTGTAGGATGTTTAGCAGCATCCCTTCTACCCCTGTGGCAACCTCCCTCAATTGTGACAACAAAAAATGTCTCCAGACATCGCCAGGTGACCCCTGGAGGACAATGTCGCCCCTGGATAAGGACCACTTGTAGAAAGGGCCAGAAGGAAGGACAACAAGAGATTAGCAGAGAAGAATAAAATGGGAGGAGGGAGCCCAGACCCTGGTGAGCCCGCCATGGTGTTCCGGGCGCGGCCTTGGGGTCACTAGCATCCCTGTTGCGTCACACGGGCTGCAACCTCCTGTAAAGGAGAAGCCCACTGGTGACTGGGGGAGGGCCACGCCAGCACCGTCAGAGTAACCTAATACCCATCCTGTATGAGGGGTTTACAAGTACCGGCCACTAGGCTAAGTACTTCACCTCCTCCATTATTGTATTCAGTCCTAACAAAGATCAGAGAATTTACAGTGTGGCAAGCACCAGGCACTATGCTAAGTACTTCACCTGCTCCACTCGATACTAAAAAGACTAGGAAATTGACACAGGAAGGAACTGAGGTCCAGAGAGGTGAAGCAATGTGACCAAGATTGTACCACAACCCAGAGGGTAGATTTGGCTGCCAAGTCCTGACCCAGTGCTGACCCTTCTTTCTTCCCTCCAGGACTCCAGGCTGCTGGCCTTGTCGCTCCCCCGCCTCTTGGCGTCCCCTGCCCAGAATGGAGCACAGCCTGGGGCCCCTGCTCGACCACCTGCGGGCTCGGCGTGACCACCCGCGTGTCCAACCAGAACCGCTTCTGTAGACTGGAGACCCAGCGCCGCCTGTGCCTGCCTGGGCCCTGCCCACCTGCCAGGGGCCACAACCCCCTACTCAGTGCCTTTTAGAGCCGGCCCAGCGGGCAGCCATCCAGCTCCGGTGCTGCCTCTGGGCCCTGGAGGACAAGAATGTCACAGCAGCCTGGGCCCTCTGGACCCTGAGATAGACCGGGGATGCATGCCTTCGTCCTGTTCCCTCTAACTCCCAGCCTGGGGCGGGGGGGGGGACCAGTTTCTAGGGTCTTCTGCTCCATTCCCAGCCTGCACACAGTCTTTATCCAAGGTGCACGGGGCTAGCTTGTCAGGAGATGGGGCGGCCATCTCTGCTTAACCATCAGGCTCAGGCAGGTACTGGGCTGCACTGCCCAGTTTCCTGGGGTGTGGGAAGAGGGGCACAGATCTGAATCTCCTGCATCCTCTCCTGTGGTGATGCAGACACCTCCCTGCGCCTGCGCCTGTGCAGGAAGCTGGGTGTGGGGCGCTGTCTGAGAAAGCCTTCCCCATCCCGGGCAGAATTCAGGGGCCGAATGCTTTGTGAAAATCGCAAGACGAAATCATGTCTTAGGAAGGTCCATTACACTCAGCTTGCATCGTGAGCATCACCTTCACTGAGCGCCCGCGTGCCGGCATTGAGCTAGGCACTCCGCATAGATCCGCGCTTTGCAATATTTCGGATTCAAGCAAAGCAGGGGAGAGTGTCCTCGGGGACTGGGGAACATGGTCTGAAATAAACCAGCCCACGTGTGAAGTTCTGTTTGAAGTCTCGTGTTTAATTGTGTAAAAGACCTTTCCTATAAGTTTATATCCTCCTCTGTGACCTACTGTGTTTGTTCGAAAATAGAAACTGCGTTTTCTTCAGGATTCAACAAGGAAATTAGAAAACACACAGTCAGACACACAGGTCTTACGTGTAGGATTGAACGAGTTTTCATAATGCACACACCTATGTAACACACACCGCAATCCAGGCATAAAACATTCCCACTGCCTCCGAGCTTCCTCCCGCCCCTCCGGACGCACCCCTCTGCTTCCTGAGGGCTGATTGGCTTCTGTCACCACAGACCAGTGTTGCCTGTTCTTGAACTTCACATAAATAGAATTGCACAGTAGGTACATTTAATGAATGGCTTCTTCTGCTCAGTACCAGCTCTGGGGTAGAGGGGCCGAGGGGCTGAGGGAGGGCAGAGTCCAGAAGCCAGGACCAGCCAGCGGGAGATGGAACCACAGCAGGGCTGTCTGCCTGGAGCAGGAGCCTCTGAGGAGATGCAACCATGTAGACCAGTGATGGCGAACCTTTTGAGCTCGCGTGTCAGCATTTTGAAAAACCCTAACTTAACGCTGGTGCCGTGTCACATATAGAAACTTTTTGATATTTGCAACCATAGTAAAACAAAGACTTATATTTTTGATATTTATTTTATATATTTAAATGCCATTTAACAAAGAAAAATCAACCAAAAAGAAATGAGTTCGCGTATCACCTCTGACACGTGTGTCATAGGTTCGCCATCACTGTTCTATGCAGTGTCTCACTTGACCCCACTATAACCCTTTAAAGTAAGTATAAATGTGCCCATTTCATAGACAGAGACACTGAGGTACCGAGAAATTAAGGACATAGCCCAAGTGTACAACAGTTCAAAGTTGGCAAAATCAGTATTCAAACCCAGAGCGCCAGCTCCAGAACCTGCGCTCCTGGGCACCAGGCCACACTGACCAAAGGCACTACAGTGTTCGGGGGTAAGGTGCCAGGGCCTGGAGGAGACACTGAGAGTGGGAAGGAAGAAACGGAGGAGAGAATCCGCAGGGCCTGCCCACACTGGCGGATCTTGTGTGAAGGATGGACATGACGAGCAAGGAGACGAGACCCGAAACATGTCCCTGGGCTTTCTGCTGGCGGGTGGGGAGGAAGGGGGCCGTGGACAGAAGCCAGGAAGAGCAAAGGTGGGCCCCACAGCTGGCAGGTAGGAGAGGGCATTTCAGGTGTTTTAAGTTTGAAGATGAAGTGGTCACCAGGACAAGGGGAGGTTGGAAATCAAAGATGGGTCAGGTCTGACACAGAGAAGAGTTCAGGTCGAGAATTTGAGTCATCTGCAGAAAGGAGAGGAGCAGGGAATGAGATTGGAAGGGCCAGTTTAGTTAGGGACACAGACAACCAGAATGTGTGTCCGTTGGTGTGTATAACCCGTTATCACCCCACCCGATCCCACTGCTCCCCGCTGGCCGGGCCATCGTCAGCTCTGCCCAGATGATGTAGTAGCCTCCTCCTGGTCTCCTGGCTTCCACTCTTGCCCCTTACAGTGTGTGCCAGAGGGACCCTGTTAAAACCAAGCCAGACAACACCACTCCTTTCCCCTCTGAGAAAAGCGAAAGGCCTTCACACAACCTGCAAGCCCCCACTCTGCCCCAGTCAGCCCTCTGTCCTCGCCCCCAATTACTGTCCCTCTTGCTCATGCTGCTCAGACCTCACGGCCTCCCTGCTGTTTCTCAAACACATTAGACATGCACCCACCTCAGGACCTTTGCACAGGCTGTTCCCTCTGCCTGACATCATCTTCCCCCAATCTCTCCAATGCATGTAGCACATACGACCTTTTAACACATTACATGACCTACTTATAACATTTATTATTTTTGCCGAATTACACAAGCCCTGGGACCTTATCTGCTTTGTTCACTGATGAATCTCCGGGACCTAGACTAGTGCCCAGGAGGCTCAGTTGTTATTGAATGAATGAAATAATATATGTTGCTTTTTAAAAGGGGATTTAATGGTGCATTAAAAAGTAAATGTGTAGTTGACAAATGGGAGTGGCTGCCCAGTTCACAGTGATTTCTCAGTGTCATGTCAGCGTGGGTCAGAGCTCACCTCCACCTCTGCCCCAATCATCAACCTCAGTATTTCTGAGTGGGGTACCCAGGCCAGAAGTATCAGCATCACCTGGCACCTGGTTAGAAATGCAAACATCTTGTGGCGCATTCCAGGCTCACAGACTGTGGGGGTGGGGCTCATAAATCTGTGTTTTAATAAACCCTCCACCTCATTAAAATCTAGGTCACATTACAGTGTGACTTCAGACAAGAATCCGAAGAAAACGTGCTGTGCTGCTGCCCCCTTGTGGCATTTTGGTGCATGAACCCCGGAGAGGCCGCCAGCCTGGAGGAGCCCTCACAGACTGGGGTCCAGCTGCCTCCTCTTTCCCCGGTGGAGAAACGGAGTCTTGGGGAAGGGAGGCACCTTGCCCGAGGTCTCAGAGTGGGGCGGTGATAGGTCTAGGCGTAGGACTCTTTCCTATTTGTGACCAATGCAGCAGCTTTCTTTTTTTCAAAATATTATTTAAACAGTGCCATAAGGGCCCCTGCTGGGCCCTGAGCCAGGGCGCCTCCATCTGTCCCCTGGCTGACTCCCTGGTCCCTCTGCCCACAGTCCAGCTCCCTCCTCCCAGCGGCTGTACTGCACAGCCAGAAAGATCCTTCTAGAGCACAATTATGGTTATGTCACTCTGCCTGAATCCCGCTGGGACTCAGCATGGCCCTCTGGGTCCAGTCCAGACTCCTTCCATGACTCACGGGCCTGCTGAGTCTTCCAGTCTCTTCTGTGCTCCAGCCACACTGGACAGCTCAGAGGGCCACGCCCTCTGCCCAGGCCTTTCCCCAGGCTGCACCCTCTGCCTGGGGCACTCTTTCCCCAGCACCTAGAGGACCCCTGATTATTCCTCATTCGTCACAGTTTCCATGTCTACCTGAGGCCGGCCCGCCCCAGTGCCCTGGCTCCTATGCCCTCTCGCCTGCCCGGGGGCATTCTACCCCTCCTCCCCCCACACCTTCCATGTCTCCCTTCCTTCCAGATAACCCCGTCAATATACACCCGTGCTGGTCCTTTCGCTGGTGCTGTGAAGGGTGCAGCCACCAGCCCATGCCCATCCTGGCTACTCTGGTAACAAGAGGTGAAGTGCCCTCTTCAAGGGGCAACTGCAGCAGCCTCGCTGGGAGTACCTGGGAAAGGGAAGGCCACCTGTGGCCACCGTGTCTCATGTGCCATCAAAAGCCCACTTGCCGCTCCATGGCAGAAATGTGGTCTAGGGTCTGAGCCAGCCTCCGCGGGGTCATGATTTAGCTAATTCTCGAGAACGCATCGTTTCCCTCGTCCCCTGCAGTTCATTATAATATCAGGGAGGACCCAGGGCAAGAGCCTAGGCCTCTTGGACACCTTGAGGTTGGCCAAGGAGCCTCGTTGTAAGTGGCCCCATCGCACTGGTTTGTGGCTTCTTGTCTGTGGCCCATTCACTGGTTTCTGGCCCCTCGCCACTGGCTTTCACAAAAACGCTTCCCATCTCATCACTGGGCCAGGTCTTTTCATCCAAGTCCACTCTCTGCTGGATGGGCAATACCTAACATGCGCTTCTTCCGTGGCTTCTCTGCAGCCCTGAGCCAGCAGGCAGCCAAACACAAGTGGTTGATTTTGCCTTTCACATGCTTCTCACCTCAAGGACTGAACCTCCATGGCTCGATTACTCTCCTGCACCCTCCCCTCTCTGAGACATCCCATTCATGGCTGCTTGGACTCCCCTCCTCTCTTGATGCCTGCTCTGTGCTCCACTCTCAGCCTCATAGAAGCCCAAGGTTTTACAACCTTGTGGCAGCCACCCTACCTCCACAACCTCGCCCTTATCCGGGGTCTCAATGCGACCCCTGTGCCATGTAAAGTCCCCCTCGGTCCGTTCACCAGCTCAGCCAGATTTCTCGGGCATTTGAATTTGATCTCCAAAAGAAATACAAATATATTTTAAAATCTCATGTCAACCGTCGTCTTTGTAATGTTTCCTTAATCATTGTGATGTTTGAGCTGCTGGGTCCAGCCATGCCTGAAGCCATACATCCCGACACCGTTTAGCTATGTGACTCAATAAATTCTCTTTATTACTTAAACTAGTTTAATTGGGTTCCTATCACTTGAACTAAAAGAGTCGCAACAAATCTAACTACAGTAGGTCCTCGGGTTACGTCAGAGATCCATTCCTACGGTGCGAGGTAACACCATTTTCGCCCTAAGTTGGAACCCACCTACATAAGCACCTACGTCACTCACATGGAGCACATACACAGCAGTAATGAAGTGAAAGAGTAAAAAAAAAAAATTAAAAGAAACAATTCCTGACCTTTACTTGTGGTAAATAAATAATAAAAAACATAAAGCACATATGTACATACGTCGAAATGGCGGAACATTTTTTTTATATAAATAAATGGGAGATGGCGACGTAACCACAAAACGATGTACGTCAAGTCCGACGTCACCCGAGGACAGTCTGTATATACAGTCATGTACTTACCTGCCCATTCTCGGCTTTTAGGCTGGGCTTTGCACCCTAGACGTTGAGTAGATTTCTGATCATTCCTCTGCCCCTGGAGTCCAGCACGGGGCCTGGTACATGGTCGCTATTTACCTACATGCCTGCTGAACAGTGACTGAGGCCTGGGTTCTAGCCTTGACTCTGCCTCCAGTTTGTGACTAGGAACATCCAACTCTCCTTTCTGAGCCGTTTCCGCCTCTGCACAATGGAGATGGTCATCTTGCCCTGCCCTGCCTGAGAGCGGTGGTGAGGACCAGATGAGCCCGCTTATGAAAGTCCTTGGCAAAAGCTAAAGTTCTGCATACATTCTAATGATATTTTCAAGAATGTACATTTTGTGCTAATTTCATCGCCACCCCCCGCCCCCAACAGCCTATGGGTTCCTGGGGGGCACAAAGCAGACAGCCTGTTGAAACCACAGAAAGATGTGAGAAGAGCAGCTTCAACTCCCCCAGCACCGCCTCCATGTAACACCAGACTCGTAGCTGCAGATAAAATGAGCAAGATGGGTCCCTGGTGCTCAGCACCTGCCTCCCACACTCTCCTGCTAGAACTAAGACAAGAGGTCCCAGTGTCTCCTTAAATTTGAGTCATTGCATGGGACATGATAATGGGGCAGAGGCTGGCTGACTGTTCTCTAAACTGTCTCCCTTTTCCTTCTGGGCACCTGGAGAGAGGCCACATCTCCCAGCCAGGTGACTGAGGTCTGGCCACGGCCTATGACTCCAGATCTGGACCATCAATCCCCCCTTACAACCCTCTATACTCACCCTCTGCCCTTATCCGCTGGTCTCATGCAGAGGGCCAATGGAGGACTCTGAGTTCTACATGGCTCTTAACTTTTCTTTTAAAAATATTGATTTTAGAGAGAGAGGAAGGAAGGGAAGGGAAGGGAGGGGAGAGAGAGAGAGAGAGAGAGAGAGAGAGAGAGAAATATTGATGAGAGAGAATCATCAATCGGCTGCCTCCTGCATGCCCCTCACTGGGGATGGAGCCTGCAAACTGGGCATGTGCCCTGAATAGGAATTGAACCAGTGACCTCTCAGTGCATGAGATGATGCTCAAGCCACACCAGCCTGCACTTAACTTTTCTTTATGAGCCCAGGACTCCTCGGGCAGCTGGTAAAGTCTATGATCTCCTTCTCAGACTGGTAATATTAAATATAATGCATGGGATTACAAAGGAAGCAAATTAGTGAAATATGGTAACTATAACAAAAAAGTATCGGAGGCAGTCATTATCTGTGCTTCTTTATTAACATATTAAACAACAAGATCTAGTCTAATTACCATCGTTTTAAGGTGGTGATACTATAACTGCCACGTGATATGAAAATACCTGTGATTCCATTTGGCAGCAATAGGTATGTGAACACTACTCTGTTGTCTCATAACTGAAGGAAGTGCTAAGTGTCAGCTGGAGGTCAGTGTAAAGATGCACTTATATTCCCTTTCCAGTTCAGGAATCCCTGAAATCCATCCACAGATCCGCTCTGGGCTAAGGACCGCTGCTTTAGGGCATGACAAAGCCACAAAGAGGAGGAGCGGGTGACCCCAGAACAGAAGCTCTGCCAACATTCCTCAAACCAAACGGAAAGACTAAGTAGGTGCTCACCTAACATCATGAATAGGTTCTTAGAAACTGGGACTTTAAGGGAGACAACAAAACCACGAGCTGATTAGTAAAAACATGCGTGAAGTTCCTACCTGCGGCATATTTCTGGTCACAAAAACATCACCAAACTTCTAAATACAGACCCCAACACTTCTAATATTAAACATTGAAATAAATGTGAGCCATACATCCATTTAAGAAAGATGAGTAAAAACAAGAAACATCAGGATTTTCCAACCTGTTGTTCCAGTTCAGGGTCACAGTGTCTGGAGCCTGTCCCTGCAGCTCAGAGTACAAGGTGGGAACCCACCCTGGACAGGCCGCCTTTCATTGCAGGGCCCCTCACACTCACCCACACGCACTCTGAGCGGGACAATGGAGACACACTAATTCGCCTCATGAGCACGTCTTTGGCGGGCCGGGGGGGGGGGGAACCAGTGGCCCCAGAGAAAACCCACACAGGCATGGGGAGAGCATGCAAACTCCACACAGACACTGGCCCCAGCCAGGAATCTTTTTTTTTTTTTCTCATCAACGTTATAATGAACCGACATTGAACAAAACGATGTTATTCGAGGACCTGCTGTATTGTTTTCTAGGAACATCCAGACTCGGGGGCCAGGCCTGACTTATTTTCCAGGTGGGCGACCCTGAGTGGGTCCTCTAACCTCTCTAAACCTCAACATCCTCATAAAGAAAATGCAGACAATGGTTCAGTCTCACCGGGCAGCCATGAGGGTTAAAGGGGATAGCAGCTCTGAATGCCTGCAAACGCTATGGTCATTTCTAGCTGCGGTCTTCAAGCTCCAGCCAGGGAACTGGCGATAAAAAATAAGGGCAACACAGTGAAACCTCATCGAGGTAAATGGATTCCATCTGCAGGATTGGCCTTCATGGTGAACTTCTGACCTTCCCAATTTGAAGGGCTATGAAACTCATTCTTTTCTAAGAGGATGATTACAAATAGCGCTTGTGGCTTTCCCCCATTGTTCTTTGCAAACAGAGTTGGCAATCTTATTTGAATTCACAAGTATTTTATGGGATGTGGTGGTTTTCTGACGACCAAAATGCATAAGAATCACTGTTTTATAGAACCACAAAAATAGTCATTCCTATGATCACTCCAAACTAATAAAGCTTAGAGAGGATTTGATTCCTGACCTGGCATGAGTTTGAAAAATAATAATAATACTTAACATGCATTGAGGGTTTCACTGTGTCCCAAACGGATCTAAACACTTCATGTGTGTGTAACTGGTTTACTGAATAATCTGAATTTGGTGAAGGAGACTTCAAACATTTCCGTTGAACACAATCAAATCTCTCCTCTTGCCCCTTGCCTCTCAGTCCAGTTTAAACATCGACTCATAATCTGTTGAACACTTCCTCTAAATCAAGCTCGCCCCTTCCCCTCAAGAACGCGTTATTTAATTTAACAAGCCGTTAAATAGCCTAACTAGGTGAACCTTACGATGTTATGCATCTTACAGCTACTAAGGCCCAGACAGGTGAGGCAACTTGCCCAAGGTCACACAGCAAGTAAGGTTTCAAACCCAGGCTGTCTGGCTCCAGAAACTTGCCTGTAATCTCTGCATTACATTCTTCAGTAGGACTGAGAGCAGTGTGAGGGTCCTTCCCATCTCCCACCCCTTCTAAGTTCTAGTTTTTCCGTTTATGGGGCCCGGAAGGAGCAGCAGAGGACAGGGACACAAATCTAGCCGGTGTTTTTTCAAGTCCTCTCAGGAAGATGGATTCCTTCTGTGTGGCCAGTGTCCAAAGGCTGGCACTCCTGGGCCACATGAGTAGCTTGTATAGGGGTCCCTGTATTGGTCTCCTGTCTGCTGAGGGGATTTGGGATCCCCTGACCGCTCTTGGACCCTGTCCCCAGAAGTATACTCCACAGCCTCTTTCTGCCAGGGTCCGCTTTCCTGGAAAGAAAAAGGATCATCCCTTTTGGGCAGGGGACTGGCCAGATGGCCTGCTCCCACTGGGCTCAGGGAAAGCTCACCCATTGTTATGCAGCCAAATGGGGGCTCGGTGCTGATGGCCCCACCCTGCCAGGTCTCTCTAAGCCAGTGGTTCTCAACCTTCCTAAAGCCGAGACCCTTTAATACAGTTCCTCATGTTGTGGTGACCCCCAATTTCATTGTTACAAATTGAACATAATTAAAGCATAGTGATTAATTACAAAAACAATATGTAATTATATATGTGTTTTCCGATGGTCTTAGGCGACCCCTGTGAAAGGGTCGTTCGACCCCCAAAGGGGTCTCGACCCACAGGTTGAGAACCGCTGCTCTAAGCATTTCCACACACACAGGCACTGAGGCGTCTGAGCTGAGAATCAGCAGGCAACACCACTTCTGGCAGGAGCCCCAACTCTCTAATAGTGGAACCTGTCAGAACAGGGGAGCTCCCTTTTTATTTCCCCCAAGAGAGCAGAAAAGGTATATCGTTTCTAGAAAATCATTCCAAATTCTAGTCTTCTGGTTGCGGAGGCTGAGGGGGTTGGGATAGGGTTCCCTAAGAAGGTATGATGTCCCTAAGAAAGTCCTACAGTGTGTCTGTGGCTTTCCCGAATATTGGGGTACTCAGCACCTTGTGTCCTTGCTTTGGGGCTTTAACTGAAAATATGAAACAAAGGATAAGTCCCCTTTAAGAGGCTGCTAATGTATGCCATCTTACTTTAATCCTCACAACAGCCCTATTAGGCATGTCATTAATTAGGACAATGGTAGCTGCAATAACAAGCCCCCAGCTTCAGTGACTTGACACAGCAGAAATGTATTTCTTACTCACATAATATTCCAGGGCAGGTGTTGCTGTTGGAGGGTGGCGTTCCTTCCTGCGGTGAGCCGAGTGACTGACACGTTACAGCTCCACCATCCTCTGGGCCTCAGGGCAATTGTCTAGCTTGCAGAGGGTAGAGAGACGCTCACCTGCTTCCTAAAGGCCCCACCTGGAAGAGACACTGACCACGCCCACTCACTTTTTATTGGTGGAGACCAGTCCTACTAGGACGCAAAGGGGGCTGGGAAATGTAGTCTCTGACTGGACAGGTGCCTTCCAGAGACAACGCCACACTACAATCTGTGAGAGTGTGACAAAAAAAGCTTTCTTTACCGATGAGTTTCATTAATCCACCAGGGTAACCAGTGCTCCCCATTCTGTCTGAATTCACCACTTCTGCCCCAGCCATAAGGAATGCTCACCCCTAGTGGCACTCGGTTCCTGGCCTCCTTCGTCATCCTCCCACTGAATGGTGTTATGGACTGAAAGCTGAAAGTCTGTACCCCTTCTATATGTACATGTTAAAATCCTAACCCAAGGTGATGGTATAGGAGGTGGTTAGGTCATGAGGGTGGAGCCCTCATGAGTGAGATTAGTGCCTTTATAGGGTGAGATGTGATGAGAGCTTGCTTCCTCTTGTTCTCCACCATGTGAGGTGCAAATGAGAAGCCGCTGTCCGTAACCCAGGAAGAGGGCTTTCACCAAGAACCTGACCATGCTGGCACCTCGATCTCCGACGTCCAGCCTCCAGGACTGTGAGAAATGGACGTTGCCATTGAAGCCACCAGGCTGTGGTGTTCTGTTATAGCAGCCCAAGCTAAGACAAATTTGCCAAGAATCTGTTGGGTTTCTTCTCAAACCAGATTGTACCAGCCACACTTGTTATTATACTGAGGTAATTTTATTAGATAGTCTATAAGCTGATGGAATCTGAGTGCAAAAAAGGAAGAGATTTGTTTTTGTGGAAATTCAATAAAGATGAATTGCTAAAAAATAAAAATAAAAGATACTGTCAAATTAGGCATGGAAGAAACAACTCCAGAAGACCTGGAAAAAATTACCGTGAGAATCTAGGGGAATTCTGCCCTCAAGTTGGTACACAATCCTCATTCCACTTAAAATAAACCCAAAGTGGAAATCAGGAGGCAGATTCTGGGTGTAGGTTATGTTAGGAGGAGAAGGTGAAAAGCCAATCAACCCCACATTCAAAGAACAGACAGGCAAACGTTCGAGGTGTGTCATTCACAACAATCCCTGCTTCTTTCGTTCACGGACTAATCCCTGGTCCAGTTACAATGGACATGTGCACTTCTATGGGATTGTCACCTTATTTTATAGGTGAATAAACTGAGGTCCAGGGCAGCAGCAGGGAAGAGGTGGAACCACAATTCAAAACCAGACGAAGTGCACTCTTTT
>NW_005362842.1:297574-304636 GCF_000412655.1 Myotis brandtii | reverse complement strand
TTGATTTCAGAGAGGAAGGGAGAGGGAGAGAGAGAAACATCAATTGGCTGCCTCTAGCACACCCCCTACACACCTCCTCCTGGGGATAGAGCCCACAATCCGGGAATGCACCCTGACTGGGAATCAAAATGTGACCTCCTGGTTCATAGATAGATGCTCAATCACTGAGCCACACTGGCCAGGCCACTCCTTTTTCTTTAGTCCTTTTGTAATTATCACCCAAAGAAATGTTTGATTTTAAGAGAGAGAGAGAGAGAAACACATGGATGTGAGAAACATTGATCATTGCATCTTGTACACACCCTGACTGAGTATCAAAACCTAGGTATGCATCCTGATGGGGAATCGAACTCGCAACCTTTTTGGTGTATGAAATGATGCTCCAACCAACTGAGCCATCTGACTAAGTCTACTCTTGGTGCCAGCAATGTCCAATCGCACTTTCCATGATGATAGAGCTGTCCTAGAGTTGCCACTAACACATGAGCACGTGAAATGTGTCTCGTGTGACTGGATACCTGAATTTTAAAACTTAATTTAATTCAAATGAATTTAAATATAAATGGCCACATATGGCTAGTAGCTACCATATCAGCCAGCCCAGCTCTGTGCTACACTAACGTTAGCACATACCTTTCTCAAGGTCCCAGGCGCTTTTATTTCTCTGTTTTGACCCTTTGCAGCCGTGACGTCTCCAGAAATGCAAACCCTACCCCCTGAATCATGATATTCAGACATTTCTGGAGTCCAATGCAGTATTTGCCTGGAGCACGGGACAGGCTCTGCCAGCAGTGGCTGAGCACAGACTGCCATGTGCTGGCCACCGCTGAGCTCCCCAGGTCAGGGAAGTGTGGCTTTAGGAGCAGGAACTCGGCAGCAGGACAAGACAGCTCCCTCCCTCGGAGTGACTGCAAGCCAATCTCCACAGCCCTTTGAGCCTCGGCGTCCTCCTCTATGAAGTGGGATTCAAAGTGCCTCGTGCCGTGTGGGTTACCTCAAGTGACGCCTGCTGAACACCTAGCTCCCTGCTTGGATCATAGTAACTGCTCCGTAAATGCCCTTCAAATTCACTCCAACCCTCAGCATCTCCCTCCCACTCAGACCAAAGGAGCAGCAGGGAAAAACAATGGGGGTGAAATGCTAGGTCATACATAAAAGTAAAGAGGATGGTTTACTAACCACCCCCATACTCACATCACTTAGGTTTTTAAATATTAACCAGAGTAAAGGCTTCACTATCTCCATTAACCCGATGACACCTGTCCTCGGGAGGCGGAAGAACAAACTCCCAGGGTTCCAACTAAATGGCCACAAACACAAAAGGGATTTTCTGAGCATCCCTGGCTCGTCCCAACAGCCAGAGACAGGGTCATCCTCAGACAGTTGTCCTTTGTCCCCCAAATAATATCCTCATCATCCTGGAAACAATGGTGCCCCTCATACTGAGCATGGCTATGGTGTTTCTCTGGCGATAACCTAGGTTTCATCTCTCTGGGTGCCCCAAACCATATGGTTTGCCATCCAGTGCCTGGAAGATTCTGGGAGACCCCATATCCTCCCAATAACATTATTTAAGTCAGCACAAGGCACCTTTTAATTTCTTGCAAGCCACAGCCCTAAATGATACTCAGGCTGCCAAAAGGCCACAGCTGCCATCTCGAAGGAGCTGGTATCTATTGTCCCCTGAGGTCAAAATAACCCATTCTTGCCCAGCCAGCTTGGTTCAATGGTTGAGCGTTGACCTATGAACCAGGAGGTCACTGTTTGATTCCCAGTCAGGGCACATGCCCGGGCTGTGGGCTTGACCCCCAGTGGGGGGCGTGCAGAAGGCAGTTGATCAATGATTCTCTCTCATCATTGATGTTTCTATCTCTCCTCCCTTCCTCTCTGAAATCAATAACAAAATTTGTTTTAAAAAACACATTCTTTTCGGAGAAAGACCTTATTGGGGAACACTGTAATTTTCCCTCTGGCCTTTGAGAAAATGACTGAACTATATTCAAACTATAACAATCAATGCCTGCAGATCCAGGAAGCCCTGGCTGGTGCGGCTCAGTTGGTTGCAGCAACATCCTGTGCACCAAAGGTGGCAGGTTCCATCCCCGGTTGGGGTGCATGTGGGAAGCAGCTGATGGATGTTTCTTTGTCACATCGTTCTCTCTCTCTCTCTCTCTCTCTCTCTCTCCCTTGCTCCCTTCCTTTCTCTAAAATCAGTTTTAAAAAAGGAAAAGAGTCCAGTAAGCTTGGGGAATTAGTGTGGATAAATACAAGAAGACATTAATTGGGCGGGGGTGGTGTACTAACATTTACTGACACCTACTCCGCGCTGAGCACTCCTCCACACGTTCATTCAATCCCTTGATCAATGATTCTCTCTCATCATTGATGTTTCTATCTCTCCTCCCTTCCTCTCTGAAATCAATAACAAAATTTGTTTAAAAAAACACATTCTTGAAAAAAAAGGACACATATGTAATACCCTTTGTAATACTTTTAGCAAAAAAAAAATTAATAAAACAAAAACAAAAACACACACATTCTTTTCGGAGAGAGACCTTATTGGGGAACACTGTAATTTTCCCTCTGGTCTTTGGGAAAATGACTGAACTATATTCAAACTATAACAACCAATGCCTGCAGATCCAGGAAGCCCCGGCTGGTGCGGCTCAGTTGGTTGCAGCAGCATCCTGTGCGCCAAAAGGTGGCAGGTTCCATCCCCGGTTGGGGTGCCTGTGGGAAGCAGCTGATGGATGTTTCTTTGTCACATCGTCCTCTCTCTCTCTCTCTCTCTCTCTCTCTCTCTCTCCCTTGCTCCCTTCCTTTCTCTAAAATCAGTTTTAAAAAAGGAAAAGAGTCCAGTAAGCTTGGGGAATTAGTGTGGATAAATACAAGAAGACATTAATTGGGCGGGGGTGGTGTACTAACATTTACTGACACCTACTCCGCGCTGAGCACTCCTCCACACGTTCATTCAATCCCTGCAGGAACACTGCTGGGCAGGTATTTTTACCCCAGTGTCACAGATGAGGAAACCGAGACTCAGAGAGGTGAAGTCACTTCCCTGAGATAGAACTGGCGTCTGACTCACCCGGACACTACGTCCTTTCCTCGCCACTGCCCTACGTGTGCCGTCCTAGGTGACAGTCCCCTCTCTCTGAGCCCACTTCCTCTCCCTGGCGTGGGGATGGCCAAGCCGGCCTGGCTCACACAGCTCTCCGAGGATCGAGACTCACAGGGGATGTAAAGGGCGTTCAGGTGCCCAGGGCCCCGATGGGGACTGGGATCGCCTGTCTCCTTGGCCTCCACGCAGACAACCTTGAGCTGTGGAAGACGATCCCAGGCCTCGTGGGGAGGTCACGGGTGTGCCTCCGGCACGAACAACAGAGGAAAATCACTAGGCTCTCAGGTTCCCAAAGGAGGGAGAGGGGAGGAGGCAGAGGGAGGGCAGCTGCAGGGGTGCCTCCGGGTGTTGCTGTTTTTGGTGCCTGCACAGCTGATGGTTTTCCAAGCTGAGTAACACACATACACAAACTCCAGCCTCCTCGGGCTTAAAATAGAGCCGCCACACGGAAAATGCCAAGCACAGGGCAGAGTCACCTGCCTGGCGGCCCAGACGGCTCCGCCCTGGCCCCAATAATACCCCTCCCCAGCGGCACATCTGACAAAGCACCTCTCAGCTGCGTGTCACGCGGTCCTCACAATTGTGGGGGGACAACCAGCCAGCACCCCTCAGTCCCATCTTAGAGATGAGGAAAGTGAGGTCCAGAGAGGCGACAGGAAGGTGATAAAGCCAGCGGCATCTTGCCTTATGGGGCCGTGTACTGGAAGGGTCGTGACTGTGGTGGCCAGACAGCCCCGAGTTCAAGTCCTGGCTCAGCCACCGCCTGGCTGAGGACTTGGCAAGCAGGGCCTCTTCTCTGTGCCTCTGCTTCCTGCTCTGGGAAGTGAGGGCTCCATCGTCATGTCTGTGAGTGTGCCGTGCAAGGACAAGTGCTCACCAGTTTTAGCTATGCCCTGCTATGGAAATGATTTTTTTTTTTTTAAAGAGAGAGAGTGGAAGGGAGGGTTGAATTTTTTTTTAAAAGAGAGAGAGTGGAAGGGAGGGTGAGAGACACAGAGAAACATTGATGTGAGAGGGACACATTGATTGGTTACCTCCTGCATGCAGCCCGGGCCAGGGATCATGCCTGCAACAGAGGTACATGCCCTTGACTGGAATCTAACCCGGGATCCTTCAGGCTACTGGGCTAAACCAGCCAGGGCTGGAAATGAATTCTTGACATCTGTAGTCAGACAGCTGTAAACAGGAGTGGGGTGGAGAGTGGGGAGAAGTGGCTACTTTCTACAAGGCACATGGAATGTGACAAACTATATTTTATATTATCTTCAACATGGTCCTATGAAGCAGGCATCATTATCACCCCATTTCTCAGATGGGAAAACCAAGGCATAGAAAATCAGAAGTGTTCTATCCACCGACATCTACCTAGAAAGTGGAAGAGCTGGAATTCGAATCCAGGTCTCATTGCCTCCAGTGATGTTCATGACCGGGACCTCAATAACTATCCTCGGTGTAAGCCTGATCCTAAGAACAAGCCTTCCCCACCCCCACACGGTCCCAACAAGCTCTGCTCAGGCCCTTCTTGGGCTGTAGGTCCCTGGTGCCCCACCCACCCGGGTCTGGGACTGTAGCCCGGGTTTCTGCTCCTCTGAAGTTTGGAAGGGAATCAGAAAATCAAACTTGCTGATGCCATTGCTAAAAATAAGGCTGAGATAGCAGTGCCAGCACCCCGCTTCTAGGCCACTGGGCTGTAGTCCAGCTTCCAGGGAGTAATGGGGTGCAAGGCTCCACCCCCGCCCCTGCCCCCGCAGGTACTAGGCCCTAATTCTGCTGGAGAACAAAGTAGGGGCAGGCTCTGGGTGCCGTGTCCCTATGGGCCCAGGCCATTGCTCAGTTGTGATATCGGTAATAGTGGCTAACACTTCTAGACAGGTCTTCAGGGCTGGACACTGCTCTCAGAGCATCACATCTACTGGCTCATTTCATCCTCACAACCACTGTAGTTGTTCCCTGTTGCTGCCGTGACAAATTATCACAAACTTAGCAGCTTAAACAACACTAATGTATTATCTCCCCGTTCTGTAGGGTGGAGGTCTACACAGATGGAATTGGGCTAAAATCGTTCTGGAGGCTCTAGGAAGGGGTCCATTTTCTTGCCTTTTCCAGATTCTAGAAGTTGCCTATTGTCCTTGGCTTGTGGCCCCTCCCTCAATCTTCAAAACCAGCATCATCAGGCAGAGTCCTTCTCAACTTGCATCTCTCTGGTTCTCCCACTTCTGCCTCCATCTTCCAGTCATAAGGACACTTGCTATTACATCGGGTCCACACAGCTAATCTAGGATCATCTCCCAGCTCAAGATCAGCTGTTTAGCAGCCTTAATTCCATCTGCAACCTGAATTCCCTTTGCAATGTAACCTAATATATTCACAGGTACCAAGGATAGGACATGAGCATCTCTGGGAGGCCAATATTCTGCTGACTATAGCACCTAATGAGATAGAAACTTTTAAAACCCCATTTTACTGGTGGAAAAACTGAGGCATTAATTTCAAACAGCTGGTAAACAGAAGTGGGATATGAAGCCAGGCAGTCGAGGTGTACGGTCCACACTCTTAGCCTCTACAAATACATGCTGTGACTGCTCCTTTTTCCACAGGCCACTGGTGTGTATTCTGTGCCAGATCCGGGTGCTGGGGACACAGAGGTGACCGAGATACCTGTCTTCAGAGGGAACATAAGCATGGGATGCAAGAATCACAATGCAGTGTGAGGGGTACAAGATGGCAGGAGGCAGAGGCTGCTGGAGGAGTTAGGAAGGGAGATGTTCAAGTAAACTGAGAGCAGGAGGATGAACAGGGCGTGAGCCGGCTGCACCTACAGCACAACAGACTGTGATAATTAAGGGCATTAATCCTTGTAAAGTGCTTCCATCTGTGTCTGGCCCCGGGCAGGCATTCAATAAATGCTGGCTGTTGAGTGGATGGGGAGAGGACAATTCCAAGCAGAGCAAGACTGTGCAAGGGGCTGAAAATTCAGTGCAGAGGGGCTTTGGAGAGACAGGCTGGAGCAGTGATGGGGAGGTGATCATACATGCCAAGGCTGCAGCCGAGACCAGGGATGCAGGAGCTCCGGACAGCTGCAGGAGAGGCTGCCTGGTGCTCTGCCCGGAATCTCCATGAAGACCCAGCCATACTCTGAAACGAGTGTCATCCTGGTGCTGGGGCCCGGAGTGGATTTCTTGGAGAGTGAGTGAAGTCCAGGGAAGGCTTCCCAAGCACCCAGCTGTTCAGGTCAAAGACCCAGGGGTTATCTTTGAGTCCCCCTCTGCCCTCCACACCCAAGCTATCAGCAGGTCGTGTTGCTCCGTTCATTAGGGTAACACTGGCTGCAGTAACAGACTGACCCCATAACACTGGAGCTTAATACAACAGAAGTTCAGAACAGGGGTTCGCCATGGGAGATGGCTTTGCAATATGTCATTCAGGCACCCAGGCTCCTTCCACCCTGTGGCTCTGTCCTCTTCTGAAGATTGCATTCAGCCTGCAGGTGGGGACAGAGAAGTGACGCATGGCATGTGAAGGGGTTTTATGGGCCAGGCCTGCAAGTGGCACAGGCCACTTCTGCCCACATTCCATTGGCTACCGCTTCTCCGTGCCAGTGAGGCTGGGAAATGTGTACCCAGCTCCACCTCCCTAACAAATCTCAGGTCCATCAGCTTCTCCATCTCCAGGGCTGTGCCCCGAGTCCAGGCCGCCCTCAGCACACATTGGGCCTCCACTCAGCCATCTTCCCTTTCCCACAGGACAGCCAGGAAAGCTCTTTTTAAAAATGTCAATCAGATCGTTGGTGTATTTGTTTTCCTGTTTATAGCTTTTCCAATTATACTGAAGAATAAATCCATATAAGGGCCTGTGTGAAGTTGCCTTTCTGTTTTCCTTCGGCTCCCCCCTCCTCCAACCCTTCCCTCCCTCCCCCCTCAGTCTCCCCCTCCCCCAATTCC
>NW_005362842.1:297234-297444 GCF_000412655.1 Myotis brandtii | reverse complement strand
TCCTTCTCCTGGCTCCAGCTTCACTTCCTAAAGGTCTTGCACTTGCTGCCTGGATGCTCTCTCCCCAGTCACCCTGCAGGAAGGCCTTCCCCAGCTACTTTCGCAGACCCAGGCTTTGGGTGCTTTGCTCCAGATGTCACTGTTTGCAGACACATTAGCCCCAGGGCGCCAGCGGGTAAACAAAGGCAGATGTGTGGCAGGGCCTGGGCG
>NW_005362842.1:292582-296927 GCF_000412655.1 Myotis brandtii | reverse complement strand
ACCGCGAGCTGGAGCGCCTGGCGCTGCAGGCCGAGCCGCACCGCGCCGGCCGCCAGTGGAAGTTCGCGGGCTCCTTCTACTTCGCCATCACTGTCATCACCACCATCGGTGAGCGCTCCGGAGCCCCCTGGGCGCTCGCTCCATCCCGAGCCGCCCGCGGTCCCCTGGGTTTGAATCCCGCCTCGGTCCCTGCCCAGCTGGGTGACTTTGGACGAGTCACCTCGGCGGCTCACCGAGCCTCACTTGCCTCCCTGTGCCGAAAGGGCTGTCATTCCACGCAGGCTGGGCTGGGAGGAGTCAGTAGGTCAAATGTGCCAAGAGGCTGGCGCGCAGGAATGCCCAGAAAATGCCCCAGGGGCTGGGGAGGCAGGCAAGTGGGACCTGGGAGCCCAAGTGGCGGAAGTTGCTTCCTTGGCTGCACCACACTCGCTGTGTGACCTGAGACAAGTTGTGTGACCTCTCTGAGCCTCAATTTTCTCCTCTTTAAAGGAGAGGTGCTAATCAGCACTCTCTCAGGCTGTGGTGAGATCATTATCATCCAGGAAAAAATATGTGCAGAAAGTTTCAGCAGGGGGCCTGGCACATAGAAAGCACTAAAAATAGAAATGGATTTCTGTATTGTAGTTGTTATTCCGTTACTTCGTAAGACCGGAGACCTGGTCTGTTTTAGTCACTGCAGCATGGCCAGTGTCTGGCACATAGTAGACACTCAATAAATACATGTTAAAGGAATGACTGATGACCACAGCTTTGGACCTCACCCTCGGGGATCCAGAGCACTTTCTCCGCAGCATCTGGACCGCCAGCCGTTGCCATGGCCACCGCCTGGCTGGTACCTGTGGAGCCTAAGCCTGGGGAAGCAGGAAAGGAGAGAAGCAGGCTCTGCAGGGCTCCGAGCTGGGTGCCAGCCACTCCTGGGCCCCAGCTGTGGCTGTGCAGGTGCCCCCGTGGAAGCCCAGGCCTGGAGGAAATGTCTCTATAACGTTCTTGCAAGTGAATGTGAGCTTGTGGGTTTAGCAGTGGCGATAAAACCCGAGTTCTGCAATTACATGTTCTCATCGCTATTGCCGTCCTGCTTCTCTGGTAACTGATTGTACCTCTCTGAGCCCTGGTTTCCTCAACTTAGAAATGCAATTGTTCCTACCTCACTAGGTGGTTGCCAGGTTTAAATGAGGTCAAGCATGTAAAATGCTTGGCACAGTGCCTGCGGCTAAATAGGCACTGATAATTAGTAATAATGACAATTCATTATTTGCCAACTGTGGGCCCAGCTCCCATTCAGCCCTTATGACCTCTGTCAACATGGGTACCCCTGCTTCTCTATCTTGGCTCAGTCTAAGACCCCCCCCCCGTTGCGGTGCCCGGTGGTGTGGGACCCCATCCATCTCTTCTGCTTTCCCGCACATTCTTTGGAGGCCTCCCAGCTGTGTTTGGCCTCCTCTCCTGGTTGTTCTCCTCCCTACCTGCCCCTGTAACCCTCCTGCCCCCCATGCATCTGGGAGCCTGGGGAAGGGACTAAAGAGGGAAACAGGAGTTTTGCCTTTTTGGCCATTTGGGGGCGCTGTGTGGTGCAGGCTGCATAAGGCCGCCTTGCAGACAACCCAGGACCCAGGAGCATGAGCACCGCAAGGACAGGAGAGAGGCACTGAGAAGCAATGGAGGACAGAGGCTCAGAGCTCAGGCCTGGTGGCCTTTGGGCAGCTTCATCCCTCTAATCCTAATTTCCGTATCTGTGAAATGGGGACAATGTCATCTCATACAGGCACTGAAAGGGTTAAATAAGAGAACCCATGTAAAGTTCCCAGCATGTTTAGTTATCTTTATCATTTCACTCTCTGCCAAAAACCCGACATAGCCCTAAATAGCTGGAAACAGCCTTCCTGGCCTCTTACTCCTAAAGAGGCTCCTCTGTCTCAGACCCCCTTCAATTTGGTTTCATCGTTATTATTATTGATGATTAAATTTTCGTTGACCCCTTAGCCTGTGCCAGAATCTGTAAAAGGCACTGGTGACTAGGGATACAGAGAAGTGACTGGCATGGCTTCTGGCCCCAAGGAGCTCACAGTCTGGTGGTGGGCAGAGCCCTCGCTGCCCCAATAACAGGGCCACGTATTGGAAAAGTGGAAGTGGACCTGTTGGTCTTTAAACACATATATTGTGTTGGTATTTTGAATAAATTATATATGTACACACTACACACTTACGTGGTCCAAAAAGGTACAAAATGAAAAGGAAGTCTCCCTCTTACCCTGTCCCTCAGCCCATAAATTCCTTTCCCTGGATTAAATAGTCACTGGTTTCTTGCGTGTCCTCCTAGATATAGTCTCTGCCTCTATATTCCTTTAAAACACACACATTACATAGACATGACAATATACACACTGTTTTGTTTCTTGCTTTTTTAACTTATATACAGAGTGGGGCAAAAGAACGTTTACAGTTGTTTGTATGGAAATAATGCAATAATTAATGAATAGTAATACAAGAATAAACTGTGTTTCGAGTACTAACCATTTACAGTTGTTTGTATGGAAAATAATGCAATAATTAACGAATAGTAATACAAGAATAAACTGTATTTCGAGTACTAACCGCCATAAACCTACTTTCACCCCACACTACATTTTGGTGATATTTTTATATCAGTCTCTCCAGCACTGTGTCATCTTTTTCATGGCCGCATAGGAGCTCCTCTCCACCTTGGCACAACTGGCATTTTGGACTGAAGGGTTCTTTGTTGTGGGGCTGTCCTGTGCATGGCAGGTGCCTAGCAGTACCCCGCCTCTACCCACAAGATGCCAGAAGCACGCAGCCACCACCTCCCAGTTGTCACAACCAAAAGTGTCTCCAGACATTGCCAAATGCCCCCTCAGGGGCAAAATCACCCCTGGCTGGAACCTGCTGTGTAATAGTCCATCCTTTGGATGGCACCGTGATTTATTGAACCAGGCCCCTGCTGATGGACGCTTGGGTTGTCCAAAATTTTCACCAAGAGCAACAATGCTTCAATGATAACCATGTGCATACATCACTATGTGTTTTGGAGCAGGGGTCGCCAACCGGTGGTCCGTGAGGTCCGAAAGGTTGGCGACCGCTGTTTTGGAGGACTAACTTCCTCACCGTGGAATTGCATAAGTCAAAGGGCCTGGTGTTTTATGTTCTGGCCAATGGGGCCAGTGTGCTAGAGGGGGCATATTCTGTTGGGGAAGGGCTACCTGACTTCTCCTGGGTCACGGGGCCCTTTGAGAAGATCATGAAAGCCTTCACTCCCCTCTCCTGGAAAAGACACATATCCACTTGTCTCAGGTGCCCTACACGAGTTGAGGGGACTGAGGGGAGAATCGCTCCACCAGACTAAAGAGGTGTTTAGTGAGAGGGGGCTTGGGGCAGATCTGGGAAGGAAGAGTGGCCTGGGGCAGGGCAGATAGGGCAACGGGGTGGTGGTGGTGGTGGTGGGAGCGGGGACAGGAGAAAAGGCAGGTGGTGGGTCATGCTGGCTGGGGAAGCAGCATGGGGTCTGGAGAGGTGAGGGGAATTCAGATCACAAAGGAGCTCAGACACCATGTGAGAACTAGTTCTTTACCCTGTGAGTACTGGGAGCCAAGGAAGATTTTACCTTTAAAAAAAAAAATCAAAACACAATTTACATACAGTAAAACTCACCATCTTTCAGTGCATACTTCTGTGGGTTTTGACAAATCAAGTCCGGTCAATCGTGATGGAGACAGAACATTTCCATCCCCCTCCAAAGTCCTGTCACTCCCTCTTCTGTAGGTAACCCCTCCTCCGCCTCAATGACTGGCAACCACAGATCTGCTCTCTGTCTCCATCGTATTTTTGCCAGCGTAACATTTAACTGGAATCATACAGTTTGTACCTTTTGAGCTTGGCTTCCGCATAATACATGTGAGATTCGTCCCTTGTTGCTGCAGATAACCGCAGTCCATTCCTTTCTATTGCTCCACAGAATTCCACTGTATGGACGTACTTCGGATTATTTATCCGTTTTCCAGTCCAGGGACATTTGGGTTGTTTACAGTTTGGGGTGATAACAGATAGCCGTGCAAGGTTTGGAAGCCAGAGAATGTGCTAGATAGGTAGAACTAGCATTGTCAAGTTGCTCAGCCCGCTTTGGGGGAATGGGAGGCCGGCAGGCAGGCCGAGGGCCACAGTGTTGTTAGATGGCACCAGGTATTCACCGACCCTCCCCCTCCACTCTCCCTCCAGGGTATGGCCACGCCGCACCCGGCACGGACTCGGGCAAGGTCTTCTGCATGTTCTACGCGCTCCTGGGCATCCCCCTGACGCTGGTCACCTTCCAGAGCCTGGGCGAGCGGCTGAATGC
>NW_005362842.1:289360-292081 GCF_000412655.1 Myotis brandtii | reverse complement strand
GGAAGTCCATCTGACAACTCTACCCCGTTGGGGTCGAGGGTTTGGGTTAACCTGTCGGTGCCCCAATCTCCCCAGAGCTTGGAGAGGGGTGAGGGGCCTCGGCTGCAATGCCATCTTCTGCCGGTAGCAGGTTCGCATTCCCTTCTGTGGCTAGCTAGCCCCTCTCTCACCTCCAAAAATATATTCAAGTCGTGTCATAAGCACAATTACGATTCTAAAGTCACCCAGGAGGTGCAAATCCCTACAGTCCAAATTGTTTTAGGAAGGCGTGGCCACACTATCTGGACCTCTGGTGTGGACACAGGTGGCTGTCCTGCTGCGGAAGAGGCAGGTTTTTGTGTTGCAGGGAAAAGTGCGGTTTTCGTGACTGGCATCCTACCCGTGAGGCCAGCTGCTCACACCATGAGAAGCCAGGAAGGATATGGACTGATAGGAAGGCCCCATCTGCTGCCCAGTGTGGACCAGCGGGCAAATCGCTGCCCTGTTTAAACGGTCTCGCTCCCTTGCTCAGCACATAGAGAGGAACCGGCCCAGGTGGGACTGCGGCGCACTCCCCCACCCCAGCTGATGCTTCGTCCTGGGCCAGCCCC
This sequence comes from Myotis brandtii, assembly GCF_000412655.1. Taxonomy (NCBI): domain Eukaryota; kingdom Metazoa; phylum Chordata; class Mammalia; order Chiroptera; family Vespertilionidae; genus Myotis; species Myotis brandtii. Next base: position 291,491 of record NW_005362842.1, on the reverse strand, counting down.
ACTTCGGGAGAAGGGGGCCTTGCTGACACCCACCATGTCACTGAGGCCACCTGGACGTGACGCACTGCTGTGAGACAAACTCTCGTCTGGGAGTTGTGAGATCTGGGTCCTGCTAGTCACCTGCACGCAATGTGACTTTGGTAAATCCCATCCCCTATCTGGTCCTCTGTTAAATCTCATCTGTAAAATGACCGGGTTCACCTAGAATCCTGCTCCCTCCTATGCATCCCTGGAAGGGGCCCCGGGACAGGACCAAGGGGGGCATCACAAAAGGCCATGGTGGGACATGCTGACATCCTGCAGACTCAGCTCCTTAAAACAGCTGCCCGCAGCTTCCCAGATAGAACGGCCTCAACACAAAGCAGAGCAAGACAAGTTAGAAAAGCCAAAAACTTTAATTGTCAACATGAGCTACATGGTCATGAACACAATGCAACGTGACCCACTCCAACCCAGGGGCTGGAAACCCTCCCTCCCCAAAGGCCCGAGCGGCCCCCGCTCCTGGAGAGGGAATGAAGGGAAGGTTGGTGGATGGAGAGGCCTCAGCCTGAGGAACCCGGGTCCTGCCTTCCTGCCACCCCCTCAGGAGGCAGTTGAAGAGTGAAAGGGCTCCAGAGCTGATGTCTGAGGCCCTGGGTTCAAGTCTCCACTTTGCTCTCACAGAAGCCATGAGTAAAATGGGCACGACCAGACTCCCTACGGGGTTTGTGAGTCAGATGAGCTCATGGACATGAAAGCTTCCCATCACTGAGGTGCTGCCACACAGACACGGGGCCCTCCCTGAGGGCTGTGGGGGTCCTCACAGGGAAACGGGGATGGCTCGGTCCCCTGGGCCTGGCACAACGCTGCTGCTCAATAAATAAACACAGGTGGCCTTGCCTGACGCAACAGCTGTGCTCCAAGGGGAAGGGGGCTACGTGCTGTTCTGAACACCGAAGTGTGCCCGGGAGCTCCTGGTTTAAGGACCTGGATGGTGAATCAGCTTGTAAAGTGCACAGCCACCCCCGAAACTGCTGTACTTACCAGCGCAGAAGAAAGAGCTCTGAGCTGTTGGGAGGACTGAGCTCTAATCTGTGCTCAGCCACTAACTCACAGTGGGACCCTAGCAGGTACCTTCCCCTCCCAAGGCCTCAGCTTCCCCCTCTTTAAAATGGGGCTGATAAGGGACCCCCACCTACTGCCCAGGGGATCCTGTAAGGGTAAAAGCACTTTGAAAACAAAAACAACAGGAAGAGCAGATATTACATCTGAAGGTGTGAGGATCTCCTTGAGATGAGGTGTACCCGAGCAGCCTCACACCCACGCAGCCCCCGGCAGGAAGTGAGCTTCTTACCTCCCTCGAGTTGGTCCTAGAGGGTTATGGCCCCTCGGCGGGAGCCCCCACCCAGTCACCAAGGCCTGGACCAAATCCTCAGTCAGCTGGGCCAGACCCCCAGGAGAGCTAGATCTCTATGGCAAACCCTCTTCCCCAAACCCAGGCCCAGAAACATTCCTGGCCCGTAGAGATGGAACCAAGCAGGAGTGGATGAACCAGGGCTTAAAGGCCACAACTACTTTCCTTAGCAGACATGCCCTGGAGCAATGGTGTCCTGTCCCGTGAAGGAAGGAAGCACAATGGAACCCTGTTCTGATTTACTGGGGAGTCGTCCTGCCCCAGCTCCAGTGCAGCCTCAGGTAGGAGGCCCACTGAACTTACAGGTGTAATTCCTGCACTGGCCTCTCTCCTAGTCTGTAAAATGGAAACGACTTTACTAATGGTCCCAAAGCCCCTTTCCCTTTAGTATGAAAAGCAGATTCTGGAGAAGACTAACCCCCACGCTACCTCTGCATGTGACCTTTGGACCAGAGATTGAAAAATAAACTCGGTTCCCCTAGAGACCCAGCCCCTCCCCACCCGATTCCCCCCAACTCTGCCCTCTCTGATCCCGTCCAAATGGGGGAGTTTGAGCTGCAAAGGATCTGACAGCAGTGGGGACAGGATGACCTTGAAGGTTCCCAAAGCTAATAATGAGCATAGTCACCCCCTCCCCAAGCCCTATCCCTGGGTGAGGACATGGTGGTTCCCACGCTAAATGGGGGGTCAGAGCCCCTTGGAAGGGGGAATGTGCTCACAACGATGATACAAAGAAAA
>NW_005362842.1:288662-289222 GCF_000412655.1 Myotis brandtii | reverse complement strand
CCCACCCACCCCTCCAGGAGGTGAGCTGAGATTTCACAGAACAAACAAGAAAATCAGCGAGGGGGCCCTTGGGGACCACCCCCAGGATGTTGTTATTGCTTTGGAGCGCTCTCCCTCTTTATGAATGCTGTGCAGACACCAGAGTGGGGGCTCAGGCTGGGGAGCACCGAGCCTCCTCTCGCTCTGGCTGGGACAGCAGGCGCTGCCCCGTCTTTGAAAACGACCCCTGTACAACTAGAGCGGTGACAGCTGCAGAGAGAGAAGGCGCTCTCCTGGCTCAAAATATTCCAAATGCCGAGTAATAAACGAACACCAGAGAAATCACACTGGTTAAAACAAACAAACAGTGAGGGGCGATTCTGGGCCTCAGATGCGAGTCCATCCAGAGCCCAGCTGCCTCCTGACCAAGTCTTGGGGTCCCACCCCCACAAACCCCGGGAGCTCTGAAGGCCTCAGGGGCCTTTTCATCACCCTTTCCTAATGCAGTGTGAGAGGCCCCACGGAGGCAACTGAACTCAACCAGACTTTAAAGGGTGCCCAGGGCTCAAACAGGCCTGGGG
>NW_005362842.1:262387-288594 GCF_000412655.1 Myotis brandtii | reverse complement strand
AGGTGGGGTGGGGGCGGGGCTAAGGAATTCCAGGTGAAAGAATCACCTGGTCAGCAGCCTACAGTGGAACCAGGGATAAGGTGGGACTGGACACAGCCGGGTGTCCTCAGAGGAAAACCACCCCTACTAATAGCGTCCAGGCCCCCTCCACCAAGGCCCACATCCTCAGGAATGCTTCATAAATAAAATCAGTACCAAGGATAATAAATCAGAACATCTGAGTATAGTGGGCAGCTCCAGCTACAATCCTACAGGGGGAGGGGAAGGCAGGGGGAGAAGGAGGGCTGGCCTCCTGAGCCACGGCCCAGGCCAGCAAGGAGACCGTGGTCTCCTGGAATGTTCTTGTGTCTCCTCTCCACTCCACCCTGGGACTCTGTGAAAACTACGTGCGAGCTAAGGACAGGCCCGGGGCTTAGAACACTAACTACCCAGCTAACCTGGACTACGCCCTACACAGCAGGGACTGGGTAATGAGGGGTGGTGGACTGCTGGGTGCCTCCCAGGGGAGGTGGCAGAAATGTGCTTCTATAAAGAGGGGCCAGCCCGAGTCCTCCCCAGCATGCAAAAGGGCTTCCGTGGGCCCCGGGGAGGGCTGGGCCAGGAAGGCAGCTACCCAGGCCCTACTCAAGAAGGAATCTCACGGTTCTTTGACTCATACCTCCTCTCTTTCTCTCCTTGAGCCAAGGTAATTGAGGCCAGGGCAGTGGGTGCTGCCCTTAATACACATGGTTTGTTTAAAAACACTAAAGTAGGGGAGATCTGTGGCCTCTCCAGGCCCCTAGCCTGGAGGCAAAGGGATAGGCAAGATGACTTTTGACCTCATCCAACAAGAAGGGATTCTCCTATTTGGGAGACCCTCACCTTGGCACCACCAATCCCAACCCCAGCTTTCCTTAGATTCCCTCTCCAATCCAACACCCCAAAATGCAGAGACTGTGAGCCCTCTGGGCGTGGGGTTCTGAGAAATGAAGGTCCCACAGCTCCTCCCCCAAAACCCAGATGACAAAGTTCCTTCCAGTCCCACAGTTTCCACAGCAACTTGTTTCAATCGCACAGAGCAAGGCACCCCAGGGGGTCTGTGCCAGGCCCTGGGCACCTCCTCCCTTCCTTTGGTCCCTGCTGGACCCCAATTCCACTGGAAGAGAGGCAGGCAGGAGGGGACAGACAGATGGACTTGGACAGGCTGCGGCAAAGCTTCTTCCACGGGCAGGCGGAGGGAGGCCGGAGCTCCTCTTTAAGCGGGGGGCTCAGGGCCCCTCGGAGCTGGCTCCGGATCCTTGCAAAGCTGCCCCATCAGCTTTGGGGCAGGTGTAGCTGCCTGAACCCGGTGCCGCAGGAAAGACACTTGCTGGTAGTTGGCACCATGGAGATGGCTGCTGGGTTCTGGACTTGGCTCCGGGGAGCGAGCTTCCGAGGACGCAAAGAGGGGAGCAGTCAGATAGTGTCTGGGGCAGGAGAGTGGTTTGCTCTGCCACCTCAGTCTTCCCTTCTTCGGATTGCAGCCACATCCACCAGGTCAAGAACCGGCCAAGTCAAAAGTGCAGCCAATCCCACTGGGAAAGGAAAGGTCTCAGGGGATAGGAGGCAAAGAAGGGTGAGGAGGGTCCAAGGTGGGTAGGTCTCCCTATTCTGCTTCCCCACTGTGGGGGAGAACCCCGTCCTCCTCTGTTCAAGATGCCCCTGGGCCTGGGGTCCCAGGTCGGGGCTGGGTGGTCTCCAGGCCATCTCAGGGAGCCCCTCCCCGTTCCTGGCACTAAGATTGCTCACTGCAGGGCCCCACGGTGCTCTCGAGGGACAACTGGGATGCCTGCCGGAGCAGGGGGCCTGTGGCTGGGTCCACCATGGAGGAGGTGGGGAAGAGCTTGTACCAGCCCACGGCCAGGGTGGTCAAGTCCAGTTCCTCCAGCAGCACTCGGGCCACACCCATGAACTGCTTCCGCTCCATCCGTCCATAGTTACCCCACACGATCACCTGTGGGGCAAGAGATACAATGGTTCCCATCATCCAATCCACTCACGGGTCCATAGACAGACCCTGGGGTAACCCTTATGCCCAATTCACCTCCGAGTCCTGTGGATTCAACCACCTTACAATTGCTCAACCTTAAAATCCCTCAAGTTCACCCTATTATCCTGACGCCAGTACTTCAATCATTGTTCGCCTAGATGGCTTTCTGCCTCCAGTCTTGCCCTCTGTGTTCCATTCATGCTCTATATGAGTCCAAGTCAAGGGCTGACCCTACATCCTGAGTTCCCTCCCTGCTTCCCCCGTGGGCCCTCTGCTTCCATAGCCCCAGAACCCTCCTTGTGAAACAAAGTTTTAAAAAGTGGCCGGTACATGCACGGTATCTGGATGACCTTCTGGTTGTTTTAAATTGTATTTGAAGGGTTTTTGCAGACTTTTTTGTTGTTGTTAATTCTCACCTAGGGATATTTTTTTCCATGGATTTTTTTTTTTTTTTAGAGAGAGTCTAAGGGGGGTTAGGGTCAATTGGTTGCCTCCTGCATGTGCCATGTGTTCCAACCCAGAGAGAGAAACATCAATTGGTTGCCTCCTGCATGTGCCATGTGTCCCAACCCAGGCTGGGGATCAAACCTGCAACCTAGGTAGGTGCCCTTGACCTGCCCTTGACCGGAAATTGAACCTGCGACCCTTCAGTGCTAGGGCTGATGCTCTAACACTGAGCTACACCAACCAAGGCTTTGCTAAAAGGATCAAACCTGCAACCTAGGTATGTGCCCTTGACCTGCCCTTGACCGGAAATCGAACCTGCGACCCTTCAGTGCTAGGGCTGATGCTCTTAACACTGAGCTACACCAACCAAGGCTTTGCTAACATTTTTGACAGGGATCATCCTTAGCCATGCACACATGGGCTTCACAGTTGAAGGGCGTGTCCCACGAAAGAAGACTTACCTTACTATAAGTGAGAAATGTTTTCTCTCCTATCCATTCCATTGAAAAACAAAACACAAAACTGTTGAGACCAGCTAAATTGAGTTCACAATTCACTGATGGATCTCAACCCACAGGTTGAAAACTCTGTCCTGGACAGGACCTGGGCTTCTCAGCTTAGCAAAGTCCCACTGTCTTGGCAATTTGTAACCTTGGCCCCATCCTCATTTGCTTTGCCTGCCCAGGTGAGGAGCAAGAAATCAGGTACAAGCCACACATGCCCAAAGACAGCACCAAGAGGACAGGCACATGGCTTCTGCAGGCGTCTCACCTGGGCCCTGCCTGTACCCACAATGGGCAGCTGTTTCTTGCTCCAGGTTTCAGTCACCACTAGGATTCTCCTTATGGCCAGAGGGCCCAACACATGTCGGAATACTCAAAAGGCTCCCAGTTTATTATCGCTGTGCTTCAGGCCACGCCCTGGCTTCCAGAGGTTGATGATGATGATATAATAATGATGATTATGGTGAGAAAGGACACATATGTAATACCCTTTGTAATACTTTAAGCAATAAAAAATAAATAAATAAAAAATAAAATAAAAATAATGATGATTATGATGATGGGAGCCATTTGTAGAGCACTTATGATAGGCCAAACTTGCAAATACTTTTCTTACACAAAGCACACATTTCACTGTTACTGTCACTATTATTAGTAGGTACTACTAATGTCCCCATTTTGCAGATGAAGAACCTGAGGCTCAAAGAAACTTGTGCAAAGTTGCACAGCAAGTTGTGGAGCTCTGATCAACCACAGCACTCTACCTCCTCCAGGTGAGGCCCTCCCCAGGGGCACCTCCCTCTCCCTCTAATACTGTGCAGGTGTGTGCGCGCACACACACACACACACACACACATACACCCCTCACCTGCAGGACTTTGCCCTGGGGACTCTCAGGAAACAGCAGCACCTGGTTATACAGTGGGTCCAATGACTTGCGAGCAACTTTGGTCTTCTTCTTGGCAATGCAGACGCCATTCTCCAGCAGGTAGGCCTTGATATAGGCCGCTGGGAACAGAGGCCAGCAGGGTAAGTTGGAGTGTGGGCCTCCAATGGTGGGCACAAGGCACAGCAGGGGGAGGCTGCCCACCACCAATGGGGATCAGAGTGCCCCCTTGGGGCCGTGGGAGGAGACAATAGGACCAAGCCTGGTGGTAGGTGTGGGTGGTAGGGTGGTGGGGCCTATTCCACCCCCGCAGGAGGTCCCCTACCTTCCCTTGCTCACTCTGTACTCACCTGTTTCCTTTCTCTGTCACTGACTCACCCTCTCCTTCCCTGGCTTATACATTCATTGCTACCCATTCACTGAACAAATGTTTTCTGATCTCCCCCTGAGTGCCAAGCACCCTACCAGGCACCAGGGTATAATCATAAGCAGGAAAGACCTGGCTCCAGAGGCTGGTGTGAGCTCATCCTGACCAATCCTTACCTTGGTCAGTAGGGGTGCTGACAAGGTCAGCCAAGAAGGTCAGCTGACAATCTCAACTGAGTCCCCAGAACAAACCCTGAGTCACCAGTTCTTTGTGAGTCACTACAGTTGAGACAAAGGAGTCCTCCACAGTGGGGCTCAATATTCTCTCTTCTACACTCACATATCCCTCCAGACATACTCCCCAACCTCCACCCCACCTTGAAGTGGGGAGGGCACACCACACCTGGCAGTGTCTTGGAGCCTGGCTTGGCCGTCAGTCCCCGCGCCTGGATGATGTCCACTTCGAGCTGACCATTCCGCTCCTGCAAGCCAATCTCCACGTCCCCTGCAAGAGGCCTCAACAGATGAGACTGGGAAGTGGCTTCAAAGTTCAATCAAGGACTCAGACCTTCCTATCGGCTTAGGGTTAAATCCCCTTCTTCTGCTCCCAGCCCCAAATTACTCCCACACCACATGCCCAGGCTCCAGCAAATGCAGCCAACACAGAGGGGAAGAAGGGGTGACGCAAGCCTTCCCATGGGACCCCCCCTTAGGAACAGATCTTGGGGCACTTACCCATCGGTGTGGTGGCCAGGGTCTGGCGGCCCACAAACTGCGCTGGCCCCATGCTGCCCAGGAAGTCACTGAACTGTGCATCCGATGCCAGGCAGACTCCCCCGTAGTTAAGGCTGTAAAAAGAAAGGGTGAGATAAAAACAATTGTTCCCAGGGGCCAACCAAGGACTCAGATGACTCAGGTCGTCAACTCTAGAATGTCCCTCATGCCACGGTGATTCCGTCCACATCCATCACCCGCCTCAGGCAGACACATGCCCTGCCTCTCCCTCCCTTCTATCTCCGTGGCCCTAAACTCTCCTGTACCATATCCCTATCTCTCCTCGCCCAGCCTTAGGTTCCACCTCCATGAAATGGGTAAGGTGATACCTGCCTCTTGAGGTGGTTGTAGGCATGTGGGGAGATGATGCTTGTTGGTGCCTGGCTCTTATGGTTTAATGATACTCAGCGTGGTCCAGGGACCAGCATCACCTGAGGGCTCATTAGAAACGGAACTGGGCCCCTCTCCACCCCCCGCTGCTGAAGCAGAACCTGCCTTTTCACATGATCCCACAAGAGTCATTCACACCTGACAGTTCAAGATCCATGGGACCAGTGGCTGGACCTTGGAGGTCCTGCATTCGTTGCTGCTGTAGCTGCCCAATGTTTATCCTGTTCCTTTGGGAACAAGATCTCAAATCTCCTTTGGGGAGCCCCCTCCCCGAGGTATTGATTCCCACGGAGTGGAGCAGATCTGGCTCCAGAGGCTGGTGTGAGCTCATCCTGACCAATCCCTCCCTTGGTCAGTGACTGGCCCAAAGACAGGTGCGTGGCCAATTCGGCCCACAAGAATCTGGTTGGGAAGCTTTCTTTGAACTGTAGGGAGTGAGCAGCTCTCTTTTCCCACCAGACTTGAACCTGAACCGGACTGGAGCCTCTGGCAGCTCTCTTGCTACCACCTGGTGTTCATGAATGAAGCCATCAAACTGGTGGTACTGCATGAGCTCCTGGATCAAGCTCTGCCTGAAGCAAAAACTACATCATTTCTTTTTTAGTTACACAAATCAATAGTAATAACAACAACAATTATAATAATGTCCTTTGCTTAAGCCTATTTTCGTTAATTTTCTCTGAAAGGGGAATAATAAAATTCCCATCTCCTAGGTCTGAGCCATGTGAATGGCCTATCCTCGCAAAGGGCCTCAAACTACTAGCAACCTAGTCCTGGCTGCTCAGCTCTTCCTCAACCAGGTGAGACACCCAGCATCATTCTAATAAATTCGGTTTTTACTTAAGTTATCGGCAGAGTTGCTGTAGGATAAGAATTTCACATTTTAGCCTGTATGCTTCTCATTTTCATATATTTATATATGTATATATGTTTATATTGACTTTTAGAGAGAGGAAGGGAAAGGAATAGAGAGATAGAAACACTGATGAAACATCGATAGGCTGCCTCCTGCACGCCCCCTACTGTGGATCGAGCCCACAACCTGGGCATGTGCCCTGACTGGGAATTGAACCAGTGACCTCTTAGTTCCTCAGTCGATGCTTAACCACTGAATCACAATGGCCGGGCATCATTTTCATGATTTCCTACCACCCCTTACCCCTATCCAGGCCGTAGCCAGGAAATAAGACAGTCAGATTCCTGGCTTTTGAGCTTCAAATCTAAGAAGAAACAGACTTAGAAGGATAGGTGCAAAACTAGGCTGCCCTGCCTCCAAATAAACAAGCAAACAAAAAACCCCAGCCTGGGAGAGCAGAGGAGGTCAGGGTGGGAGGGGAAGGGCCAGAGAAGCTGGAGGATCCTGGAGGAAGGCTGGGTCCCTGAGCTGGGCTGGCGATGCTGAGGGATGGCAGGGAACCCCAGCTGGGTCTGGGGATCTGAAAGCAGAGAGGACTGTGGCCATCCTCCTTACTGGGTGGGGCTGAGCAAAAGGCACGATGCTTTGCAGCAATGGCTGCCAGGTATCCTGTGAAGTGAAGCTGTGAGACCCTCCATGCCTCCGAGTGGAGCACCTGTTCCCGCTGCATCAAGAGAAGACCAGACAGAGTGGCATTTGAATCCAAGCAGTCGGGCTGCTGAATCTCTTAGCTCAACAATTATGCAACAGCATTACAGAGAAAGTACGGGAAAAATAACTTAAATATATGGGCATAGAAATGAGTACCTATTATTCTTGCAAACCCAGAGACCCTTCATGAACAGCACCACAGCGAAGACCCAGGCTCTCTCACTCCACACCTGTCTCTTTTCCACCCCAACCTCCTGGCCATCTGAGGAAGGGTCTGGGGGCTCCAAAGGCCTGGAAAAAGTCAGTGCCTCTTAAATTCCAAGTCACTGAAGGGGCCCAGCCTCCCAAGCGGAGCCTGAAATTGAAAGTTTCCTCCAACATCGTCATTGTCGGCTCCTCGGTTCCTGGTGAGATTGTGAGCAGACAATGGGGAACTGGCAGCCCTGGTAATTAGCAGTAATTGTTTATAATATCTGGGCGGCTGCCTGATTTCCCATCCCAGGGTGCCTCGCCGGCTGCCAAGGAACCAAGCAGAAGCCCCAGAAACCCTGAACGGGTTTGAACAGGTTATCACATCCTCCATGGGCCTGGAGGAAGGAAGAATATAGAGGTGGCAGGTCCCTGCTGGCCAGAGGGCCAGCTGCATTGGAGACCCCACTCCACCTTGAGGTCTTCCAGGAGTAGGACGGAAGGCAGTGGATGCAAAGTCAGACTTGCTCCTACTCCTCCCAGCCAACTGCTGGTGTGTCTGCACTTGAATCTTCTTATCTGCAAACAAGACCACACCTACCTCATGGACAGTGCGCAGCCATTCCATGGGTGAGTGCCGAAAATGTCTGCTCATTGGGTCCACTTGCAAAGAGCTTGTTGAATTATTACCACATACATGCTACTACATAGACTATGCCTGGTATGCAGTAGGAATTCAATAAATGTTCACTGCTGCATCCTTTAGCTGGCCCCAAACTGGGAAAATACAGTAGTTAAGACTGGACTTGGACATAATATAGACCCTGAATTCCAGGGCTGTGCACCCTCTCTGAGCTGTATACAATGGGAATAAGTTGTAATCGCCTTGCTGAGTTGTTGGGGAGAGGCAGTGAGATAATGCAGGCAAGGTGCTTGGCCCAGGACCTGGCAAATGGAATAAAGGATTGAGATACTGTGGCCTGCTACCCAGGTGGGAAGAGCCTCATCTCCCTCTTTGGCATTTTCCTGGCATTTCTGATTCCAGATCTGTTAGGAGGTGCAACATCTGGATGCCTGAGACCAAGCCCGGGCCTGGGGTGGGGCGCACGGGGGCTGCAGCAGGTGGTCCTCCCAGAGGCACCTGGCACACAGAGGCCTGAAACAGGATTGCAACCCATTCTCTACTGGCGTTTTATCTTGTGTTAATGGTGAAATGAGATTATCTGCATTTCAAATCCTGTTAGTTTTGTTTGAGGAGCTGAAACCCATTTGTCTTTTATTATTAATCCTCGACCTCTGTTTGGCCCTGGATTTTCCATGCTCTCCATGGTTAAAGAGGTAATTGAGTTATTGGGGGTTTGACTCTCTTCCAGATAGATCACCTGTCCCAGTTGCATCCGAAATTAAAAGGCTGCACAGCCTTCCTGGTTCGGAAAGGATTGGGCGGTTTATGAGCTCTCTGTCCATCCATTCACCACCTGCCTCACACACCCACTGTCCATCCACCTTCCCACAGGCTTGCTGAGCCTATCATGATGTCAGTTCTGCAATAACACGAAATATTTATTCCTAAACATTCTGTGCATGCACAATCCTACAATAAAAATCACAGAGCTTATGGGGAAAGTGGGGTTATGGCACAACACCCAAATACTATGTCAGTATCAGATCCAGAAAAAAGAAAGACAGGAACATAGTAAAAATGGTAGCACGGTCTTGCACATGTTGAATGGTTAAGAAATGCAGAAATACTACAATAAATATGCTGCTTTACTTTGAAGATGCCCTGAAGTTTGCTTGTGGAAGTGAGTGTGAGAAGGATTGCAGCCTGGGAGATGGTGTGAAGGGGAAGGAAGGCTGCAGAAATGGACAGAAACACCGGGTGTGGATAGGATGACACATGGGAGCTGAGGGAGCAGGTTATGTTTGAGGGGTGTGTGTGTTTTGTGTTTTCCTACTTGGATGCAAATTTTCTGTGTTCACCTACTGTTCCTTGTGGATGAAATCGTACCTGAGCAAAGGCAAAATGTGTGCTATGCTAAATTATTCCCTAATATTTCAATCGTGTTGGAACAAATTCACATTTTCAAAACAAGCGATGCAGCAGAACTGATTACAGGCCAGGATACACAGCTTCACACAATCCTGACTGCGGCTTCTCCAGCATTTAAGACGATTCCAAACCTGCCTGTTCCCTCCACTCCCCACCCCCTGCCTGCTATGAGAGTATGGCTCATGGGCATGAAGCCAGGGATTTTATTTATTTTAATTTATTAAAACATTGTCCTGAGCCAAGGACAGATAGTACTAGGTTAGCAACATTAACGTGTTTCATTCTCATTTAACAACTCAATGAAAGTTAGGTACACATTACCAATAACCCTTTTACAGATGGGAAAAATCAAGTAACCCAACCAAGGGCTGTGGCGAGTAAGTAGTAGACCCAGGGTGTGAACCCTGGGAGTCTGGTCTAGAGTTCATCTTTTTGTTGTTGTCGTTAATCCTCACCCGAGGATATTTTTCCATTGATTTTTAGAGGGACTGGAAGGCAGAGGCAGAGACATAGAGAGAGAAACATTGATGTGAAAGAGACACATCAACTGTCTGCCTCCTGCACATGCCCGACCAAGGTTGAGCCTGCATCCGAGGTATGTGCCCTTAACTGGAATTGAACCCAGGACCCTTCAGTCCGCAGGCTGATGCTCTACCCACTGAGCCAAACCGGCTAGGGCTAGAGTTCATCTTCTTGACCAGTCTGCTATACTGTCTCTATGTGCCCTAAGGGGACAGAGCCTTGCCCAGAGCAGAGTACAGGGATCTGCAGTCCAAACTTTGGGGTCAGGCAGGCCTGGATTTGAATCTTGACTCCCCGCTCACTAGTTGTTAAGGCACACCTCTCAGAGCCTGGGTTTCCTTTTTGGTGAAGTAGGGATAAATAATGATAGGATGCCCCCTCAGTACTGTTGTAGATATTAGTAAGAGAAACACCTCAGAACAGAATCTGGCATAGTCAAAGGCTCATCAAACAATAGTGCTTATTACCGAAACCGGTTTGGCTCAGTGGATAGAGCATCGGCCTGCGGACTGAGAGGTCCCGGGTTCGATTCCGGTCAAGGGCATGTACCTGGGTTGCGGGCACATCCCTAGTGGGGGATGTGCAAGAGGCAGCTGATCGATGTTTCTCTCTCATCGATGTTTCTAACTCTCTCTATCTCTCTCCCTTCCTCTCTGTGAAAAATCAATAAAATATATTAAAAAAAAAACACTAGTGCTTATTAAGCCCTGTCTCCTAGCTCACAGCCACATCCAGACCTGGTTTGTCCTTCGGACTCGATGACTGGGGGTTCTGACAACCCACCCAGCCTCCTGGGTCTTTGGTGTTTAGCAAACAGCCTTGGCAGGAATGAGCCTCTGAGCCCGGGGCCCAGGTGGCCCTGCCACCAGCTCACACTCTCTTTTCTAGAGCTGTGGGCACAGTGACCCAGACAACCATGGAGCTGGATGCTGATGACCCAGACACCTCAGGACAACCAGAAGCAGAGGGAAAGAGCAGGAGGGGCGCTGGCAGCCAGCTCGGAGAGATTGGGTTTGCCGAGAGGGTGCTGAGGCCTCGATTCTGTGTGATGAAGGAGACTGGGAAGGAGTGGGGAAAGGAAAATGTGTACATGCTTCGGCTCATGGTACCTACCCATCGTTCAACAAAATTTGCAGCATATCATCTGTGGGCCAGGCCCCCTGGTGGGTAGGCACTGAACTTAGTGTCTAGTGGGACAGACAGACACACACGTGATACTTACTACAGGGTGGTAGGTGCTGTGATGGAGGAAGGATGAACTGGAAGCTGCTGACACAGTCAGAGGAAGAGCGGACCAGGCTGTTCCACTTCCCCTGCCCACGCCCAGGGCAGACATTGCTAATCAACCTCAGCACACCTGCCAAGCCTGACTGGGCTCCAGAATCCTTCTCAACACAGCACTCCAGGGAGCCACTATCAATTAACTAGAGCTGGCACATGAGATGAAGCTTATGCGCCAGTTCTTAGCTGAGGTCTGAAGGAGGGTGAGTCAGAGGATGCAGTGGGAATAGGGATAGGAAAGGGGGTGCGAGGAGGAGGGAGCAACGAATGAAAGACCTGGAGGTGAGACTGGGAAGTGTAAGAGGTTCAGGGTGCTGGAGTGGCGGCACAAGGCTGGGGGCTGGGAGAGGCTGGCAGAGGCCAGAGGAAGTAAGTGCTGAGTGACAGGCTGTGGAGTTCAGACCAAAGGAGGACTTGCAAGTGTCCAGGCAGGAGTGATAGGCTCCTCCACAGGGGAAGGGATGGGGAGAAATGGGTGGAGTCAAGAGATAATTAGAAGTGAAAGAATAGAGCCCAATTATGGGTTGGATCTGGAGTGTGAGAGAAGGGGAGCCGTCTAGGAGAACCCCAGGTTTCTGGCGTGGGCAGCAGGACATGGTGCTGTGCACTCAGATAGGGGAGCAGACTGCCGACCCCCCCCCCCCCGCCAATATCTCCTGGCCTTCACCACGTCACACTGACTTCTAACTGCAGCACAGGCGCTTGTCTGGCCCCTGAGGACTGTCTCTGGCCTCCAGAGCCCCTGTGCGCAGGAAGGGCAGGAGGGTGAACCAGAGCAGCCGTCAACTAATAACTGATGAGTCTGAGCATAAATACTTCACTCCCTCGCTGCCGGGGGTGACTCTCAGGCACATGCTCCTCACTGGCTCCGAGTCCCCACGAGGACTGTACTCAGGTTGCCCACAGTGGCAGCTGCTTCTCAAGGTGCAGGTATTCCCCTGTCCTGTCTCTCGCACGCGATCCTCCACCATGGTTATCTGGAATCACTTCCGGTGACCTACCTGCACTCGAATCCATGTCTCGGGTCACGAGGAACCCAGTCACCAGGGAGTATCTCGGGATTCAGGGGGGTCCAGGGAGATACTGTTCTCGTGGCTTGAACCCTGTCCTTTGTCTGAGGGAGATGGGCCTGCTGGTGGGGGAGCTTGGCTGGTTACTAAACCCACATCTATTCCCTTCTACCTTTGACATTCAGAACCTCAATTTTCAATCAGGCAGAAAGAGGCTCAGAGAAAGAAAGCCCTTCCTAGTTTCAGGGATGAACCAGGAGCAGTCCAACATACTGAGGCCTACGGAGGGAATCGATGGAGGGACTCTAGGCCCTTGGTGGCATAATTTAGCCATCAAACCACCCTGGAATCATCTATCTCCAGAAATGGATGCATCCTAATCACCCTGGAATCATCTATCTCCAGAAATGGATGCATCCATTAAATAAGGGAAAGAGTCTAGAGCTGTGGTTCTCAACCTTCCTAATGCCGCGACCCTGTAATACAGTTCCTCATGTTGTGGTGACCCCCAACCATAAAATTATTTTCGTTGCTACTTCATAACTGTAATTTCGCTACTGTTATGAATCGTCATGTAAATATCTGATATGCAGGATGTATTTTCATGGTTACACATTGAACATAATTAAAGCATAGTGATTAATCACAAAAACAATATGTAATTATATATGTGTTTTCCGATGGTCTTAGGCGACCCCTGTGAAAGGGTCGTTCGACCCCCAAAGGGTCGCGACCCACAAGTTGAGAACCGCTGGTCTAGTGAAATGGTTAAGGGCAGACTCCAAATGCCTAGATTGGAATCCCAGCATTTGAAGCCACTTACTGGCTCTGTGACCTTGGGCAAGTTAATTAACCTCTCTTGGCTTCCATTTTCTTGTCTGTAAAATGGGGATAGTAACAGTTCCAGTGTCATCAGGTTGCTCTGAGAATTAGAGGAGTCATTGTGTACAAGCACTTAGCACAGTGTCTGCACACAGCCAGTGCTCAGTAAGTGTTAGCTCAGTCTAGAGCATCACTGTTGAGCCAGTGCTGCTCAACCTTAACCTTGAGTGCCGGGGAGCGATCGCACTCAACATATGTCTTTCCCCAAAAGTGCCGGGAGCGCGATCGCGCTCCTCCTGCAGTGTCACTATTAGATGCTAGTAGTTCACTCTTTATTGACAGATGGCACCTAAGTGCAGATTACTTATGATGCCGAATGTTTGTAGTTCTAAAAGTGACTACTGACATTTATCTGCCTAATTTTCATAATTTTTTTTTCCTAAACTCCTGAAAAATAAGAAAAAATGCCTTGGAAATTTTAGCATAGTTCCTAGGATATTGGTTGGCACTCAAAGGGTTAATGTGCACATGAACCACCTGGGGAGCCTGTTAAATGCAGACTGATTCAGAGGGTCTGGGATGGAGCCTGACATGCTACATTTCCACCCAGCTTCCAGGGGATGCCAATGCTATGGGACTATATCCGGAACAGCGAGGGACAAAGCCACTGTAACCTGGTATAGTATAATCTGGAGCCCAAGGATCTTCACTAACAAGTGGCCCAACCCACATGCACCCCTTCCCCAGCCCCAAGACCTGGGTAGGATGCAACATTTCCCCAGTTCTCTATGCCTGTCCTTTGCGGTTCTCACCACTCACTGCTAGTTGCTTCGTCAGAAGAAGGCAGGGTCCCCAAGGTGCACAGCCCAATTGTCTTGTACACTGTAAGTGGCTGATCCCATTTGCTGAAATAAAAATCCACATGGGAGCACCCCTGTGCCCACCTGCAGGAATACACAAGCCTGGTGATCCAGTGGCTGGGGCAGACAGACACAGAAGCTCCCAGGTCCACAGGCTGGGGGGCTGCTCAAGCACACTGGCTTCCTATAAGCCTGGGCTGGGCTGGCAGGAGCCCAGGAGGAGGATGGTCACACCCCTTCCTGTTTCAGAGTCTGGAATCTGGGTCCTGCCAGTGCCCAAAATACTTCCAGAAAAAGGAGGAGGCCAACCACCTGTCCCTTCACCTTCCTTTCCTCGCCCAGGTGTTGAGCAGGGTGGCAGCACCTGGCTGAGCTCAGTCCCTCTCAGGTGGGCAAGACTCTGCCTTCTACTGGACCCCACATCCTCCAACCCACCCAATCCTCCCTCAACTGGGCTCAAGACATGCACCCAAAACCCCCTTTTTAAAATATATATACTTTTTTTCTTATTGATTTCAGAGAGGAAGGGAGAGGGAGAGAGAAATAGAAATATTAATGATGAGAATCATTGATTGGCTGCCTCCTGCACGCCCTACACTGGAGATTCAAGCCCGAAACCCAGGCATGTGCCCTGACCAGGAATCGAAACGTGACCCCCTGGTTCATAGGTCGACGCTCAACTACTGAGCCATGCTGGCCACATCTAAAATCTTTTAATAATTATAAAGCCAACATTTATCCTGTGCTAAGCACTTTATAGACACGATTTTGTTTAGGGTGGCTCAATATATCCATTAAGATGCATCTGACCTTGAGGAGCAAAATATCCAAATAACAGCAGCTAAGTCAACAACAAACAACAACCACGACTGCAAATAATAACAGCGCTTGCTATGTGTCAGTCACTATTCTAAGTGCTTTCACATATATTAACTCACTGAGTCCTCACAACAACTTTATTACCCTCCCACACTGCTCCCCTTGGAGAAAGTTGAGTGGCCTTCATCTCCTGTTCTATGAAATGGGAATATGGGTTTGACTTCCTGTCACTGCTCACGGCACCACTCTACCCTCCCGTGACCTGGTCCTCAAACCAACAGACGAAATGTTTGCTGGCCTCCTGCTGTTTCGACAGGCCAAGGAACATGCCCATGGCCACTTGGGTAAGTGGCAGAGCCAGGACTAGGACTCAAACCTCCTGACCCCCTGAAACTCAGCAGGGACCCACTACTACCCAGATGCCCAGAATATCTTCCTCCAAGTTTTGCTGCCTTGCCAAGTTTTTCAGGTTAAAGAAAACATTTGTTCCCTTCTCCTCCTCCTCCTCTCCCTTCCGCCGGTCCTCCTCCTCTTCCCGCCCTCCGGAAAGTCTCTCTAGGGGGTGGGTGGAACGGCAGCATCTGCCAAGGCGAGGCCATTCACAGAGGCCAGAGATGCCCAGTTTAGGAGGGGCTGGAGGTGGGAAGGCTTTCAGCCAGTAGAAACCCCCAGCCGCCAGGCAGGGCCCAAAATTTCGAGGAGCCAAGGTGGAGGCTGGGCATGGTCCTATTCTTTTTATAAAAACGAACCCATTTAGTCTTCCTAACACCCCTTTAATGTTAGTATTTATCCTCATTTTACAGATGAGGAAACTGAGGCACAGAGAGATGACCTGACCAAGGTCACACAGCCAGTGAGTGGTGGAGCCAGGATTCAAATTTAGGCAGTCAGGCACCAGAGTCTGGCTGTCCTTGGTCTTCCTCAGAGCTTCCTTGCTTCATCGCCTCCCTTCTGAAGACAGGACAGCGTGGGAACCCTCAGCCAATGCCCCTCAAAGTCTGAGACCCTCCCGTTCCATGCCAGGGAAGACGGAGAGCCAGGAGGCCTGGGGGCACGCCGGGCTCACACTCACTTGCCCTCCGAGCCGTAGCTGTTCATGCTGTCCTCGATGGACTCATGGCTGGTCTGGCGCAGCGTCCGGCTGGGCATCTCCACCGCCAGGCCCGTCTCCGTGCTCCTCTGAATGGCCCCCTTCAGCCTCCGGCTGTCCCCTTCTTGGCAGAGAGGCAGAGGGAAATGAGGAGAGAGACACAGGGTGGGAGAGGACAGAGAGGCCAGACATCTGGTTAGCATTTCAGGGGCTGGTGGCGGCCAGCTTTGGTCCCACCCCCAACCCATCAACCTCTTCCTACCACTGGCCTCACCTGCACCCAGCCTGCAGGGGGCAGTGTGTCATTCATACCCACCCCATAATCAGTATCACATGTGTTCTCTCACCTGATGGATTCATTTACATGGACTGCCTCTCCCATTTGAATTGGAAGTCATGTCTCTCCTGCAACCTTCTCCAAATCCTTTCTCCTCCTCTTCTGCAGCTACTATTTATTGAGCACCTACTATAGGCCATACTCTTGTCAACCCCAGCACAACGGGCAGTTTGGATGGGATATTGCTTTGTTGTCAGGGATGTCCTGTGAACTGTAAAAGTCTAACGGTAACCCTGGCCTCTACCCAGTAAATGCTAGTAGCACCCTCCAATCCAGTGTGGCAATCAAAAACATCTCCAGACATTGCAAAACATCCCCAGGGGCAACAGTCACCCTCCATAGAGGACCACTGATTGAAGCCACTGGCTCTGAAACCAGATCGCCCAGGTTCAAATCCTGGATCTTTTTCTCATGGGCTGTGAGGCTTTGGGCAAATTACTCAGCCTCTCTGTGCCTCATTTCCCCAACTGTAAAATGGGAGAAAAACAAGGTTTTAATGAAGGCAAACCGTCCTCTGCCCTTGCTATTCCCTCCCCTTGGGCAGGAGCTCAATCCATGGCCTCCATTCTGTAATGGCACATCACCCTCTCCGAGACCTTCCTTGACCACCCGCTGGCTTTCTCTGCGCTATGGCCATGCGGTGGCTTTCTTCCAAACACAGGGCGCATTCTTGATTTATTGGCCAGCTTTCCCCACAAAGAACTTTGTTTTGTCCACTGCTGAAGCCCCTGGGTCAAGAACAGGCCTAGCCACTGTAGGTGTTCAATTAAAACCTGCTGGAGAAGGAGGGTCTGCCTGAGCGTGGTCTCAACCCCCGCTGAGGGGATGCTCCTGCTCTCCCTGCTTCAACACCGAGGACACGAGGCTCAGGGGTTAAGCGACCTGCTCACATCTGTAGAGCCAGAAAAGCGGGGGAGCCAGGGTTTGATCCGGGGAGGGTCTCTTCGCTCCGTGCTCCACAGCCTGGTGATCGTGGAGAGCTTTCCATCGGCCACCACCCGGGGGACTGTGGCTTTGCTAGAGGCGGGGTGGATCTTTCGTGAGATCCACCCTCAGTCTGGGATGAGCTGGCATACCTCAGGGGCTTCCCCAGTGCTTGCTGACCCCCTGGGGAAAGCAGCACCACCCACACCCCACCATCCTGCGTGGAGAGGACAGGAGCACTGGGTCTGTGTACCCAGAGACAGAGCGGGACCAGGATGCCTGCCGCTGGCCTTCTCCCAGCCTCCCCCCTCCCAGCTCAATAACGGTGCCCCTTCCTCCTGACTCTAACACAGACACAGATACAGGTGCTCTGCGCGTGTTCTCGGAGCATGTGCCCACATGTTTGTCTCCCACATGTGTCTGTGTTATTCAGATATAGTGCACATATACTCAGAAAAACACACAGGAACACACACGCATACACAGGAATATACGTGCAAAGACACGTTGGGTCTGAGTGTCCACGTTTGTGTTTCCATGGGCTCCACAGACCTATCATGCTGTTTCTGAGGCCAGTCACACACACAGGCGCATACCCACATACAAGGTATAGGCCATCCCACTCAAGAAAGCACACAGGGAAACTGCCAATGCATTTCTATGTGTCACCCCGAGTGTTTCTGAACATGTGGGGGAACATGTGTGTCCCTGTGTCCGTGTTCCCTTCATTCCTCCATTTGTTCTCTCACTAATTTGTTTCTGCACCCCCCACACCTCAATATTTCTATTTCTCTGTGTAGAGCGGTACAGAGGCACAGAGGAAGATTCCGAAACACACACATGCTCCCTCAGAAACACTCACAGCACAGAGCCGCCGCTCCTCCACTCACGCATTCACACAAGCACAGTCCTATGTCCGGACAAACTCCAGACCCCTGTCCGGGATTTCTGCCTCTCACTGAGCCCTGCTCTGGAGCCCCACCCCGACTCGCCCCCACCCGCCAGAGTCTGACACATTTCTCCTGGGAAAGGGCTCCGTGCCCCACAGCCTGGTGATCGTGAGCTTTCCATCTAAAACATAACAACTCAGACCCCATAGAGGCTGAGGAGGGGGTTTGGAGAGGTGGGCTTCACATCTGGGTGGCATTCTATGGCCTCTAAGTATCCCACATCCGGTACCCTGTTTGGGCCCCAGAATAGGCGTGAGTCACCACACAGGTGAGCCTGGCTTTGCAATCAACAGCCCAGGCAGAGTCACAGGCAAGCTGACCTTGGGCAAGTTGGGTAGCATCCACCTCATGGAGCTGCTGAGAGGGTTAATGATAGAACATTTACCACAGCGCCTGGCATATAGTAGGTACCAAACAAAAGTAGCCTTAGCTGCTACAGAGAAAGACCTCCCAGAACTCCCCAAATCTGACCAAGCCAACTGTCTTGCATGTTCCCCCTGACATGTCACCTTGTGAGTCCCCAATCTGGGACCATAGTTGTACCAACCACACCAACAAGATCTACCATCGAAGCTGTCCACTGGCCATCTCTTGCTCATGCAGTTACACTCCCCAAAGTGCCTGGACCAATGTTTTCCCACTCCCCAGCCCGTAGCCCCATCCATCCCAACAGATGACCTGTCTCCCACTTGGCTGAAAAGATGTGTTTCCTTGACTTGCTCTTTCCCGCTTCCAAATGTCACCATCCTCAGACCTTCCAACCTGCCCCTCGACCCTCCCTCTTCTCTGACCTCCTTGCCAAGGCGGATCTGCCATCTGTTCTCCCTATCCCTCCTCCTCCCATCCTCACCGGATGTGCTCCCACCCCTGTGCTCTCTGGACCTTGAATCTGCCACCTCTCCGTCTTCGGCTCTTTCCACTCCTCCTGCAAGTCTGCTCAAGGCTTCACTTCTTCCACCACCTGCTTCAACCAACACATTTCTCACAGAACAGCCTCTCCCGCCATGTCGCCAACCACACACTTCCATCTCTTACAGTGTGGCTTCCACTCCGTTCACAGGGCTTGCTGAACCAGTCCAACGACGGCTCCAACCATGCACCAGGGCCTTATCTCAGCCCCTAATACCTGAACTCAAGAAACAACCACTGAGTGCCTTTCTGTTCATGGGATGCTGACTGCACTTCTAAGTCTGGTCTCCACTGACAAGAGAGGCTTCATTATCCCAGGTTATCAGGATGCTCCACTGCCGAGGCCTGGAGTGGAGTCCTGTGGACTCTGGGTACCAACTGTGGCTGGCCACGGTGACATACAAATAAATGGAGTTCGAATGACCCATTTTGGCCACCCGCTAACACTGGCTACACCCAAGACTCAAACTGTGCAGCTTGAATTTTCTCCCGCAGGGTCCTAAGTCCCTCATCTCCCAACTTGGGCAGAATGTGGTATGTGGGTTTAAGGGAGAGGGAGGGTGTGTGGACGGCTGGACTCCTGCAGGAGGCAGCAAACACTTAGGGAACCAACTCCACTGTGTGCCAAACACCGTGCCTGATGCTGGGGACAGAGAGCGAGAGTGGTGTGGTCCCTGCCTCCATGGAGCTCAGTGCGGAGAGAGGCAGACATTGAACAGATGATCACATGGATTAATCACAAGTGTGTAAGTGCTCTGAAGACAAGTACAAGATGTAATGATAACACCCATTGGGGGGCCAGAGAGAGGGGGGCTAACACTGATTTCTTCATCCCTTAAGTAGTCACTTCAGATCCCTCCTTCTTTGGCCTCTGTGATCGTGAATTCTAGCAGGCTTCCTCCTGTCCCTGATCACTACTACCGTCCTGTATTTAGGGCCTCGCCATTCTGTCTTTGGATTCTTTCTCTGCTCTAGATCCTCCCCCTTGTTGATTTCATTCCCTTCCAGCAACACCAGGACCATCCTAGGTGAATCCTATGCCTCAATCTGTAGCCCTCAACTCTGAGAGCAACACTTCCAACTGCATTATGGACATCACCTCCTGGATGATGAGCAGGCTCCTTGGATGCAAGCTGGCCAAAGCCACACCCATCCCTGCTCCCACTTTCTCCATCAGCTCCTTCCAGTGTGTGTTCCCAACCTTCCCAGTCACCTAGACTCAGAACCCCCAGGACATCTCTGACGTTTCCCCTCTCCCATCAATGCCAAGTCATACAAAGTCTTTGCCCTTAATATCTCTTATATCTCTCCCTTCTTATCCCTTTTCACAACCAACCAGCTTCAATACCTCAAGTTTAAACTATTTTAACAGCCTCCTAACTGGTCTCCCTGCTTCCACCCACCAAACAAGCCATTAACAGATTAACTAACTTAAGTGACCACTTCAGACCAAGATATTCCACCCCAACTAATTCGCTCTACACAAATAGTCACAAAAGTACACAAAGATGTGCAGGAAGAAGTCCCCCACAGTATCACTAACACCAATGAAATGCGGGAATTAACTGCCCACCAACAGGGGACCAGTTTACAAAAGGACACATCCCACAGGAGAATACTGTGCAACTGTGAAAAAACAATCATGCAGATCTATGTTTACAGTAACAAAAAGATCGCCTCGACATACTAAGCTAAAAACAAAATACGATGTGGAATGGTATGTAAGACATAATACTGCCTTTCTAAAGCTACAGATTATACATATCTTTGTGCATAGACACAGAAAAACCAATCTCCTGATGGTGAATAGCTGTAGGGGGAAAGGTTTTTAAAGGGGGTGTGTGGAAGGTCATTTTGAAAAGTGCAGAAACCTTAAGTGTGTAGCTTGATGAATTTTCACAAACTAAACGTCCTCATGTAACCAGCACCCAGGTGGAGAATCAGAGCTTTACTAGGATCCCCAAAGCCCACTTGTGTGTCTTCCAGTCTCTGTGTTGCTCCACAAGGGTAGCCACTATCCTGATCTCCAACACCAGATACTAGTTTTGCCTAGTTTTGAACTTTTATATACAAAGCATGGCCTTTTTTGAGGGGGAAGGGAGCTTCTTCCGCTCAATACTTGTTGATTGTGAGATCCATCCATATTGTTGGACGTAGTTGTAGATGGCTTATCACCACTGCTATGTAGTGTTCCATGGTATGAATATGCCACAGTCTGTTTATCTATTGTGCTGTTGATGGGCATTTGATTTTTTTTCCAGTTTGGGTCTATTAAGAATAATGTTGCTAGCCCTAGCTGGTCTGGCTCACTGGATAGAGTGTCAGCCTATGGACTGAAGGGTCCTGGGTTCAATTCCAGTCAAGGGCATATACCTCAGTTGCAGGCTCAATCCCCAGCCCCAGTCAGGAGGCAAAGAATCAATGTATCTCCCTCACATTGATGTTTCTCTCTGTCTGTCCCCCTACCTTCCATTCTCTCTAAAAACCAATGGAAAAATATCCTCAGGTGAGGATTAACAACAACAACAAAAAGAATAATGCTCTTATAATTACTTTAGTGCATGGTCTGGTGAACACTTGTATCCAGGTCTGTTAGAACTATATGTAGGAGTGGAATTGCTGGGTCAAGGGGCAGGCATTCGTTCAGCTTTAGCAGACACTGCCAAATCATTTTCCAAAGTAATTGTACTAATTTATACTCCAACCAGCACCCTGGGGGACTTTTCTCTTTTGTATGCTTCTATGTCTCTTGAAGTTTTAGAGATAATGGATTAATTCTATAATGAAAATGAAGGTAAAATACAAATCCTATATAATAAAAGCCCAGCGACCGAACAGCAGAACGACCAGAATGACCGATCGACCAGTCACTATGATGTGCACTGACCACCAGGGGGCAGATGCTTAATGCAGGAGCTACCCCCTGACCTCTGGTGGTCAGTGTGCTACCACGGTGGGAGTGCCGCTTGGCTGACCGGGATGAGTGGCTGCTCCTGCTGCGAACCCCAGGCTGATGGGCAGAAACCCCAGGCTGCGATCGTCGCCTCCTCGCCCCAGGCTCCTCCTCCTCCTCCTCCTCGCTCCCTGCCACCTCCTCCGGACCACAGCACCACCACGGGCTTGCAGAGCTGACCCCAGAGTCTGGGAAGCAGGTTCGTGGCCACCACGGGACTGAGGCCTACTGTGCTGCCTCTCAGTGCTATTGTCCCTGGACCCAGCCCCGACCGGGTCCCCTGGAGAAGCGAGTGCTCTGGCTCCACGGAAGATGCTGGACGAGGGAGCAGCCGCTCAGAGGGCAGGTCCACAGCTGTTCGGCTGACCCAGATGAGCTGTGCTCCCACAGCAGGCCGATTCCCACAGGCCATGCCCCCCGCCAGTCACGAATCCTGTGCACCAGGCCTCTAGTTTATAAATAAGTCACACCTTCAATCAGGCTATAATCCCATTTAAAGCCTTGGAATGGCTTCCCACTGCCTGCCAAGGTTCAACTTTTGCATCCAAGCATTCAAGACTCTCCGTTACCTGATTCCCTCCCCATTTGCTCCTGGTCTCCCTCAGCCTCCACACCCCAGCCCAGCTAGGCACCTCATCACTCACATACATCCTCAGTAACTTCCTCATCCTGGTTTTCTCTCCTTTACTTTCCTATTCTCTCATCTTCCCTATCAACATTCTAACCATCCTCCAGAGCTAAGCTTTAAATAACACTTAAAATTATCGGGCACTCACCAAACTCTTGGGGCTTTTGTAAGGATTAAGTATAACAATCAGATAATGTAATAATATAATACCATTTAATCTTCAAGACGTCCAAGGTGGGTGGTGGTACTCAGTAAGCACTCAACAAAGGTGGCTATTATGAAATTATTAACATTTTGCCAGATGCTATGCCAAGTGTTTGACATAGGCATCATCTCATTTGGTATGTAAGACATATACTCACAATAAGTCATGAGATAACTATTACCTGATTTTGCAGGGTAATAAAATGAGGATCAAGAAGGTTAAGTAACTTTCCCAAGGACACACACAGCTACAAATGGCAGAGAAATTCAAGCCCAGGTCTCTCTGGTTCCAATAACCATATTTTTTACCGAATCAACTCACTTTATTCTACCACAGACTTCAAATTCCATCTCTTCTACAAAGACTTCCATGACCAAACTCCTTGAGCCCTAGGGGCCCTTTATCTTTACCTCTATGGGGGTCTCTATTCCTCCTTTAATTCAGCATGTGTGTGCTTTGGTGACCATTTGTGCACATTTCTTCTGGGTACATACCTAGGAGTGAACTGTTGGGTCATAGGCTATGCGTTTGCAATGCTTTTTAAATGGGTTAAGCATGATGTGGACTAAAGAGGTTAACACATTAGATTATCTTTCATCAGGAAGCAATGTTCTGAAGAAATGAGACTGAGGCCTGGAATATTTTGGGAAGAAGGATGGTGGAAAAACAGTTAATTAACTGTCTATCTGGCTCACATTTATCTTCTCCAAATGTAATATTTGTTAAATAAATGTACAGAGGGCAGAGAGAACACAGGACAGGAGAGAAAGGAGTGAAAAAGGCCTGGCTCTGGCTGGTGTGGTTTGGTTGGTTGGAGCATCATCCTGCACCAAAAAGGTTTCGGGTTCAATCTCCAGTCAGGGTGCGTGCAGGAGGCAACTGATCGCTGTTTCTCTCTCACATCAATGTTTCTCTCCCTCTCTTTTCCTTCCTCTCTCTAAAATTAATTTTAAAAAGGGCCTGGAACACAGTGGACATTCAATAAATGCTGACTGTTGTAATTAAACTGTTCAAAGATCAATGGTCAACTGCTCACTGATATTATCTTTCATAATTTGTCATCATTTCATTGATTCTTAGACATACATTTTTCAATATCTCTAAAATTAAGATATGAATGACAGCCGATGGCAAGTCAGAGGTAAATTCTGACATGTTTTATTTCTCTTGGTGCTACGCAGAATAAAGCTATCACTTGCGATTGAATGCGGATTAGACACTGTTAGGTGCAATAGCCGCAGAGCCAGCCAGGCGCAAGGGGAGCTGTCCGTGGTGCTGACCATGAGCAGGAGGCCAAGGCTTGCCTGGGGCAAAGGTGGCAGCTCACAGGGAGGGGAGATCCCCAAAACAACTAGGCAACCCCATCCCGTGCTTGTTATTAAACCACAATTCCTTTCCACTGGCTTGCTGATGCCTCAAAGTTCACCATTCCATATGGACAGGCACTTCCACTTACTAAGCTCAACCAGAGCCTACGACAGGTATCAACTTACATTACTTCATTTAATCCTCATAACCACTACTGTCTCCATTTTCAGAGAAGGACGCTGACTCAGGGAGATCAATGAGCCTGCCCATTAAGTAGGAACATGATCTTGGTTCAGAGCATATCAGGGTACAATTTGCCCTTTAGGCTGCCTTACACTGAGGAAGGGCGGGGGCAGTGAATTCCTCAGACCTTCTTCCAAGAGGATTTGAAGGGTAAAAAGGGAGAGACCATAAAGAGGCAAAAATTAAATGGGTGGGAGCAAGGGAGGCAAAGAGCCCATGATAAGGATTTAAGAACAGAAGATGGGGAGAATCTGAAGATTTTGAGAGGATCAACTGAGCAACGGATATGAATGTACTTTGTAACTCTGCCCCTGGAAAACAATGTACTCTTACATATCCAATAAAATACACATCTACTGAGCTCATTCCTTATGCCATGCTTTTCTTGGCATTGGGAATTTTATTAAGACACAGTGGTTGTCTTTCAGGAGCTTATAGGTAGTGTGTGTTGGGGGAGGGGGGGAGTGAAACAGATAAGTCATTACCATTCATTCAACAAACTCTTTCTAAGTGCCTATTCCAGGCCTGTGCTGGGGACTCATAACAGATGAATTAAACCCAGATCTTGCTGAAACCCCCACCCCCTGTCTGTCAGGAGACAGACAAGTAAAGGGACAATTATGACACAAGGTGTTATGATTACAACACAGGATGGTTCAAGGGCAGAGATATACACAGTATTATAAGAGCAATAAGAAGAAATGAGCAAAGAAAGTAGAGGGAGGGTGTGGATTAGAAGTAGAATTATTTCAATAATGAATTACATTTTATTGCAAATATAATCATAATAAAATTTACTGTAGATGCAGGTATTACCTTCTGGAAATTTACAACTGAGAACTGTACTGATAAGTGCAAAACATGTAGAGAGAGGCAAAAATGTAGAACCAAAATATAAGCTGAGCACAAAGAGTTCTGCATGCATAGTAAATGCATTTTGGGGCGCAGGAGGTCCTACACCTAGCAGTGATGGTCAGGGGAAAGTCGTTCACTCTAGTCCAGCGGTTCTCAACCTGTGGGTCACAACCCCTTTGGTGGTCGAACGACCCTTTCACAGGGGTCGCCTAAGACCATCCTGCATATCAGATATTTACATTACAATTCATTAACGGTAGCAACATTACAGTTATGAAGTAGCAACGAAAATAATTTTATGGTTGGGTCACAACATGAGGAACTGTATTTAAAGGGCCAGAAGGTTGAGAACCACAGCAGTCTGTCTAGCATGGGAAAACTTTCTGAGGAAGGGGCATCTCAGCAATCATTGGAAGGAAGACAATTTACAGTCTCCACAACGGCAGCCTTCCAAAAGCAGCCATTCCCACCTGCATTCGGGAAAAGCTGAACAAGCTCTGGAAGAATTGAGTTTGGGCCAAAACAGAGTCTATAAACACAGTACTCAAGGCTTTCATGATCTGCCCCCACCTATCCTACAAGCCTGATGCCATGCATATACCAGGTGTTCCATCCACACTGCGTCACTCATCACTCACCAACCACAGCCTACATATTTCTGTCTTCTTCTTTTTTTAAAGTTTTTAATTGATATTTTAGAGAGAGAGAGGAAGGAGAGAGGGAGAGAGAGAAACATTAATGTGAGAATAAAACATCGATCGGCTGCCTCCTGCACACCCCCTACCAGGGATCGAGCCCACAACCTTTGGTGCATGGGACGATGCCCAACCGAGTCACACCAGCCAGGGCTACTTCCGCCTTCTTAAGAGCACAGTCTCTGGAGCCAGAATAACTGGGCTTGGGACTTGAGGCATCCCTCTGCTACTTTCTGAGTAAACTAAAGAAAGTTACTGAACTTCTCTGAGCTTCAGTTCCCTCACAAAATAGAAATAATAATAGCACCCACCTCACTGTTATTGTAAGGTTTAAATGTATTGGTCAGGTCTCACTAGGTTATGCTAAGTAACAAGTGACCCCCAAATTTCAGTGGCTAAGAGAACAAAGGTTTAGTTGTTGCTCATATTAAACATCCTTTGTGAGTTAGCTGTGGCTCTATCTCATGAATTCTTCTGGGATTCAGGATGAAGGAGCCAGTCCTATTTGGGACATGCAGTTCTCATGGCAGAGGGAAGACAGGAATGATAGAATCAGAACTCTTCCAGCCACTGCACTTCTCTCTCTCTCTCTCTCTCTCTCTCTCTCTCTCTA
>NW_005362842.1:261348-262350 GCF_000412655.1 Myotis brandtii | reverse complement strand
TTAAGTACAGAAAAGGAGAGATAAGAAATATGCCCCCTAATAATGTGAAAAAGCCAAAAGTGTAGGTGAGGTTGGGGGAGCTCTCCCCTGAACACACAATGAAAAGAGAATTCATCAAACTACCGAATGATTTGCAATAACAAGGCAATGTGTTAGCCCATTATAACACTGGTCCACATTAATTATGAAATAAATCCTCTTGTTCCCCTTTTGGGGCTAAACTCAATGACATAGCATATGTGCAGTGACTGTCATGATAAAGGCATTCAGTAGATTATAACTGCTATTATCAACAAGTAGTGTTATCTACCTACTCTGAGGTAGACAGCAGTGTCCCCAATTCCCAGGAACTCTCAGAACACGGAGGCTCTGGGAACTGAAGCGATTTGCTCACAGTCCCACAGCCTGCAAGTGTGGCGAGGCAGAATATAAGACAAATCCATCCCCTCCACACACAGCGCTGAACACAGTGTTCACAGCAGCATTCTTCCTAATAGCCAAAAGGTGCACACAATCCAAATGCTCATCAGTTGACGAACAACAAAAAGTAGACTATGGAGCTACTGGAGTGCTACTCAGCCACAAAAAGGAATGAAGCACTGAGAAATGCTACAGCAGAGATACACCCTGGAAATAAGCAATATGAAAGAAGCCAGTCACGAAACACCACATCGTCTATGACTATTCATATAAAATATCCAGAAGAGGAAAACCATGGAGATAGAAGGCAAACTAGTGGTTGCAGGGGCTAGGGTGAGGGAGGACTTAAGGGTGACTACTAATGAGTATAAGGGTTTCTTTTTGGGGTGATGAAAATGTTCTACAATTGAGTGTGGTGATGACTACATAACTAAATATACTAAAACCTGCTGAGTTGAACCCTTTAAACAAATGAAATTGTATGTAATTATCCTATATAATAAAGAGGTAATATGCAAATTGACCCTCACATCATAACGCTGTCACAAGATGGTGGCGTGCACAGCGGGGGCGGGGCGGGGC
>NW_005362842.1:237730-261098 GCF_000412655.1 Myotis brandtii | reverse complement strand
CGCAGCCCGGAGGCGGGGCATTGGGGTGGCACTCCAGGACTTGGGGCTGTCCTGTGGCGCGCCAGCCACGCGGGGTAGGACTCCGGGACTCGGGGTGGCGGTCCCATGGCAAGGGGGGAGGGGACTGGGTCCCGGGTCTCGCGCGATTTTGCGCAATGGGTCACTAGTATCTCAATAAAGCACATGTATATGTATATGTATATGTATATGTATATGTATATGTATATATCCATCTCATCTCCCAGGCCCTGCTCTTGATCCTTATTCAAGGAGGCAGTGGTATGAGGGTGGGCAAGGCTTCTTCAGGTCAGCACTGGCCTCTGCCAGAATGTGAAGCCTTTTGCCAAGGCCAGACGAGGCCTGGGCTGTGCAGTGTGGACCCTGGGCATGCCATCCTCAAAGCACACACGTAACCCCACAAAGGCACACAGATGAAAACATGCAGTGGGCACATGGGGGAGAAAGGGGGAATTCCTTACTCCCAGCCCCACAGGCCTTCTGTCTGTGCCCCAGGCTCCCCACTGCCACCTTCTTCAGTCCACACATGGTCAGCTTCCTTCAGAGCCTACCAAACCCAGGATCAGTTGAACCAGATGGAACCAGCTAGAACCACCTGGCACTAGCACTCACCAGAGGAAATGCACCTAGGACGAGCTGTTCTTAGCACCGAGGCTGCTGGTAAAGCTGGCCTCAAGCAGCACACACCCTTTCTGCTCCCACTCAGCTCATCCCAATCCCATGACTACTTAAAACCCACAGTCCCTTTCTGCACCGCTCTGCAGGAGGGCAGCCAAGGGTGCCCACTAAGGCTTTCCAGGCAGAACCTCACTGCACAACTGCTCATACCCCTAGGATAGAAGTTCAACCTTTATTTGCAAACAACTGAAACAAAGACCTCCCTTGAGTTGGCCTTGGCAGAGTTGCAGAGCAGCTGGGCCCTCTTGGCTAAGGGCACTTACTTTCCACTCCCTCAGAGGCGGGCAGGGAAGGAACTTGCAAAGGTGCCTGGCACTCAGCAGGCACCCCATACCCGTTCAGGAAACCAAAGCCTGCTAGGCTTCCAAATCCCAGCTCTGTGCTTCTCAACCTTTAACGTGCAAATGAAGCACCCAGGGGCTTGTTAAAATACAGATTCAGATGCAGTGGGTACAGGTGGGCTTGAGATTCTGCATTTCTAACAACTCCTAGGACATACATGAAGCCCATGCTGCCGGTCTGGGGCCCACTTTGAGTGGCAAGACTTTGGCCCATTTCACTCACTCTTTTTTTTTTTTTCTGATTTCTTCACCTTTCTTGGTTATGCAATGAACCTCTTGAGATGCTGATGAAAGCTATTTTCTCTTTCCTTAGAAAACTACCTGTCAGCACATACACACAATATGTTGCATAAAGTTTTGAGGCTTGCAGTCCATGAGTCAAAAGCCTTTCTTCTGGACAATCCTCCTGAAAAAGAGGATGCAGTAGAGAATGGGGGTCGGGGGGGAGAGCCTCATCAGAGAGTTAGGGCTCCTGGGTATGGTCCCAGATTCACTATGGACTTCCTGTGTGACATCAGACAAATTCCTGCCCCTCTCTGAGCTTTAATTTCCCCACCGCGAGGGGACAGGACGAGATTATGATGACAAATACGTTTTCTTATTCTTGCCAACTCTGGTAGCTGTTACCTAAAATACCCCATGTTAAGAATTCTTAGACTGTCTAGACTTGGCAGAAAAGGGTGCTGTGATTGATTGGTGATTCCTGTCATGGTCCCAGGATAGGGGAGCGGGGCTTAATTAATTGGTGATGTCTGCCAAGGTCCCAGGCCTGGAGGGCCCTTCGAGCAGTGACATTCCACAGCTCATTTAGAGCTATCTCCGACTGGGGAAAGAGAAGTCTGTGCTCCTCCTCAAGGGGGCAGGAAGGGATAATTCTTTAAGCCGCTGGCTTCTCAAACCTGCCACCCTGCAGCCCCCTTTGAGACCAGGTAGCAGAATCCCTGCTCCATGGCAGAGAAGGACAGCATGTCCTTGTGCTCCCATCCTTGGCTATTTTTAACTCCAAGGACAGAGGCTCAGACAGAAGCTGCAATACAAGAGGGCTGCCGCAGGCCCCCCAGCCTTCTGAGGAAGGAGAGCCACCACCCTCCCTTTGTTCGCAAGTTGCCCCATTGTTGGCCAAGTGAGAGCCAAGGTAAGCTACCAAGGGACAGGAGAAGGGAAGTGAGAATTCACCTCACTTCCCGTGTGAATTCTTCCAGGGATCTGCCCCATCTTTCCCCAGGCTGGCCTTGGTATAGTCACAGACCTTGGTATAGTCACAGACCCTCTGCCAGCCCCTACCTTCCCTCTATCCCTGTACCTGTTCATTCATGCATCCAGCCCACATATATGTGCTGGACTTCGTACTAGTGCTGAGGACACAGCATTGAGCAAGACGGATGAGGGTCTTTGTCCACTGAGCCCTTCTAGGCTGAGGTGGAGGAAAGACTGCACAATTCTGTAGAAATGACTGTGAGTACCTCACCTTTCTATCTCCAAAACTGAAGACCTGACCTGGCACAGAGGAGGGTTCCAGAGTATATCTGTTGATTAAAAATCACATAAGACAAATTCTGGAGTTTCAGGATCCTATGGGAACCTATCTCAGACTAAATGAGATTCATTCATTCACTCATTCATTCATTCATTCCCTCTCACCCTCACCAAGTCTTTTCTTGAGCACCTTCTATAGGTTAAGTATCTGCTAGGCCCTGGAGCTAGAGCAGAAAACAAACTAAGGGAAACAAAGTTCCCTCCTGCAGCTCCAATCTAGAAGAGACATCCAAACCTTACACCACACAAATACGTAAAGATACAGAAGGTGCTGGAAGGCAAGTGGAAGGATGGGTGTTTCATTTTTAAACAGAGGTTAGGTAGGCCTCACTATGATACATGGGTAAAGACCTGAAGGAGGTAAAGGAACGAGCCAGGTAGACATCTGGGGGGGGCGGGGGGGAGTGCTCCCAACATAGAGACTGCACACTGACAGAGCCTGAGGCGGCCTTACGTCTGTATGTTTGACAGGGGGGGGGGGGGGGGGAGTGCTCCCAACATAGAGACTGCACACTGACAGAGCCTGAGGCGGCCTTACGTCTGTATGTTTGACAAACAACAAGGAAGCCAGAGCGGCTGGAGCAGGAGCAGCAAGGGGAATGGTCTGAGAGAACTTTGAGATGGGGTGGCAGGCAAGGAAGTACAGACTTTGGAAGGCAGACACACCTTGCCTCAAGCCTGGCATACAGCGGACGGAAACAAAGGTGACGAGGAGGAAGATGATGATGCAAGCAGCTGGCATTCCCTGGGCACTGACCACATGCCAGGCGCTATGCTACACAATGATCGTGGATTCATTCATGTAGTCCTCACAACAACCCATGAAATAAGTCCTATATAATTCCCCCTTTACAGATAAGGAGGTGGCAGGGCTCCAGTCCACTGTCTTCCTGATCAGACCAGCCCTATTGCACATGCACCGTGGGTACCAGTTTCTTTCCCTCCCAGAGTTCTTAAACCATTTGGATTCCTTTGAAAAAATTTTGAAAGCTGTTTTTCTCCATTTAAAAAATTCTGGTTTTCTCCAGAATAAAAAATTGATGCACAATGATACAACTTGTACATAATTTCAAGAGTTTCAAGGTTATGAACTCAGGCCCTGAAAGTAATTGCTTTGTAAACATTTGTAGCAAAAGCAAGAATTGTCACAATTGTCTAAAATGGCAGAAAGGGAACATGGGCTCCTGTAATACCATCTAAAACTACTTCTACAATTTGTCGAGAGCCTCCAGAGCAGCGGTCGCCAACCTTTCAGACCTCCGGTTGGTGACTGCTGCGAGAGTGAGGCATTTGTAGATTCGTTGTATCTCATTTAAACCCCACTTTAACCCGGCGAGGTGATTATTATTATGCCCCCTTTACAAACGAGGAAACTGAAGCACAGAGAGGTTATGTGATTTGCCCATGATCACACAGCTGGTATTTGGCAGAGCTGGACTCTACCCCAGATTTAGCTGACCTCAGACGGTAGTCTCTATTCCAGTCACTTCCTTCTGGATTCTCTAATTGTACCCTTTTATTTCCCCAGGGAGGGTTAGAAACTTACTCAAGATCTCATAGCTCTCAGCACATACAGAGATGGGTTCAGGACTGTGTTGCCCAATATGATAGCCACAAGCCACATGTGACCACTTAAATTAATATTTTAAAAAATAAAGAATTTGGTTCCTCAGCTGCACGAACCACATTTCAAGTGCTGAATAATCCCCTGTGGCCATCACCACAGCAGTTCCTATGGAACGGCTCTGATCTAGAACTTGTCTCTTGACTCTGAACCCAGGGTTCTTCCAATGTCAGAGACTCCTAGAAATCAGATTTGCATGATTAATGAAGTGGATGGAAGGGGAGACAGGAATATGGCAGCTGAGGGGGCACAAGAGACAAGCAAACTCAGAGAAAGGCTCATAGGAGGAAAGCCTACGTCAAAATCTTGTACAGGATAAAAGGCATGAGAGCCACTGGCTTGGGACCTACCTCACCAGCAACGAACATGCCTGTACGTCTGATTACAGGGACCCTCTTCTAATACAGTTCTCATTCTTCGTTGATGTGTGTGGTTTCTTTACTTGGGGACAGGACCTTTCAACCAGTAGAGGGAGATCAAGTTGAATGGCAGTCCCCTGGGAGAGAGAACTCCGTGGCCAAAACTCCTGCTCACGTCTCTGGAACAGCGAGGAGACCAAGAGCAGGGGGCATTCTATAGCCAACAAATCGGTGGGGCCAGGACTCAGGGAAGCCACACTGTGGGCACTGGGCAGTGACTCAGGGTGGAATGGGCTGCAGACAGGACAAGGTGGCGGCTGCAACTGCAGCTGCTAGAGCAGATGTGAAGACCCAGACCACTCAGGCTACAAACCCAACCAGAGAGAGCCGGCTGAGAAGCCGGCCACATGGTGCTCCCCGGGAACTCCTAAATGCCTGCAAGATGTTCAAAGACATCAGCACTGGATCTCTGCTGGAGTAGTGTGGAGGGAGAGAAGAAAAGACCACAGAGCTGCCCTGAGACTGCCTGGCACAGAAGAAACGGCTGGGGGAGACCCTTAACCCTGTACGTAATGGTCCCCCTCTCCTTCCCTTCCTTTCTTCCTTTACATATGGACGATTGCAAAAGGCTGTCAGAAAATGGGAGAAAAGAAGAGTATTAGATGAAGACAGATTAAATTCCTTCCCATCTCTTATCAGCTGAGTGGGCTTTAGAAACCCCCTAACCCTCTGAGCTTCATCTTCCCATCAGTAAAAGGTAGGTGGTTTTACCACCTACTCCAGCAGTTCTGTATGGCTCAAATAATACTAACACTACTGATAATGACAACAGCCATTTAGTAAGAACTTTTTTACGATGTGCCTCATCACCTACAGTAGGGCTGGGCATGCATTCAACATTCAATAAAAACCTCTCAAATGCTGAATTTACCGTGTAAATGTTTTATGTAATAGTAGTAATAATAATCATAAATTATTATGAAGTGAGTGTCTTACTACTGTACTGAGCCCATATCACACATGTTACTCAGTCCACCCAGTGACCTGAGAGGTAGGTATTATTATAATCTCCATTTAGGAGATGAGGATACTGATACAGGGAAGCTGTCCTTGGTTTCAGGTCATAGCTAATAGGGTAGGGAAAGAAAGGAGAAGTGGTTTAGATGCTGGGCTGTCTGATTTTAACCTATGTAGAGTCTGCCTTCAAATTAAATAAGTATTTTGTAGTTAACAAAGGACTGTACAGTATCATTT
Source organism: Myotis brandtii (assembly GCF_000412655.1). NCBI lineage: Eukaryota > Metazoa > Chordata > Mammalia > Chiroptera > Vespertilionidae > Myotis > Myotis brandtii. Next base: position 255,288 of record NW_005362842.1, on the reverse strand, counting down.
GATTTGCAGTATCATCGCTGTGTTGGGATTAATGGTGAAGGTGACTTTGGGCACACAGGAAGAAGGACTTTCTGCAGTCGAGCTGTCTGTCAATGGAAGGAACCGCCCTTCACTGTCATTCAAGAGAGACTGGACTGGGGATGCAGGCACAGTCTCCAGATGGGAGTCTGGATGGGCTCCGTGAATCCCAATTGTGTGTGACCATCAGAATCACCTGGGGAACTTGTGAAGCAACAATGTCCGGGTCCATCTGAGATTTTTAACTGAGTTGTCCGGGTTGGAGCTCAGGATTCTGGTTCCAGATGGGAAGGCATGTGCAGAGCAGGTTGAGACTCACTGGATGAGTGAAATGCTGAGCACCCTCCTTACCAATATTGTTGGATTCTAGAGGCCATGGGAGCCACCAAAGAACCCAGGACATGCCCACAAAAAAGCATGTGATCACTTAGTAATTACGAAACCATGCCCTGTGCCAAGCATTACACGCCTGTCTCCATAGACTCCTTCTCCCACGCCGCTTCCTCCCCGGGTTCCCTTCCTCCCAGTTTCAGCTCCAGCATCCCCTCCTCCAGGAAGCCTTTCCTGACTCCCAGACCCCTCTCTGGGCTTTGCAACGACAAGATTCTCATTTGCGGGCGTCTTTGTCTACACCTACCCCCACCACCCCAGGTTGTGATGGAGCTGGCGGCTCACTCGGGCCCAGTGTAGGTGCTCACTAAACATGTAGAGGGACCTGCTCTGCTCCATGAAGGATGGGCAGAGGAGGCAGCGAGGAAAGCAGCCGCTGCAGGAAGGAAGTAATCCAGGTCACCAGGTTGGGAGGAAACAGAACCTACAAATTCGCCCTGCCACCGTTCAGAAGCAGCCTGGGCTATTTATAGCGCACAAGCCTTCTGCTTCTTGCATTTAAATGCAGGGCCAGGCATGGAATAAAATCCTGGGTAAGTCTGTCAGTTTAAAAATTTTTTTTACAAGAACAGGAGCAGAAAGCAGGGAGGAAAATGAAGTGTGGCTGTCAGGATGAGCTGCCTTGTGCCTTCCCTGGGCCTGCTTTGGCACGTCTGTGGTCTACAGACGAATCATATGCAACTCCAGACCTGATCCTAGAAATCAGTGTCCCTGTGGAGACCAGCCTGTGAAGGTCCTTCTAAGGTGATTTTTAAATAGTGGCTTCAGTTTACAAAGCAGTATCACAGCATGACCCTGCCTTGGTTTAAACTTGCATTCCTGCACACACGCACATGCACGCACACACAACTGAAAAGAAATGGCCCCAATGGTTAAATATTCTGCTTTTGGATTACAGAACTGGAGTCACTTTTATTTTCTTTTTGAGTATTTTATCTGCATTTTGTCCAAAATTTCCACCTTGGGTATACACTGCATAGACTGAGCCCCTTAGACGCAAGGACACTGGTTCTGCCAGCTCCTGGTGTTTGACCTTGGCGGATGTCCTTAACGTTCTCATCTATAAAATGGGAACAGCAAGAGGACCTTCCTTGGAGGTTCGCTCTGAGGACTATACAAGATCATGTGCATGAAATCAGCACAGCATCTAGGACAGTGGTTCTCAACCTTCCTAATGCTGCGACCCTTTAATACAGTTCCTCATGTTGTGGTGACCTCCAAACATAAAATTATTTTCGTTGCTACTTCATAACTGTAATTTTCCTACTGTTATGAATCATAATGTAAATATCTGATATGCAGGATGTATTTAGGCGACCCCTGTGAAAGGGTCGTTCGACCCCCAAAGGGGTCGCGACCCACAGGTTGAGAACCGCTGGTCTAGGACATGGATATGCACAGGTAATGCCCGTTAGTACAACCCTACAAGTGTGTGCAACTTGTGAAAGCACAATATTGTTCTAAAAAATTAAAACGATAGTGACTCTCCCACTCCTGATATAGACCGTGGCTGGGAGGGCTCAGAGCCCCGAGTTCCATATCCGACCTGACTGAAAATGCACCAAATGGCCCTTCCTCCTCTCAACCTCGCTTTTCTGACTTTGACCATGCCCAGCTCTGGTCTTCAAGAAGGGCCGAGTCCTGGGCACGGCACGAGGGCCTTTCCTAACCCGCCCACCCCTCTTTCCTGGCCCACGTGCTCCCCGTGCCCATTTGCTAATGCAACTACCTTGCCCCCATGAGGCATAAATAAACCACAGGAAGCTCCTCCCTGACCACACATATCGCCCAGGAGACTGAAGCACCTGCCCCAGGTCCAGCCTGGTGAGCAGCTTTTCCTCTTCGGGGCTGTACTCAGCACCCCCTGCTCAATGGGGTCACCTAGTTATCTGCTCTGCTTGTCTTTCCTCCCCGGCTGAAGGGGGCGCCCCCCCCCCCCCCCCGCCATCTCCCACATTGTACCTTCAGTACCCAGCACATTAGAACACGGGTCAATAAATATGTTTACTGCATAAAGAATACTTTTAAAAATGATAAAGGGCAATGGCCAGGGTAACAGACTCAACAGCAGGCCTGTGTTTGACCTTACTACTGAATGGCCTTGAGCCAAAGATAAGCCTATCCTCTCTGAACCTCAGTTTCCTTGTCTGTACAATGGGTACGACAATTGTACTCCCCTCATTTTCTGATGTTTCAATAGAATAATCCAGGTAAGTGCCCATAGTACTTAGCATGCATAAAACCCAAAATAAACATTAGCTATCATGATGAAGATGATTATTAAAAGTGTAGGATGTGATAGACAAATGAATAAAGAAGGTGTGATGCATATATATAATGGAATATTAGCCATAAAAAAACAATGAAATCTTGCCATTTGCAACAACATGGGTGGACAAAGAGGGCATTATGCTGAGTGAAATGAGTCAGACAGAGAAAGACAAATACCATACAATTTCACTCACATGTAAAATCTAAAAAACAAAATAAAAGAAACAAAACAATTACGTTGAGATCCCAGAGTGCCAGCACTTTCCCTCCTGGTCTTGCCTGTGGCTCCTTTCTGGTTCAGGTCGATGGGGCCTGTGAACTATTGAACAGGCTGCTTGCTACCTGCACAAAGGTGCCCAATTGATGGTGGTCACAGGGCTGAAATCCAGCCTGTTTTCACTTGCCAAGCCATGCATATCCCCACTGGTACTAGAGAAGAGGAGCCTTTTTCTAATTCATCCTTCTACCATTTTTAATATAATCACCTGGGATGGAGGTAAGGGGGAAAAGTGTCTTCCTCTAATTTGCACAAAGGTGCCAGACAAACAATGTGTCTGCACAGGGCCCAGGACGTGGGACCAGGACGGGAGGGAATTCCCTGGCTTGTTCTCACACTCAGTTCAAAGGATGATGTGGGGTCCAAGGCAATTGAGGCCCTCATACTTATTCAAGTATTTAAAAGTTCTAAATCAGGCTATTAAATAAAATATGTCCTACCCTTCCACTTTGACAAATATGCCTTCATAATGACCTTGAAGGCCAGGACAGGTTCAAATTTAGAATCCTCAGAGTTCCGTGGCTGCATAAGAAGTGAGGAGGGAGCTGGCCCCCAGCTGCAGCCTGCCCCTTCCCTCCATCCTCTCCCCATCCCTACACCCTTAGACCCCCTGCATATCAAAGGTCCTACTCTATACATCTGTGTTCTATTCTCACTCCACAAACTGCCACTTCAGGACCACCTACCAGGACATCAGCCATGGACAAAGTCCATCCTGGATGGACCTAGGAAGTGGTCTGAACAGCCCATGGGGGCTGACTCTAAGCCTTCTGGACAGGGAATTCTGGGGTCCCACGTACCCAGAACAAAGACTGAAAAGAGGGTACAGGGTAGGCATAACCCCACTTGCCCCAGTAAGGAAGGCTGGAGAGCAACCCAACAGTGACCCCACATCAGGGCCTTTCTTCCCAGTCTAAAGACAGCAATGACGCACGCAGCCCACGGTTCTACCAGCAGCGGGCCTACCACTTCCCAAACAGGTTGTGAGAAAACTCACAAGAGACTGACATGAGTCAATTCTTTTGGGGATTGTGGCCCGATTTTTACCAAACCCTTTCACCAATCAACAGATTTGCCAACCACGTGGGGGTGAGGTGGGCATGAGGCCTCTCTCACCTTTCTTCCTTCCCTAGCAAGGCCCAGATTTAAGGGTTTAAATTTCTTGGGCAGCACCAAGCACCTGTAGGTTTGGACCCACCCTGAGCCCCTTCTGGGGCTGGAGACATACAGACCCTACTCACAATTCCTGGCCAGGATTAGGGTCACAGACAACCTTGTAAACCCAACCTTTAACTAAAGAGTGGTTTTCCTTTATTTTTTTAATTTAATTTTTTAAAGACATAAATGTTCACCTCTGGAGAGAAATTATGGGTTTCAAGAATTCTTGAAAAAGAGCTTCATTCCAGAAATGTAAAGCCGGCATTTTAAATTTGGTTCTTATTCACTGCTGGAAAGTATTAGAATGAAGATTACAAATTTAATAATGTAACGCGGCAGGAATTGGCCCGGCCTCGTCTCCAGGAGAGTAATTTGTTCCTGCCTTCAAACTGGCACTTCCCAGCCTCCCGGCATCACCAGACCAGCCTGGTGACACACTCCTGACTTTTCCGTGTCTTGTGCTCTGGCCCACGCAGCCAGTCCAGACACCAGATCACATCATCACCGTGGTGTGTGGGTTCCATGCTGGCATGCCCAGTCCTTTGGGGACAGTCACTATAACCAAAGGGAGCCATCCTGGGGCCTCTTGGCTCCATGCTTCCTGCCTGCAGCCAAGGAGGTCTTGGCAAACCCCAAATCTGAATCTGTCACTTCGCTGCTCAAAACCCAACAGGGGCTCCACTGCCCTCAAGCTCAAGTCAAAGAACCTTGACTTTAAAGACCAAGTATGATCCAGTCCTGTTATTTCCCCCACCACATACTTTTTTCTTTCCTGGGGCTTTCAGAACACTGTGTGCCCACTGCAGGCTGGCCTCTGCACAGCTGCTAACAATAAGAACCAAATTAATAGAGCACTACCTATGTGCCAGGCACTGTTCTCACCGCTACCCTGTGAGGTAGGCAGTTTAGCCCAGTGGTCAAGCTCAGACTCCGCAGTCAGACAAAAGGGTGTGAGTCCTGCCTCTGACCCATGCTGGCTGTGTAACCTTGGGCACCAGACAACCTCTCTGTGCCTGTTTCCTCATCTATAAACAGGGAGAGTGATAGTACCTACCTCACGGAGCAGTTGTGAAGCTTGAACGAGTTATGGAGGTGAAGTGTCAGACCATGATGGGTGCCATAAGTTAATCATCATTATCCCCATTTTATAGCGAGAGAAACAGAATCACCGAGTGATTAAACAACGTGGTTAAGGTCACACAACTATCAGTGAAAGTGTGGTCTCTAGACTCTGAAGCCCTCAATTTTAGCCATAACACATCCATTCTAAAAATTTTTGAAAAATATTTAAAAAAGCACAAACCAGAAAGCAAAAACTACCCATAATTCTTCCATGCAGAAGCAATTATGGTTAATATTTCCATCATGTGCATACGAGAGAGAGAGAAGAAGAAGAAGGAGGAGGAGGAGGAGGAGGAGGAGGAAGAGGAGGGAGAGGAGGAGGAAGAGGAGAAGAAGAAGAAATAATAATTACCATTTGTGACAGCATGGATGGACAGAAGGAGGAGGAGGAGGAGGAGGAGGAGGAGGAGGGAAACAGCCAGACACACTAAGAGAATCCGGGATTCAAACCCCACCACTCATAATTGACTCCCAAACCCATGCTCTTAGCATTATGACATCTGGTCCCACTCCCCTGCCTTCACTTGGCCAACTCCACTCATCCCTTAGCTTAGCTGTCCCTTCCCATGCTCGACCCCCACATCCCAGACGGGTCAGTTCTCCCCGCTCCCCCACCCCCACCCCGCAAATGGCCAGACTGCAATGGCGCTGAGGGCAAAGACTGGGCTTGCCTTGGGTCACCAGCACCTAGAATAGGGCCCGGCCATCAGCAACTACTGGAGGACGAAAGGGGGAAATGGAGGGGAAGGAGAGTGGGAAGGGGAGGGAGATTTGGGATTCAGCTCTACCTTTTAGCTCCAAACTGTTCCCTGTGTGAAATGCAGACAAGCCTCACACAGTCCCTGACCTGGAGTGGCGTACACTGTGGCAGCGGAAAAGTGACAGAGGCCAGATTGTGCAAGCGCTGGAGAGAAAGCAGCACAAGGAGCATGTGGGTACCCAGGAGAAATGATCACCTCCACCTGAGAGAAGAGAGGTGTACTTCCTGGAGGAGGTGGCATTGGAGCCCTGAAGGAGTGTGTTTGTGTGTGTGGGGGGGTGGGGGTGTAATCCTAAAAGAGGGAATCGCCCAAGCAGAGGCATGGAGGTAGAAAATGCAAGCAAGACCACCAAGAATGGAGGAGTCCATTTTGCCTGGAAATAACAAATAGCTGGAAAGGCTGGAAATATGAAGTTCAATAGTCTGGCCCTACCCAAAACTTGTTTTCCTGTTCATCCTGCCACCTTCTCTCCAAACAAGCCTGGTCCCTGAGCTGGGGTAAGCGATGCTGTTAGTCCCCTGCCCCATATCCTTCATCTCTACCATTTCAACGACCGCTGGCCCGACCTCCTGCTGCCAGCACCTTATTTCTTGGCCTGAGGGCTACAGCCTGGGACAGGTTGGATATGGTGGCATCATATAATTCTCCAGCCCAGCCCTTGAGGCACCTGGTCCATTCTTGGTGTTGGGCCCAGGCAGATGAAAGATGTTTCTCAGGACATTTGCTGAGGCACTAATTAATTTCCATTACAGGCCCCAATTAGTGACACATCCTCCCACCCACTCCCAGAGTTACTCCAGGTGGCATTTCCCAGGGACACCAAGTGCTGGAAACGCAGGGTATGGACTTGAAGCCTCAGGTGCTGTTAGGGTCCAGGGAGAGAAAAAGGCCCAGCAGGCAGTTCAGAAACGTGGATTCTATTCCTGACTTGGCCAGAGACCTGCTGTGAGGTTTTGGACAAACCATGCAATCCTTCTTTGGGCTTTGAGTGAAAAGGTGTAGATGACCTCAGAGAGACTTTACCTTGAAGGCGCAAAGATAGTAATAGCTAACACTTCTGATACACTTTTACTGTGTGTGGGCTCTCTACAAAGCATTTCACAAATATTTACTCACTAGAGGCTTGGTACACGAAATTCATGCACTCAGGAGGGGGTGGTCCCTCAGCCTGGCCTGCACCCTCTCGCAGTCCAGGAGCCTCAGGGGTTATCCGACTGATGGCTTAGGCCCGCTCCCCATGGGGAGCTGGCAATCAGACATCCTTAGCGCTGCCACAGAGGCAGGAGAGGCCTCCGCTACCACCACTGCGCTCGCTAACCATGAGCCCTGCTTCTGGCTGAGCAGCACTCCCCCTTTGGGAGCGCACTGACCACCAGGGGGCAGCTCCTGTATCAAGCATCTACCCCCTGGTGGTCAGTGCACGTCATAGTGACCGGTCATTCGGCTGTTCGGTCAATTTGCATATTAGCCTTTTATTATATAGGATGTAATCCTCATGACACCCTCAAACAGGGAGGGGCTATTACTAGCTCATTTTACAACTGAGGAAACTGAGGCTCAGAGAGGTTAAGTCATTTGCTCAAGATCACACAGCCAACAAGCGGCAAAGCCAGGATTCAAACACAGGCCATCTTGCAGTGGAGTTCATAATGTAACCATCATCAGACCAAACTGCCTAATATAACCTGACTACTCTCAAATCCTCAGTGCCTGGCACAGGGCTGGGCACCACTACAGTGCTTAATAAGAATTTGATAACTGGAAACTAAAGAAAAAACTTGGAACATAAAAGACCAGTGATAGCCCTAACCAGTGTGGCTCAGTGGCTAGAGCGTCGGCCTGCGGACTAAAGGGTCCCAGGTTCGATTCCTGTCAAGGGCATGTACCTTGGTTGTGGGCACATACCCAGTGGGGAGTGTGCAGGAGGTAGCTGATCAATGTTTCTGACTCTCTCTATCCCTCTCCCTTCCTGTCTGTAAAAAATCAATAAAATATATATATTTTTTTAAAAAGACCAGTGATGGTTTGTGGGAGCGGGACTGGTGACTGAGGTGGGAGGGAGGCTGATGTTTTCTTGAATGTCCTTCGATGCTCCTCGGCTTTTTAACCAACTAACATATGACTGTCAGTAGCAGCCGCATAAGGGTTGTGAGAGCAGTGTCTGTCCCAAGGAGGGGACAGGAGAGTCAGAGGATGGAGGTGCCTGAAACACTTTTTCCTGGGTATCTTTCATGCTTTTAAAATGTTTTACCATCTGCATATACTACCTAATCCAAATCGTACTTACCCTTTTAAAAATTATTCAATGACCAATCAGCCAGAGAAACTGTGGCAGGAGGGGATGCTCTGGGGATGAAAGTGACCATGGAGGGCTCCTAGCAGAGTAGGAGAGGACCCCAAAGAAGGAGCCAGGGGGCCTGGACAAGTATCCTCTGATTTCTGGAACCCTCGGGTTGTATCTAAACCAGCCGTGGGCAAAAGGGAAGTGGCCGGAGGAGACACTGAGGTTCAGCAGCTGTACAGAGACCTCTTCTCCTGACTCCTGATGCAGCCAGGCACACTGTAAACACCGAGGAGCCAGCCCAGAGCCAGGCGTCCAACCCCAGGCAGTGCACTCCCGTTATCCACCCGGACGCCTTCCATTCTCACGAGGTAGGAGTTACTCACTCCATTTCGTGAAGGACGAGGCCGAGGCCCGGAACAGTTACCAACCACAGTCAAGAGACACAGCCAGGACTGGGCAGAGACTCAGGCCCAGGTTTGGGGCCTCCCAAGTCCATGCTCTCTTGCTACCCAAGTCACCCCTCTCAGAGTTATTTCCCATTCGTTCAGGACAAGTCCCACCTGGAAACTACTTGTCAGTGTCTTTGTCTTCACACTCTGAGTTTTATGGGGCTGGATAGGGGTCTTATCACATCATAAGGTTTGTCCCCACTGCCTACAATCAGAGCCAAATCTCAACCTTCCCTAGAAAATTATCAGCGACCTCTTTCTGAGAAACATCTACTAGTATGTAACTGACTCAGTAAACTCCCCTGGTAGCATTTCCCAGCATTTTTCCCCTTTACATGGATAATTCCTTGATTCCTCTGATTTACTTCTTCCCAGCAGAGGCTTGTCCTCAAATGAACCTCGTGGTTTTCACATACAGCCCTGCCTTCCCCCAACGCAGGACAGGGGCCGTGTCCTGTTTCCCCTGGTAAAAGGTGCCAGATCGGAACCCTTCCGAATCCCCAGAGCGGTCTGAGTCCTATATCCTGCAAAAGGATATTATGGCCTGATGTGTAATTCATGTCTACTGATTTATCATTCCTACAGACGAAGACTTCCAAAAGGATTTATGACGTCCTACACATTCAACTGGGTGCAAAGTAGGGCAGCAGTTGAGGCTTCTCTGATCTGAGACCATGTAATAAAAACAGGACATAAAAACCATGTCCTAGCATCTAAGACACACATTGAAACTTGAGAAAAACCCTTCATTTCTCTCCAGCTCTTTTCTCTAACCCAGTGGTTCTCAATACCAGGTCCCTGGGCCAGCAGCATCAGGATCAGAATCACCGAGGAACTTGTTAGAAATGAGACTTCCAGGTCCCACTCCAAACCGATGGGACACTCTGGGGTGGGGCCCAGCAATCTGTGTTTTAACGAGCCCCCGAAATTATTCTGTCCCATGAAAACGGACAGTAATAACTACAATAACCGCAGCAGCTACCACTAACTGAGCATCTACTATGTGCCCAGCATCTATTCTTACCCCAATCTCATTAGTCCTCATAACTGAGAAAACCTTTATTCCACATGCCAGGCTCTGGGCTAGGTACGTTTTGTGCACTATGTCATTTGTTCCTCACAATAATCCTTTGAAGAACTTAGTATTATCCTGCTCCCATTTTACAGATGAGAAAATTGAGTCCCAGAGAGGTGAAGCCACTTGCGCAAGGTCACACAACTTAGAAGTGGCCAAGGCAAGAAGAAAATTCAGATCTGTTGGATTCCAAAGCCATGTTCTTTCTGTCCCACCACGGGAGCTCCCCAGGGTCGTTCACAGCTACATCCGCCTTGGAAGCTATACAGCTGGGTCAGGTGAGATTCGAGGAGGGGAGCAGGGCAGGCAGGATGGGCCCTGCCCAGACCTCCACAGTATCATTTCAGCTACGATGTGAAAGGAAGCCACATGGTGCATTTAAAGGAACAGCCATCTCTGAGAAACAAAAAAGACAGGGCTCAGGAGGCTTGTTCTCAGCCTCTCTCTCTTCCCACTCTGGACCTCAGTTTCCCCACCTGATATCATTATCACTGTCCACAAGGCCGAATGGTCTGCCCCCAGTTTACTTCTTTGACCTTGTCTCCCCTCACCTGTGTCAAACCATGCTGGTCTGCTTTCCATTCCCTGAACACCCGAAATCACACTGACCTCAGGGCCTTTGCATCAGCTGGTTCCCTCTGCCTGGATCACTCTATCCCCTCACATTTCCATTGCTGTCTTTCTATCATTTAGACCTCAACTCAAATGTCACATCCTCAGTGAGCCTTCCCCAACTACTTTACTTAATGTTATCTCCTATCCCATTAACCTGTTTTATTTTCATTCCACTTAACACAATCTAAAATTATTTATTTTTTAATTGCTTAACTGTGCATTGTCTGTCTCCCCCACCCCAGAACATAACTCTGTGAGAGCAGAAACTGTGTCTGCCTTGTTCCCCGATATATTCCCAGACACTGTTTGGCACTGAGCAGCTAATTACATACTAGTTGAATGAATAAATACCAAAAGAGAAAATCCAGACTCAGAGGCCAGAGTCCTGGCTCTTTAACATGTGACCCTGGCAAGCCAGTTTGCCTCTCTGAGCCTCAGTTTCCCTCCTTGCCTAGCAAGGGGAATGAACTAGATGCTCTCTAAGCATCTTCCAAGACCGCCAGTCTTGGAAAGTCAGGCCTGGAACCTGCCCAGTTGGTCCATCCAGAAGAGGCAGCTGGCCAGGGTCCCTGCAGCAGTTTTTTTTTTGTCCCTGCCCAGCCACGCAGTCCTCTCACTCCCCCTTCGCAGAAACTGTTAATGAAGTGCGCACTGCTAAATGCAGTTACAATTACGGGGGCTAAGAATAAGAATAAGGCGCTGACATCAGCCTCTCAGTTTCCGAGTGAATCAGAAGGGGAGGGGGGAGGAAGAAGAGGGAAGGGGGCATGGTGCTCGGGAGCTGTCAAGTGGAAATAGCACAGCGTTAAATATAATCCAGCACTGGCCTACATCAGTCTGGAGAGGCAGGTGATGGCGGCCCCCAGGGCCAGGGCAGACAACTGGATTCTTCAAGGAGGTCAGGCAGCCCCGTGATGGGGATCATCCAGGAAGGCACTCAAGTGGGCTGAGGCACATTGTAGCAGGATGGCGGACCCTAAAGGGGTGCATCTGAATGTGAACTGGCCCCTATACCACAAAACTTGCTGTTTTGATAGCACAAGCACAACCCCAGGGCTTACACAGCCCTTTCCCACCTGGAATCTCATTTCACGTCAGGAGGTAGAGGGTGGCCTATCCAGTCAAACACTCCGGGTTTGAATCACCACCATGCAACCCCAGAGACTCGTTAAACTACTCCAAGCTGCCCATTTTCCTCATCTGCCAAATGGGTACATCTGCAGCAATAACTGTCTTCTGGTTGCTATATGATTCAGTGAGATCGCGGAAAGCACCAAGCACAGCCAAGCAGCCTTCCAATTATTTTATTTTTACAACCCTGAGAGATGCTCAGACAAAGAGAATTAACTGTTTTTTTTTTTAATAGGGAAACGGAGGCCCAGAGCCGAAGAGAAGTCAAATTCAAACCCCAGGGATTAAACTGGGCTGGGGAGAAAGAGAACTCCAGTGCGGCTGGTTGGTCATTCCAGGTGACAAGAGGGTGGCAACTGGGCTCTGACAGTGGGACTGACTGTAGATCTGAAAGGGGGAGGGGGGGGACAGAGAATAGATTACAGCGGGGGAGATGTCTGCGCCCCTCTTGAGCACATTCTCCAAAACTGGCACCTTTCCAACAATTCTTAAAAGACATGCTGCAGCGATGGTTGTTAAGGCCATAATGAAAAGAGGAGGCAAACGCAAAGAAAGGCCCTGAGACAGGAGAGAAGGCCAGCTGACACAGAAGCTCTCTATACCCTCGCTCTCCTCCACTCTTCTGCCCACCCTCACTCACCCTCACTCAGCGTTCAGCTAGAGCTGGCTCTGCCTCTGGGATAGAGGAGGGTGGGGAGTGAGGCAGCAGCATGCTCAAATGGAGACAAGGTGGATGGATCCCTCCTTCCCCCTTCCCACCAAACAGGACCAGGTGGGCCTCTGGCAGCAGCAAAGGCCTGGAGGCTGGAGTCAGGAGTCTGGCAGCTTGGGGACAGGGAAGAGGAGATTCATGAGGGAGAGATAATTTAAGAAAAGAGCTCTGCCCTGGCCGGGTGGCTCAGGTGGTTGGAGCATCGTCCCACACAGCAAAAGGTTGCAGGTGCGATACCTGGTCAGGGCACCTACCTAGGTTGTGAGTTCCATCCCTGGTTGGGCGTGTACGGGAGGCAACTGACCGATGTTTCTCTCTCAGATCGATGTTTCTCTCTGTGTGTCTCCCTTCCTCACTCTCTAAAAATCAGTAAAAATAAAAGAGCTCTAACAGCATCAGAGCAGATGCTTATGCCAGTGATCCATATTCTCACAACCTGAACCATGGGAATAATTGGCTCAATTCTTTACCGTGCCTCAGTTATCCAAATCTAGAGGAGTTCTGCCCAACACCCAACACATAGAAGAGACTACTGCACTTGGTGGTAAACTGGGGAAGGGGACAGGGGGACAGGAAGTGGCCCACCCTAGGGATGAAGGTGGGAATGGAGGCTTCACAACTTCAACTTCATGCCCTCAAGTGGCCTTGACCCCAAAGGATATTTTAAGGCCTCCTCCTCACCCGTCCAGCCCCCCTCTTAGGCCTGAAGCACTCTGTCCCCACCATCTCAGGGGGGAGGGGTGGAACAGCAGGACATTTTGTTTCCCAGAAAAACCTCAGGTCAAATTTCAAGGACAAAAGTTAGCACTTGGTCTGGGAAAGAGAACTCTGCCAAGTGGAGTAAATGGGGGAGGGGGGATGGAGCTCTGAGTCCCCCTGCCAGGATCTGTCTGGCAGGATATGGGTATCTCCGCCCCACAACCCAGGAGAAGTAACTCAGACAACCTCCTTCCATTTCCGGTCTGTCCAAAGAGAAGGGGAGTGGGCTTTGGTATTTGTTTGTGGGACTCACCCACCATGCCACCCCACCCACCAGATTTGGCCCGAGTAGAAGAGGGAGGTGCCATAAAGAGCTTTCCAGCCCAGAGATGCTGCCCGAATGGCTAGGAGAGGGACCGGTAGCCAGCCGGTGTTGCCATGGCAACTTCCTCCCTGCGCTGGATCGAAGCATCCTTTGGGCAAATCAGAGCTGGCTGCTCTAGCTTCTCCGCCCTTCTCCCGGGCGGGGGAGAACTGGACACCAAAACCACTTGGTCAGACTCAGGGACATCATCCTCAAGTCCAGACCCTGATGTAACACCCCCCTTTGGTATCTGCTGAAAACTGGAGACCCAGCTGTGCTCCAAGGCAGAGTGGCAGGGCTAGGACTATACATGTGATGGAAATTAACTGTTCAGGAAGAACAGGGACACAGGGAGCTGCACTGCTCCCCACCCTCTTGTTCCGCATGCAAGTCCCCCAAATTCCCATCTTTAAACCAATTCCAAGAAGGAGGGCCAAACTCTGCCTTAATTGCTGTAACAATGCACTAAAATTAGCTTATTAAAAATTATAAAAGCTAACATTTTTGAGAATCAGGTTTTCCCCTTCCTCAAGCCCACAGATTCTTTTTCACTATCATGCTCAGAAACAAGTCTTGGTAATAAGACAGAAAATAGCTAACAAGTATTGCAAGCCTACCTGGTGCCAGGTACTGCCTGTATTAAACCCTTTGCATAGCACAAACAGCGTAATAATTAGAAGCACAGATGCTTGAGTCAGGTTGTTCAAGTTCAAATCCTAACTCCCTCACTTCCTGGTTGAGTGACCTTGAACGAACACTCTCTCTGTGCCTTGATTTTCTCATCTAAAAATGAGGATGTTGAGTGTTCATTTTATAAGGTTGCTATGAGGAAAGAATTAAAATAATATGTTTAAAGTGCCTAGGAGGATGCCTAGTCAAAGGCAATCATTTTTTAAATGTTGACCCTATGTGGTCCATGCTACTATTTTCTTTCTCAGACAGATGAGAAAGCCAAGGTCCCGTGTCTAACTCCTCCTCAATTACAAACCCAGTGCCAGCAACGCTGAGCAATGGAGACACAGACACAAAAATGCCCCCAAGTATAGGCCTCCCTAAAACCCAGCATCTTTGTGAAAAGGGCCAAAAGCAGCGTAAGAAAGGAGTTCTAAGCGTGCACGGGAAGATGCTTCTTGAAAGGAATTCTAGGAATCTGCCATGACCAGCATCCCAAGCCCCAGGGTGGCTAGAAAGGGGTGGGAGGAAGGGGCAGCTTCCTTTGCCCACAAAATGTCCAAACCTCCCAAGCCCAAGACAGGAAAGTGCTCTGGCCCAGTTAAGGCTAATGAAATAGTCTCCTCCTCACACGGTTTCTCAGGAAACCAGCTAAGGGTGGCAGGTAAGCCCTGAGGATGGCTGTGGCTCAATCTGGTTGATGGAAAAGATGCCTTCGACAGGAGTCAGAAGCAGCAAAAAGGGGAGGCACCTAGATGAGCCAGAGGCCTTCAGAAACACACCTCTGAGCCCTTAAGGGGACGTGGGGCGGGAATGGAGAAGAGGACAGTGGAGTGAACCCGGTTCGGAGAGTCCTCCTGAAGCAGTCTCTGTCCAGTATCTGAGACATTATTCAAGCTGCTTTTAGAAATTAGTTCAGCGCGATGCTGTTCTAAAAGAATAAATCCAAAAGGCTTTTTTTAGGAGAAAATTAATGACTTTGAGGAGAACAAGAGAAATTAAGCACCAAGACAACGGTCCCTACTTCCGATTTTCACCAGATGCTCATTAGTCTTCCGGAAATGAAACTTGACTTTCTCTCTTCCCCTCCCAAACCCGAAGCATCCCTTAAAATGAACAGACAGTGAGCATGAGATGCCCAAACCAAACTCTTGGCTGTCAGCCGCTCCCTGGGGCCTCCTCACCTGGGAACCATTTTCTACACAGTGAGATCTGGCTTTTTAAAAATCTTCTTTCAGAGAGAGGGCTAGTGGTTTACTGGAAAGAGAATCTGATTTTACTCTCAGCTTTTTGTGCCTGCCTCACTGGGTGACCTTGGGTTACACACACACACACACACACACACACACACCGGGACTTCAGTCTCTCACACACATACATATATACATATTCTCTCTCTCTCTCTCTCTCTCTCTCTCTCTCTCTCTCATGCATTTGGGGGGGAGGGGAAGGTTGAACAAGATGATTTCTAGGTCTTTTCCAAGTGAAAACCTTAAGAATTTGAAGAAATCCACTTGAAAAAAACATCAGGCGGACCTTTAAAAAAATCTCTAACATTACACAAAGTTACCTATTCTGACTTAAGTGAAACCAGAGCAGGTCACCTGCAACCAATATCAATCACCAAGGCATCTGACCCATGACATGGAGCATGACTTTGGAGAAAAACCTAACTGTCCCTGCCATGGATGCTCCTACAAACCCATGCTGTTGCCCAGCCTGGCTCCTGAGACCCAAGTGGCCTGTTGAACTTCAGGAGAGCCCCTGACCATCAAGTCAGGGCTCCCTCCCCCAGCCCCCATACTCACCTGATTTCTTCTCTCTGATTTTGTTCCAATGGAGGCCACTGTGTTAGAGAGCCCCTCCATTCCTCCTCACCTTGCCTTGTCCAGAATAGTACATCTTCCCTCAGCTACCTGAAGGGGGAAGTTAAGCCCCTGAGCCTCAGTTATTTTTTCTGTAAAATGGTGATTCTGTAAAACGGCTCTGCAGTAACCATCTTTACCCCACCCCCATCTCTAGGTCTACAGCAAGACAGGTCTGCCAAGGGTCTGCCCCCCCGCCCCCGTCATTCATTCACTCACTTAGCCAACAAAGTCTTCTCCTTTTTCCCCACCTGCCTCCTACTCCAACAAGAAGATGTGACCCACATGACCCACAGCTCCATTCCATGGTTATCAGATAACAGGTTGACCAGACGAGGACCCCTGCAAGCAGGAGTCTTAAGCAGGGCCCATGGACTTCCTAAAACTATGGACAAAATTCTGTGGGTGTGCACATGTGTATTTTTTTTTTACAGATAATCCATTTTTTTCATCAGGTTCTCAAGAGTGTCCATGAAGCCATGTTGCTCCTCTCCACCACATACACCCCTCTTCCCTTTTGACCCCTGAATGAATATAAAGGCTCTCAGATTTTCAGCTTACTAGACGCTATTAACTCCACCCTTGTGTCTGAGGCACTGCCATCCCCTTTTTCAGATGAGGACACTGAGGCTAGGGATGGCATGACTTGCCCAAGGTCACAGGTAATAGGAGAGAAGCAAGGCTGGAACCTGATTCTGACTCCCACTGTGGCACTCTTTGGGGAACTCTCACCCAAGCCCTCTAGCTACCCCACCTGTTGGTGAATTCGCTTCCACAGGGCAGAACCTGATCCAGAGCCCTCATGTTCCCTCTGCCTGGTCCCAGAGCCCCAAAGAGCAGGTTTCCCTACATTCCCCACCCTCGGGCTCTGGCTAAGGTTGCACACAGGCCAGAGTGTCAGAGGTCCGGGCGCTGGATGGTGCCCAGGTTCAGCCCATCCGAAAAGGCTACTCCAGGGACAAGAGCACCCGGGGTCAGGGGCACACTCGGAGGGCGCGCAGGTGTAAAGCTGGCGCCCCCCTAGCTCCCCCCCCCCGCCCCCAACCAGCGGGTTGGAAAGGAGAGGATAGGCCGTCATCCGGCCAGCTCCCCCCACTCCACCCTGGGGATCCGCTCCAGTCTGATAAGACCAGGAGTCCCGAGACCCCGCCTCTAGGAGAAGCGGAGGAGAGACAAATGGGCGCTAAAGGCCTGGGCCGCAGGGCAGGGGGTCTAGGGCAGGGAGCCTTTGGAGGTAGCCAGGAAAAAGATGGAGAGTTGAGGTCTGTGCGCCACCTCCAATGGCGGGGAGTGGGGGGCGCACTGGAGCCCCAGGGGTGAGGCAGCCAAAGCCCCTGGGTTTAAGGAGTGGGTGCACACAGAGGTTCAGGAAGGGTGGCAGGTCCGATCCAGGGACAAGCCAGGGGGCACCCAGTAGGCGCAGGTGAGCGAGGAGAGCCGGCGCGGGCGACCTAAAGGGCCCACCTGCGGGAAAGGGGAGAACGCAGAGGACCTACGGGTCCCCAGGGGGCGGCGGAGGCTGCAAGACACCGCCTTCTAGAGACCCCGGGGTCCCGGGGGTGAGGAAGGAGACCGTGGGGCGCATCCCCGAGCGGGGCTGGGGGTGGTGGTGGGGAGAAGAGAGAAGCCGCCTCTAAGGACGCACCGGGTCCGGGAGGGGGCCTCCGGCTTCGGCTCCCGAGACAGCCCCCGGGG
>NW_005362842.1:202853-237191 GCF_000412655.1 Myotis brandtii | reverse complement strand
GCCCGGCAGGTGTGCGCCAAGGGAGGTGTGTGCCAGGCTATTTGTGACCCGGTCCCGTGGCCGTGCCGAACCCCACACGCTGCCCTCAGACTGGCCCGATGCCGGCGTCTGGTCACCCACCCACTGAGACAGGCCGCACCCAGGGACACAGACCCGCTCAGAAGGGACACACTAGGAGGGACCGGCACGCGAGACCCTCAGGTTCACGCGTGAACCCACGGAGGAGCTCAAACAGGCACCCGCTCTATTGCATTCACTTTGCAAAATCCATCACAGCCACCATCAGACTCATACGCACACCTGAGAGATTCACCCAGATGTACTCACTCACAGAGACACTTGCCGAACCAACCACAGACAGACTCCAGACACCCAGAGACCCGCACAGTTAGATCCACCCAGAGACACACTCAGACCCACACAGGTAGATAGATGCACGTGGGTACACAGACTCACCTCCAGAGACTTGCACACACACTGAGCAACAAGCATAGACACCTCTGGCCACACAGGGAGACAGACCCTCAGATCTCACACAAACTCACAGAGAAGGTCAAACGGGCACACACACTCTCATGTACCCACACTACTCACAGACACCCCAGAATTCACACACATGGGCACTCAGACTCCGAAGACACACACTCTCAGACCTGCACAGACATACTCAGCGCCTCCCCCCAGTGACGGCTCTCTCAGCACTGACTCACACATACACACAAACATTGGCAAACACTGTCAGACTCATACAGTCACCCTTAGACACAGACCCTCAGAGGGAGACACTCAGATACACTTCAGTGGGCACACACATGCTCACATTGAAACAGCCATATTGCTTCGTGGCCTGTTGGCTAAGATCATGCAGAGACATAGCCACACACAGCTTAGTCACTCCCAGTGACAGCTATATTCTGATGCACAGACACGCTCAGACTCACACACAATTGAACACACTCCACCAAGCTCACACAGACACTCCCACATATACACCTTCAGTCACTCAGAGCCCCTGAGAGGAACACAATCACAATCAGAAACTGGAACTCCATTCCCTGGCCTTGACCAGGAGCTGAGGCCCCCATCCAGCCTAACCTCTGCCAGTTGCTCTGACACCCCCTCTGTGAAGCAGCCTGGTGAGTTGGTAAGATTCCTTCCATCCCAACTGTGGCACTGTGACCCAGGGCAAAGCCCCTTTACCTCACCTACCTGTTCCCTCATTTGTGCAATGGGGATGGGACCCTCCATTTTGGATGGTTGTGAGGATTAAGTAAAATAAGTTTCTATTGCAGCATAACAAACTACAAGGCTTAAAAACAACACCCATGCATTAGCTTACAACTCCATCAGTCAGAAGATTGACCAGGCTCACCTGGATTCTTTGCTTGGACCTCACGAGTTATCAGCCAGACTGGGGTCTTAGCTGGAGGCTTTGGAGAAGAATCGGTTTGCAAGCTCACTCTGGTTGTTGATAGTATTCGGTTCCTTGTGGCTGTAGGACTGAGGTCCCTGTTTCCCTGCTGCCCATTGGCTGGAGTCTCTCTCAGCTCCTAGAAGTATCTCTCTGATCTTTGCACATGGTCTTCTCGATCTTCAAGGTCATCATCAGGATGTCAAACACTTCTCATCCTTTGACTCTCCCTAACTTCTGCTTACTAACATGAGAAAATTTTACTTTTAAAGTGCTCTTGTGATTAAATGAAGTCTACCAGGATAATCTCCCTTTGTCATATTATCTACACTAATAAAAGAGAAACAGGCAAATTGACCGTCCCTCTGCTATGCCCAGCAGCCAATCAGAGCGAGTATGCAAATTAACCCAACAAAAATGGTGGTTAATTTGCATACACAGGCACAGAGCGAAGACTGAAGACAGCGTAGAAGGAAGCCAAGCTCTGCAAAAGGGAGCAAAGCAGCGGAGAAGGGAGGGAGCCGAGGCAGCGGAGACGGGAACAGAGCCAAGGCAGCGGAGATAGGAGGGAGCGAGGCAGCGTCCTGCTTTGCTCCGGCCTGAGGAAGCCCTATTCTTGCAGGAATCTTCCTGCAACGGGCCTCTAATCCTATATAATAAAAGGCTAATATGCAAATCAACTGAACAGCGGAAAGATCGATTGCTATAATGTGCACTGACCACCAGGGGCAGATGCTCAATGCAGGAGCTGCCCCCTGGTGGTCAGTGCACTCCCACAGGGCAAGCACTGCTCAGCCAGAAGCTGGGCTCATGGCTGGCGAGCGCAATGGTGGTGGCGGGAGCCTCTCCCACCTCCGCGGCAGCACTAAGGATGTCTGACTGCTGGCCATCCCCTGAGGGCTCCTGGATTTCAAGAGGGTGCAGGCCGGGCTGAGGGACCCCCCTCGCCAAGTGCACAAATTTTTTGCACCGGGCCTCTAGCATGACATAATCACGGTAGTGATATCTCATTATATCCAGAAGTTTTACCCATACTCAAACAGGAGGGGCTTAAGCCAGGGCCAGAATCTTTGGAGTCATTCTTACAATTCTGCCTACCACAATATGTGAAGCACCCAGCACAGTGTCTGGCACAGGTAAATGCTCTTGATCCCTCTCCTCTTCCCCGGAACCAGACCTAGCTTGAAAGCAGCTTGGTGCGATAATTATGGGTCAACAGCCTCCCCTCCCCCTATCGTCCCCATCTTGGTAATTGGCAGCTCCATTTTCTTGCCACTGTTCAGGCCATAAATCTTAGAGTCATCTCTGATTCCCCTCTTTCTCTCACCTGCCACATTCAATCCATCAGCAATTCCTATCAATTCTACACGCAAAATGTATCCAGAATCTGACAACTTCTCTTCATCCCTCTCCTCCCCACCACCCTCCCCAGGAGTCTTGCAGCAACCTCCTCTCTGGGCTTCATGCTTCTGCACCCAGCAGCCAGAGGGACCCTGTGAAAACTGAAACCAGCAGCTGGCTCTCCTCTACCCAAAACCCTCCGTGAGACCCATGAGGAATGTCTGAAAGACCAGCAATGAGCCAGCCTTTGGAGCTGAATCCCTGTGGTGGTTTTAAAACACGTGTGCACATTTTTTGTCTTCCCATTGAGAGGTAACATCTGTGTCCCTGTCCCTTAAACTGGGTCACCCTTAGTGACTGGCTTATAACCAGTAGAATGCAAAAGAAGTGCTATGCCAACGTCTGAAGCTAGGTCAGAAAGCGTCCTGCAATTTCTTTGTGGCTCATTCGGGTTGCCCACTCTGTAGAAAGCCAGCCTCCATATAGGAAGTCCAAATGCCCTGAGAGGTTGTGCTGGAGAGGCCACAGGAAGGCCTGCTGACCTGCAGGTGGGCAGCCAGCATTAGCAGTAGGCATGTGAGGAGTGATCTGGGGTGTCCCACTTTGAGGCAGCCCCAGCTCAGTTCTGATGGCAACTGCGTAAGAGACATTCAAACAAGAACTACTCAGCTGAGCCCTCCCCAGATTCCTGACCCACAGAGTAAGTGGTTGTGGTTTTACACCACTAAGTTCTGGGATAAATATTATATGCCACAAGGGACTGGTAATCTTGAGCAAGTGAATTAACGTCTCTGGGCCTCAGTTTCTTCCATTATAAAATGGGGACCGTGCCTCACAGTGTGCTATCATCGAGTGAGGAATAAATGTGGAATTCTTAGAACAGAGCCCAAACACAGTGAGTGCTCTGCAAGGGTGAGCTCCTACTACTAAGGACAGGACAGCCCCCTCTGTAAGAGACAGACATCCCATGCTGAAAGGATCTAACATCCAGCTCCCTCTTCTGAGAGAGAGGGAAACTGAGGCCAGAAGGTGCAAGAGACTGCCTAAAGCTGCATAGCACTTTGGACAAATCTGTTGCAGCACCTGGAGAATCAGTGCTTCTTCGGAACATGCCCTACAATGGCCATACCTGATGTGAGCCAATGCTTTCCCTGCTGCCTTCCAGGTTGCCTACTCACCTAGCAAGCGTGGCAGGGGGTCCCGGAAGCTGACAGTGTGGAGGAGGGAAGGCAGCTAACAAAGTGGACTGGGCCTCTGGCCAACAATATACTGGTAGGCAGTGGACTCCTGGTGTGATTTCCCCTTTCTTGGTTAGCTCATGCCTACAGTTCTACCACTAAGTCAGGCGTTATTGCAGACCTGGGTTGGGTTGCCTCAAGCCAGGCTTCACCTGTAGCAGCCCCTGCATCAAGGGCTGCCATTCTTCTTGGGTCATAATAAACCAACACACACACACACACACACACACACGCACACACACACACACGCACACACACGCACACACACACACACTGACCCAAATTGGACTGCGATGTAAGCAAGAAATAACATTTTATTGTCCGAAGTCACTGAGAGTTCAGACTCGCTTGTTGCAGCAATTAGCCTACCTAGGCTAGTACACCCACTGCGGGGTCTGGGTACTTGAGTTGGGAGGAGAAATCAATGTGGGTTAAAGGAGCCTTGTCTGGGTCATGGGCCATGTGGGGCAAAGAAAGCCAGACTGTGCAGAGAAGCAGGAGAGAGTGAGAAAGAACTCTGTAGAGATAAACAGAAAAAATCAGCCTTGCTGCCTGATATTTTAGTTCCCAGTTCCATTTCCTCTTCTTTTTCCCCCATTTCTTCTTGAAGTCATCTGAAACATACTTGGTGGATTGCCTACCCAAATCCATCCCCCTACATCTTTTTCTGTTTTTATTGGGGTAATTCACACTACATAGCCATTTTTTTTTTTGGCCAGGGTTTGGTGTATACATATGACTCAATTATAATCAATGTGATGGGAGTGAAATTTGGACTTCCCTCGCTCTTGAAAAATAGACACACTAGCCCTGGCCTGGTAGCTCAGTTGGTTGGAGTGTTGTCCCAATACGCCAAGGTTGCAGGTTCAATCTCAAGTCAGGGGACATATAAGAAGCAACCAATGAATGCACAAATAAGTGGAATAACAGTCCCGGCCCTTGTAGCTCAGTTGGTTGATCATGGTCCCTTGCACCGAAAGGTCACCAGTTCGATTCCTGGTCAGAGCACATACTTGGCTTTCCGGTTTGATCCCCAGTCAGGTGCATACAGGAGGCAACCAATCGATGTTTCTCTCTGTCTCTTCCTCTCTTTCTAAAATCAATTTTAAAAACCATATTAAAAAAATAAGTGGAACAACATATTGATGTTTCTCATCAATAAATAATTTTTAAAAATAAAAGAAAAATAGACATGTACAGAGGAACATTACCTTTTTCATTGCTGGACATATACTCATTGCAACCAGGAGGGAAGCTAAATTAGGACAAAGCTGAAACACTGTTTGGCAGAGCAGGTAAAAGAAAGAACCCAGATCCTTAATGATGTCACTGAGCCACCGAATTAACCAAGCTTGGAGCTGCCCTACTTAGTCTCTTAGTGTAATTGTTAGCATTATTGTTTAATACATATTACTATGGGCTCTTTGGTCCCAAAGAATACACTCACCTGATGGTACCTCCTACCAATGACCTGTTTGACATTCCCTGCCTGCCTGCAATAAAACCCGCTCCTTGTTTTGTTTCTTGAAACCACCACTAAATGTAGATTTTAATGGCATTTGTCTTCGTGTCTGATTCAAGGAAGAAAGGGGCAGACAGGGAGGTGGATGCAGGCCTCGTGTTAATGCTACCATGTTATGTATTTCATTCTATTGCCTCTTTTTAGTCAATCAATACTGTTTTTAAGATCTGTGTTAATTTATGTAACTCTAATTTATTCACTTGAACTACTGTTTAGTTTTTATCTTCATTTTTAAAATTTATTTTCAGACTAATGTAACTGGTTGCCATCACTTTGCTTTATAAACAATTCTGTGATGGATATCTTCATGGCTATCTACCTTTGCTAGAGTTTCTATGCAGAAGTGGGGTTGCGAGGTGGTGGGATTACCAGTGTCTTTCAAACTTAGTTGACTAGGAATCACAATAAGAAATATATTTTACATCATAATCTGGTAAGGCCCCCTCCACACACATAAATAAAACAAAAGTTTTGTAAAATAACACTTACCCTTATTATGAGAAAAGCATTCTGATGTGTTTTACTCTATTTAATTCAACTTCTTTTTTAACATGTTGATCACAGTCCTGGCCAGTGTGGCCCAGTAGATTGGAGCATCTCCTGTACACTGAAAGGTTGAGAGTTTGATTCTGGACAGGGCACATACCTAGGTTGGGGGTTTGATCCCTGGTCAGGGTGGAGTGCAGGTGGGGTGTGGGTGAGGTGTAGGAAGCAACCAATTGATATACTTGGGTGAGGATTAATATGTTGCTCACAGCATGCTAAACTGATTTTGTAACATATTAATGAGCCATGACCCACAATTTAAAAAATAATGGATTAAAATATATTCAATTTGACTAAATATTTTGAAATTTCTCTTCAGAGTGGCTACACTAATTTACAAGGCAATAGGGCCTCATTTCCCTACTCCTGGCCAGCACTTGATATCACCTTTCTTCTTTTTGCCGGTCTGATGAATGCAAAGCAGTATGGCATTGTTGTTTTTATTGTTCTTTCTCTGGTTATGAATAAGTTGAGTTTCTCTTCATACGTTTATTCACTACTTGAGTTCCTCTTGGCGTGAGTTTGCCCATTTTTCAGATAGGTTGCCAGCTTTTTTCTTGCTGATTTACTGCCAAGTTTCTTGTGGAATTTAAATTTTAATCCTTTATTGATTGTTGCTGCAAATACATTTTCCCAATCTGTCAATCATTCATTAGTTTTGTATGGGATATCATTTATTGAAATCCTTCAATCATTTCCTTTATGGTTTGGACGTTTTGTATTTATTTAAGAAATGAATATCATAAAGATATCCCTAATGCAATATCATAAAGATTTGCCTTTTAATATTTTACAGCTTCTTAAACCATCTAAAGATTGTCCTTTTGTGGTGTGGATAGGATATAATTTAATTTATTTTTATTTTGTCCAGTGGAGCTACTTTCCCCCACACCATTCAAACAACCCATCCTTTCCCCATTGATTTATGTTGCCACATCTATCACATACCAAATATCCATATACATAGGTCTGTTTCTGGATTCTTCTCCTCTGTTCCACTGGTCTATAGTTCTTGCATTAATAGCACACTTTGCCAAATTAGAGTTAATAGTATGTCTCAAAGCCTGGTTGGGTGAGATCCCACCTTTCTTTTATTTTTGAGAATACTCGTCTTAGCTACTTGTGGGAACTTGCTTTTCCTTGCAAATTTTAAAATTGGTTTATCTTATTTATCTCCTACAAATATTTAGTTAGAAATATATGAATTGACACAATTACAATGCCAATTATGCCTTACCTTCCAACAAACATAGGATATTTCTCCATTGATCCAGATCCTCTATTTATCCAGGAAATTTTTTAAAATCTCCTTGGTCAGGGCACATGCCTGGGTTGCAGATTCAATCCCCAGTGTGGGGTGTGCAGGAGGCAGCTGATCAATAATTGTCTCTCATCGTTGATGTTTCTATCTCTCTCTCTCCCTCTCCCTTCCTCTCTGAAAGCAATAAAAATATATATTTTTAAAAATCTCCTTTAGTAGTTAAGTTAATTTCAAGATAATTCATTTTCTTTTCTCCTCTCTCTCTCTTCCTTTTAAAAAATATGTTCCAATTTAATAGCTGGGAATGGTGTCTTCTTTCAGGACAATTAGGTTTCCTATACCTTTCCTTCATGGCCTTTCCTCCTGGATGGCTTCTTTGGCAAGGAATGACCCCAAAGATCTCAGAAATCCAGGCAGAACCAGTAAGGTACTAGTCAGAGGGGCAGTTACCAAGAGTGCAATCTGTAGAAGGTGCTGAAACAACTTTAGAGATAAATGAGATGGAGAGGATTATATTGACCTGAACTCCTCTCAAGGATGTCACTATACCTGTTTAAAGTTGATACTTTAAAAAACTGTTTGGGGTGTTGGGGGAATGGGGGGAGACTATTTAGCCTGCAAGATGACCTTCCAAGGAAGATGGGTCTGTCTAAGTGCAGGGCTCTAGTTTCATTAAGCCAGTTATGCAAGTTCGGGGCCAGAGCTGAATTGCTTGTTGCCACATGGAGTCTTCCATTTCAACTCCACCTTCATGTATCACCCAATCTCTCTTCTAAACAAATGCTGAACAAACATGTTCAGCATATTTTTAGAAGAATAAAAGAGAGAGAGAGAGAGAGAGAGAGAGAGAGAGAGAGAGAGAATTATTAGTTGCTCTGGAGCCTATACATCTCAGGCTGGCAAGATGTGGTGAAAGGGAGTCCTGGCAAAAATAGGAACCATGAAATCAGGTAGACCACCAAGGTGAGAACTTGGGATTGGGGACCAAGGCCCAGATGTGCAATAACACATCCATAGCTGAGTTATAGGAACTGCCGCCCATGCAGGATAGAACAGGACTTTTTAAATTGGGTAATGGTCTGGTTATTGAAACACCAGCAAATGTCCCAACAGAAAAAAATAGCAAAACACCGGATCAGCGCAATTTCCAAATGAAGGAAGAAAACAAATGGCCAATAGAAAAAAAGAAAATGGTCAACCTCACTAGAAAGCAAACCAACATTAAGGGATTTCCCTCTTCACCCCATCCCCACCCCCCATTTGATCGACAAGGTTTCTTTTTTCTTTTTCCTTCTTTGTGTTCTTTCTCCCTCTCGTTCTTTTGTGGTGATACTCATTGTTGATAGAATGGTGAAAGGGCACCATTCACTGCTAACATTTTTCTGGTCTTTTTCTCACACACAGCTGGTAGTTCTGTGAGTTGGCACAGCTTCTCTGGAGGGCATTTTGGCAAACTGTGGTAAGAAAAAAAACACCCTAAAGACAAGCATTCTTTTTGATCCAGCAATTTTATTTCTAGGAATTTTTTCTAAGAAAATAATTAGAAGTGAACACGAAGATGAATAATAGCAGCTTAACATTTACTGGATGTTCACTCGGTGCCAGGCAATATGCTAAGTACTTTACACAATATGCTAAGTACTTCACCTATTTATCCCTTCCAGCAACACATGATGAGATGAGTATTATCATGTCCATTTTCAGGTGGGGAAACTGAGGCTCAAAGAGATGTAAGTTGTGAAAGTTCTAGTAACTGGTAAGGGATAGGCTGGAGCTCGAACCTGATCTCTTTAACTCCAAACCCATGCTCTGAACCACCTTGCTATCCTACCCTCTGGAAAACTATGTGAAAGATGATGCTCCAAATAGTACTGATTAAATTAACAAAAATTCAGAAAAAGCTTCAATGTGCAAAAATTGAGGGATTAGTAAACAAATCACATAGAATCATATGAAAAAATACATAGCCATGAAAAATAACTGTTGAAAGAAGAATGACATAGGGAAACACTCATGATATATTCACTGGAAAAAAACATGACATCAAACAGTTATGTCTCATTTTAATTTAAAAAATGCATCTATGCCATTTTCATGAAGTTCAAAATTACAAAAGACTAGTCTATGGTGGTCGAGATTTAGTGGGGAGGTCGTTAATTGGGAAGCCTACTGGGAACATTCTAGATCTGGGTCTGGGTTGTGGTCACATCAGTGTATTCATACATAAAAACCCATCCAGTTGTATAGTTAAAATTTGTGTGCTTTATATACATTTATAGAAGTAAATCTCATTTTAAAAATGCATAATGCACAGAAAAAAAGTCCTGTAGGAAAACATCAGAAAAATGTTAGCAGTGATTGTTACTAAGTATAATTCCTTTCTTTTTCTTTTTTTCAGTGAGCCTATGTTATCTTCATAATTAGGAAAAATAATATCAAGTTCATTATTGGAGGGGGTGGGAGAAGAGAACATGTACATGAGAGCCAGTGGTAGTCCAGACCTGGAATTCTGGGGGTGGGGGTGGGCAGAGCCGTTCAAATGTGTGTAGTCCTGGGGGCCCAGCTGAGTCTGGTCTTGTAGGCAAGACTCCATGGTTCCAAGAATAGAGGGCATGGAGGAGAGAAGCTAGTGCCCAGCCCTGCTTGGAAGGAAAAGTTGGAGACCCTGAGGTGCCTAGGACAGACTACAAGCAACACCCTTAAGACAAATTCCTCCGACTTTAGAATCCTGCTGAGCGGGTGTTACACAAAGCCATCCCAGACAACTTGTCCTTCTGCTGCCAATCAGATGCCAGGCCTCCAGGGAGCACATTGGCTGTCAATCTGGCAGCAGTGAGCTACCCCTGCCTCCTCTCTCTTTTAAAGGGACAGCTTCCGCCTGGGGGAGGAAAGCCGGTTTGGACCACCTTGACTCTCTTTCAATTCAGAGTCTGATTCCAAGGCAGTGAAGACATTAGGGAGGTGCAAGGCAGGTTTCTATGGGTGCTTCCTGGGGTCCCAGCCTCAGCTCACCCCAACAATGAAATCCTGCCAACCAAGAAGTGGATCAAAAGAAACCATTCAAGTATAAAGAAGCTTTGGTATATAAGATTACCTGTAAATATTACATATATTTAAATACAAAACAAAAATATAACTGGGAGAATCAGCAGTTCTTCCTTACCAATAAAATTGGGGCCATCAAAGGTGCCTACTAAAAAAATTCCCACATTTCCCAGCCTCAGTTGCAGCTAGGGATTGCAATAACACATCTGTGGCTGAGTAAGAAATTGTGGAAAGCTTTCCTTTCTTTATAGAGTCATTTTCTCTGTCGTCCTTGGTGGAACAAGAACATGATGGTTGGAGTAACAGCAGCTGTTTTGCAATCATGAGGAAAACTCCAGAAGAACTGTAGAGAACCCAGTTCTGACATCCTTGAGGCACTGAACCCCATGACAGCAACTGCCTAACTCTTCACTACTTGTTTATTTAAACTGCTGTTTGCTTAGGTTTCCTGTAATCCATGACTAAAAACAACCTTTAACAGATTCACACAACACTGTAAAAATATCAATATAACTAATATAAAACAGGAAGTTTGGGGAAAAGTTATAACAGTGCCAATACAGGTAACAATGAGCTAAAATTGAAATATTGAATGTCAGCCCTGACCGGTTTGGCTCAGTGGATAGGGCGTCGGCCTGCGGACTGAAGGGTCCCGGGTTCGATTCCGGCCAAGGGCATGTACCTGGGTTGCGGGCACATCCCCAGTGGGGGGCGTGCAGGAGGCAGCTGATGGATGTTTCTCTGCCATCGATGTTTCTGACTCTCTATCCCTCTCTCTTCCTCTCTATAAAAAATCAATAAAAATATATTTAAAAAAAAAAAAAGAAATATTGAATGTCAACTGTAATTGAAAAACAAAATTTAAAAAAATGATGTCTGCAACCTCTTGATGTTTTCCAGAGGGATCTTTGAGGAGATAATATCTCTTTGGTGGAAGGATACCTACCTAAAGTTCAGAAATTCTTTCATCTTTGCTTTCATTTAAAAATTGTTAAATCCAAGTAAAATAATTATCTCTCAAAATTTGAGTATCCTATAGCCTATATAATAAAAGCCTAATATGCTAAGTGTCTGGTCATCGGTTCAACCAATCAAAGTGTAATATGGTAATGATATGCTAAGCACTCAACCGCTCGCTATGATGTGCACTGACCACCAGAGGGAAGATGCTCTGACCAGTAGGTTAGCTTGCTGCTGGGGTCTGGCCAATCAGAACTGAGCAAGAGGGCTGGACACACCCTGGAGCCCTCCCACGGTCCCTCCCCAGCTGGCCAACCTTCCGCATTTCTCCCTGGCCCTGATCATGCACTGGTGAGGTCCCTCGGCCTAGCCTGCATGCTCTCACAATCCGGGACCCCTCAGGGGATGTCGGAGAGCCGGTTTCGGCCTGATCCCGCAGGCCAGACAGAGGGACCCCACTGGTGCGTGCACCAAGCCTGTAGTTATAATATAAAATAATTAAAGTTATTTCTGATTATCTGTATACATGCATTGAAAGATGTTTGGTGCAATGTTCATCTCATTTGAAATATATAAATTTCAAGCTTTTTTGTTTTTTTAACTTTTAATACTGAAATGATTGTAGATTTACAGAAAAGATGAAAGATAGTACACAAAGTACTATCCCATTTGGCCTTTAATAGTAACATTCCTCTAATGTCACATAAGCATGGAGCAGTTATCAACATTAAGAAATGGTAATTGGTATGATACTATTAATTACACTACCAACTTTATTTGTATTTTTTCAATTTTTCCACTGATGTCCTTTTTCTGTCCCAGTTTCCAAACCAGAATACTATGTTGCATTTAGATGTCATGCCTCCTTAGTCTCCTCTGGCCTATAACAGTTTCTCAGTCTTTCCTGGTCTTTCATAGCTTTGACCCTTTCAAAGAGTAGTGGTCCGATATTTTGTACCATACCCCTCAGTTTTGACTTGTTTGATATTTTCTCCTGATTAGACTGAGGTTACTAGTTTTAGGGACTAAGACCACTGACGTGATGTGCTCGTCTCATTACATCATATCAGGGGCAAATGATCTCAACGTGACGTCATTGGTGATGTTGACCTTGATCACTTGACTTTTTTTACTTTCTTATCTGTACTTTTCCAGTGTGCTTTAATTCTTATAATGAGTACATGAAAACAGGGAATCTGAAAGTGCTCCTTAAACCAAAGAACTCCACAAATGTGAGGGTTAATATTTTTATTTGAAGGATAGAATTGATGTCCAAGGCTTGGCTGGAAGCGGGAGGAGAAGATAAGTATAGCTACAACATCAATGTTTAATTGGTCTGGAGGCTAGCCAGGGTGGCAAGGAAAGATAGAGATGACTTTAGGACTTATGTAAGGAATTAGGGCCTTATCCAGCTATTTTTAATATAATTGATTTTCCTTCGCCCTATAGCCTGGGGTAAGAGTGGAGGCTACTAGTCAAGTTGGAAATGACGTAACAGGGGAGAGCTGATTCTGCTGGAAAAGTGAGTGGGTAAGGAAAATAACATTGACTAAGCACCATTTATGTCCCAGGTGCTTCACCTCACTCATTTCATCTTCATGACTCTGCTAGCTAAGTGTGATGGTCACCTCCATTTCATAGATGAGAAATTGAGACTCAGAGAAGTAACGTGATTTGCCCAAAGCCACACTGTCAGTTAACCATCAAATATTTCTCAGGCAATCAGTGCGTTAGGTAGGCACAGGAGAGCCACTGTTGGAATCTAGATCTCTGTGACATCAAACCTATGCTATGCCTCTTCCACTTCACACCACCTGCTGCCCAGGAGGAACCAGGAGCAAGTATAGGAATTCCAGTCATGAGGAGAGAAGATGCGCTTTGAAGACTACCCCCTAGCTATAAGATTTTTCATATTCTTGATAATCTCTCTGTCTCTTCATTGATCAGAGAGTCACCTGGCATGAATCCCGGGGTTCAGGATTGCACTACCCTCTGGATGCCTTGGACAACTACCTTCTGCAATCAGATGGAGCCAAGCGCCCAGGATAGCCTTCCCCTAACACCTGCTTGGCAGGATATCAGTATGCAGAGAAAAACAAAGAGGTGGAGAGTGGGGAAAAGGAAGAGGATGGAGGGAGGGAGGGAGGGAGAGAGAGAGAGAGAGAGGGAGAGAGAGAGAGAGAGAGAGAGAAACTGCTTGGTTTTGGATTCTAGGCCCTTTTTTCAGTCAGTCCTAGAGCCAGCCCATTTTGCCCCTCCTAAGGATGGGTCTGGCCAAATGAACTCTTTTTTTGTGGAAGCTAGTTCAAGTTTGGTTGAAACCAACGTATCCTGATGAGCACATTCTACTTGCTCTAGTTTCTACTCCCTCATAACATTGTGCCTGTGGTTTTTGCCTGTCTAGGCCTCCAGATCTGCTTCATGAGATCTGGAGTCTGAAGATGGAGGGTTGAATCCCAGTTCCTCTACCAACAAACCATGCTGCCTTGAGCAAGTACTTTACCTCCTCAAACTTGTTGAATCAGATTTTATTCCTACAAGGGGTATTATAAGAATTATACAAGATAATGCATGCAACATAAATGCTTAGTGCAACACAAATTTAGCTTAGCGTTCAATAAATGGTAGCTATGATTATTATCATTCAACTCGCCTTGCCAACTAACCACAATTTATTGATGCCATGAGATATCTGCTGGCCTAAGCCATTATATATCACCAGGCCACATAACTTATGCACCACTGATAACTTGTGGATAAGTCTCCCTAGGGATAGAAGTCTATCTCAGACCCTTAAGTTTCAACTTTGGGTTGGAATTTCAGCAAAGGTTAGGAATTGCATGGTGGCCTGTACA
Organism: Myotis brandtii; assembly: GCF_000412655.1. Classification (NCBI taxonomy): domain Eukaryota; kingdom Metazoa; phylum Chordata; class Mammalia; order Chiroptera; family Vespertilionidae; genus Myotis; species Myotis brandtii. Next base: position 223,012 of record NW_005362842.1, on the reverse strand, counting down.
CAGTGGTATGCCAGTAATTAACAACCAGCACTCTAAAACAAAAACAAACAAACAAAAAACCCAACAACAACAAAAGTTTTTGCCAATTTTCATGGTGTAAATACTCCCACCATGGCTGATTTCAAGCTACCAATGTAATGTCACTGAATGCAGAGCTGGGAAGAATGGGTGCAATGGGCCCTCATGAGCTAGAGCCGGCCAGCTCCAGCACACCACTGCCTGTGCAGGTAGAATTTCTCCAAGAAGGGGATGCAGCCAGGGAACACATTCCAAAACCTGTCTCCTAGAGCAGCAGTCGCCAACTGGTGGTCCGTGAGGTTCGAAAGGTTGGTGATTGCTGTCCTATTTATAGCACTGACTAAAGTGGCAGTCACATATCTTAGGTTGGATTCTCTTGAAGTAAAAGGGATTTTTTTTTTAGTTGTTAATTATTTAAATTTATTTTATTGTTGAGAGTATTAACAGATGTCCCCCATTTTGCCTCTTTGCCCCCCTCCACCCATGAGCTATGACTAATTTGTACTTCTTAATCCCTTCACCTTTTTCACCCTTCCCACTCACCCCCCTCCCATCTGGAAAAGGATTCTTGTAGAAATGATTTATTGAGGGACTTCTCAAGGTGAAACCTGTTAAGAAATGAGGGGTGCAGACTAGAACAGGAGAGAAAGATGAGCAAAAAATGTGAGTTCTGCTGAGGTCTAGCCTCAGCCTGATCCCATAGAGAGCTCTGGAGCATGAATACTCCCACAGAGTTGAGGCAAGGGATCAGGGGTTTGTACATCCCAGGTAGTCAGTCACTGGGTGCAGGATGCCTTCAGAGTGGAACTTCCAGGCATTTCCTAGCAAGGAAGTTCTGTTGGCTGAGGTGAATTCTCAGGAGAATGGAGTAGCTGTGACCTGTGAGTAACCAACTCTTACAGCAGCTAGGGGGTGATGATACCAGCCTGACGAAGGTCACCCGGGTGGGACCCCTAATCATTTACTATGTAGCGCTAACAATACTGATGATAATTTCATGGTGAAGATGATAGAGATGGAGATGATAGAAGTGGTTAATCATTTACTATGTAGCGCTAACAATACTGATGATAATTTCATGGTGAAGATGATAGAGATGGAGATGATAGAAGTGGTAACGGTGGTGGTGGTGATGGTGGTGGTGGTGGTTTCACTGCTGTTGGCAACATTGGGCTTGGTTAGGTTGGTGGTGGCATTGATGGTCGTTGGTGACATGGTGATAATAATGGTGGTGTGACAGTAGTGTGATAAATTGTGGTGGTGATGGGGTGCTTCTGAGGGTGATGATGAATGACTATGACAAAGATGTTGGTTATTGAAATCCCTATTTCTTCAAAGTTTGCCTTTTTGTTTTAAGCTTTATATTTCTACAATGGGGAACTAAACGACTTAGAATTTTATCTTGTTAAGACTAGTGGTTGAAGACATGAATGATAGAGTTGAAATACATTCACTTCACCAATGATGTCCTCCTGGATGTATTTTTTTTAAAACAATGCACACATTCCCCGGGGCTGCAATTGACTCTAAGTGCCACTATATGTCATGGTTCACTGTGAAATGTAGGGACGTGGTCACTTCAGACTTTTTAGCCCGTCAAACCGATGAGCAGAGTTTAACACCCAGCATTATGTCAGAAGTTCTGGAGATTGCTGGAGTGGATCTATCCTGCACTTAACATGGGACTGTTGTTTTCAGCTGAAGATCCTGCTCGGGAGGCGAGGGCAGAGTGACTGTGATGTCAGAAAGCAGTTCAGCATGCTGGTGGCGAGTGTATCAAGGAAGAGTCTGTACGGCGGAGTCTCTTTATCTCTCTCAGTATCTGCCTACATCTCGCCCTCTCTGACCTTCCCCGTCCCCAGAGTGCAATGGTGAGGCAGGAGGGGGCATTCACTTTCCACTCCAAGCACCTGTCACATTATCTTTTCAACAAAATAGCTCCCTGCCTAAGAGGTATGCAGGGATACATGTAAAGTTCATTCACTCGTTCAATAAACATGCACTGAGCATTCACTATGAGCCGTGCCCCAGAAGAGGTGCAGGGGGTATAACAGTGGGAAAAGACAAAAATCCCTGTCCTCAGGAGCTTCCATTCTCGTGGTTTTAAACATGTCTCATTGTCGTCACTCACAGAGGAGGAAATCGACTTGACCAAGGACAGATAGTAAAGGGCAGTGCTAAGATTTTAACTAAAGCCAGCCAGTTCTTCAAACCCAGACCCTTGACTGATTCTATACGATCTGCAGTGGGCATTTTGTTGCTGTTTTGTTTTTACCGCCCAACACCCTCTTGACATTCTTCTGGTACTCGAACTTTTGGGTTGCTTCAGGAAAGCCACTCTTCCCAATACCATCTAGAAAGACCGTCAGTCAAGGCATCCTGTCCTCTAACTGTGTAGAGGACTCATGACCTATCTATATCATCCCAACGCTGGTTCCTTGCTACCCAGCCCTCCTGAAATTATGGTTCCAAGTTAGTGTTTCAGCCTTGCCTGCAATTCTGTGAGCCATCTCATATTCTTCCCCAATATTTTTTTCTTCAGTGATAGAGTCCACTTCTGTTGCATGCAACCAAATAACAGGACTGACCCATGTTCACTCCACCTTCAGGACTTCAAGCAAGTTTTGTTGTCTGATAAGTAGGAGGGACAATATCAGCGTTGCAGGAAGCAGGAGGAAGGGTCTTATTTCCTTGAACCAGGCCTTGCCAATATCCCTGGTTTCTAGCACCTTCTTCATACCCTGCACTCACCTTCCTTCTCCTGGGAGAAGCTTCCCCATTCTTTACTGGAGCTGCCAGACATACAGATGCTGCACACTCAGCAAAAGCTGTGCAGGCACCTGAGCTATATTTGGGCTTCCCTGAGAACACAGACGCAGCCTCCTGTGCTCTGGCTGGCCGAGGAGAGTGTAATTAATGGTACTCTTCTTCAGAGCATGGACAGAACAGGTGATGGCTCAGCAAGTTCAGAATCACAGCCACAGCCAATCCCTCCTCCCCAGGTCTATTTTTGGATCACCACAGGTGCTTATTAAGGTCATGTGTCAGGGCTACAGGGAGAGAAGAGGCTTTTCTTGGAGCACTTGTCAGTTAGAATTGCATGGAGTTGCATGTAACTAGATAAAGCCTTATTTCTCTCATGTAACTAGAAGTCTAGGGATAAGCAGTTAAGGCTGGTTCAGAGGCTCAAAGAATTCATTAAGGACTGAAGCTATTTCTATCTTCCTGTTCTATTATTCTTAGCAGGTGGCTTGTACCCTCATAGTCACAAGATGGCTGCTCCACTTCCAGAAATCTCACCTACATCCCAGGTAGGAATGAAAGCAAAGGCAATGAGAAAGGGCACAAGCCTGCTGAATTTCCCCATCCCTTCGTATGAGGAAGACAGTAGATTCTCAGGAAGCCCTATCCAATTTCCACTTACATCTCAATGGTCAAAACAGGTCAGAGGACCACCCCTAGGACAAGAGATATAGGTAGGTATTTTTAACTGGGCACATTTTATCCAGGCAGAGTTGGGATTTTGTTACTAAATAAGAAAGGGAAAATAGACACTGGTTAAGCAGCTAGTAGTGTCTGTTGCCAAAGGTGAGAAACAGAATGGATCATTGTGCAGGAACCCTCTAAGGGGCTGAGTCTTTGTCCTAACCCTGTATGGTGAAAGTAGTTACCTGCCTCATTCTTATTATTATTCATGTTATTTAGCAAAAGAATAAAAAATAATAATGTGTAGTTTGATCCTGTTTTTGTTAAAATTATGTATATATCTTTATACATGTAATGATTGTGATGTAAGTTTGTGTGTATATGTATATTTGTGTGTACGCTCATATGTTCACCAAACGGGTGGTGGAATTGGAGGTGATTTTTTTTGCTGTCCTTTTTGTACTTCTCTAACTTGTTTATGATGTGCATGTACCATTTTTTACAAAAGAATGCTGAACTTTCTGGTCAAGAGGGCTGATAAAGAACATCTGTTTATCTCTCCTCCCTCCAAACATCTCATTGAAATAACAAAAGGCGCATTTCAAAGTACTAATGAAAACTATCAAAAGAATAATAAGACCTAGTCTGGGAATTATGAGGTCTAAAATCTGGCACATAGCACTTGATGATTATTCTTTGCATTCCGCATCCACTTGTAACTCTAGAGCAGCGGTTCTCAACCTGTGGGTAACGACCCCTTTGGGGGTTGAACGACCCTTTCACAGGGGTCGCCTAAGACCATCGGAAAACACATATATAATTACATATTGTTTTTGTGATTAATCACTATGCTTTAATTATGTTCAATTTGTAACAATGAAAACACATCCTGCATATCAGATATTTACATTATGATTCATAACAGTAACAAAATTACAGTTATGAAGTAGCAACAAAAATAATTTTATGGTTGGGGGTCACCACAACATGAGGAACTGTATTAAAGGGTCGCGGCATTAGGAAGGTTGAGAACCACTGCTCTAGAGAGAACATTAAGACAGAGGCTTTTAACCCTTGTTGGGCCACGGACCCCTTTGCAGTCTGATGAAGTCTGTGGACCTCTTCTCAGCATAATGCAGGGCGAGGTTTACAGTTGCGAGGACGAGAAACAGTTTATTCTTGCATTATTATTTATTAATCATTGTATAAAAATAATAAATGAGTTTATATTATTTGGAGGGCCATGAACTTTGTAAGTCATTATATTATTTATTTGTATTATAACTGTTAACCTACTTTTGCCCTGGCCTGTATTTTTAAATGAATAAACTCCCGTACATAGGATTTTAAAAGATATCATTTGTATTGAAATGCAGTTATCAAAATATTTAAAAAACAAATCTGTCATATAGTAACATATGGGCTTCTATATTAGGAGAGTTAGCAGTGTGTCTAATAACTACTATAATTTCCAAGTTGTGATGAGCATAAGTGATATTTTGAGATAACTTGAACCATGGCATTGTGACAGGAAAGTATCTGTTTTCTGTTGGTGAAGAAACCACAGGAATTGCTAATATGACTATGGTTTGTTGCTAATGTTCATAAGCGAAGGAAATGCTGAATTTAAATTGAACTTGGTGAAAACTGAGATCATTTTTCTCATCCAACTTTATGGTCCTCCAAATTTAACAAAATATGTGTTCTCATAGATCTGTGCTTAAATCTGTTTATCTGTTTGGCCTCTTTTTCGTCTCCATCTTTCCTCAAATGTGTGATAATCCTGGGCTGTCACACAGAGCAAAGGGTGGGACCTGGACTAAAGCTCATTGAAAGCGTGTGCATGTGAGGAGCCCTAGTATCCATGAGCGTTGGTGGGACTCTCCATTAGAGAGACTCTTCAGGTCTTTCCTCCTGAGCTGGTCAAATTCTGCAGGGAGGGCTCTTCTAGTTTCTTTCGAGCAGAGTATAACCCTCCCTGCCAGCATCCTGGAATCTAGATGGGGATAAAAGCCTGAGAGGAGGAGGCAGGGCAGGGCATCAGTCTTCATAGGTACCTTTTCACTTAATCTCTCTGCTTTCGGGGCAATCTGTGGTGTCTCCCAGTCTAGATGCCCTCCTGTTATCTCTACAGCTGTGCCATCCAATACTGCAGCCTCTGCCACATGCAGCTATTTAAATGTAAATTAATTAAATGGAAATAAAATTTATTTAGTTAATGAAACTTTCAGGTCCTTAGCCACATGTACTAGTCATATTTCAAGTATTTGATAGCCACATGGAGCTAGTGGCCAGTTACTGTATTGGACAACGCATGACATTTCTGGCACATATCTCTGTACAGGGCCAGATCGTAAATATTTTTGGCTTTGCATGCCATATGGTCACCATTGCGTCTACTCAACTATGTCATTGTAGCGTGAAAGCAGCCATCCGCAACACATGGGACACGCAATAGAACATATGGCCGTGTTCCAAGAAAACTTTATTTGACACAGAAGTCTGAATTTCATATCATTATCATGTGTCACAAATATTATTTTTCTTTTGATTTTCCCCCCAACCATGTGGGAAAGTAAAACTATTCTTAGCTTATAGACTGTACATAAACAGGCAGCAAGCTAGATTTGGCCTTGGACCATAGTGTGCTACCACTGTCTTTATTTATTTATTTTTAAATATATTTTTATTGATTTCAGAGAGGAAGGGAGAGAGATAGAAACATCAAAGAAAGAGGCTGCCTCCTACACGCCCCCTACTGGGGATCGAGCCTGCAACCTGGGCATGTGCCCTTGACCAGAATCAAACCTGAGACCCTTCAGTCCACAGGCCAATGCTCTATCCACCAAACCAAACCAGCTAGGGCATGTTTTGCCTTTTAAAAAACAACTCTGTGTTACTTTAGTAGGTCCAGAGAGGAAGCAGAGGCTAAAATGAGCAGTCTTTTCTTCTTTTTTCTTTTTTTTTTTTTTACCTAGCAGTCTCATTATCTGTTCAGGGCCTGTCTTCCCCCTGCACTTTAGGATTCATGAACACAGAGCCCATCTCTCTTATTCACTATTCTCCACCGAGCGTCCAGCACAATGCTTGATATGCAATAGGCTCTTAGTCAATAGAGCTGAATGATCAAATGCTCACCAAGCCACCTTCATTGAATACTCAGATTGGCCTTCAGGAAAGAATGTGCTGGCCATGCTGATGAGAATATTCCAGCCTGCTTAACAATTGCATTTATTGTTATCAGTGAATACATGACATAACGGTTTTCCACATCAGTCCTGCAGGCTTGGTAAGTGTAATTCCACCTCTGAGAGAAGACATCAGCCTATAAGCCTGTGTAGAATCAAACGGATCTTGGTTACAGGAAGTGTCTCAGTTGAATTGATAAGAAGACTTGTAGAGAGAGGGGAAGTGATCTGGAGGACATAAGTACTTAGAGATTTTAAATGCCACTCTGAAAGAGCCTTCTCAGCAAGATAATGAAGAGAAGGTTATAGAATGTTCCCATTGCCATGACAGGAAGAGGACAATATGCCAAGGGCATTGTTGAAAAACCAATCAGATGGGGCAAAAGCCACAGGTTAGATTAAAACTATACTTGCCCCAAACTCCTGGCAGATAACAAGAAAAAACCTTGGGGATAGTGATGACTTTTTAGATTTAACATCAAAGGCATGATCCATGGAAGAAATCATTGATGAGCTGGACTTCGTTAAAACTTAAAACTGCTCTGCAAAGGACAATGTGAAGAGAATGAGAAGACAAGCTACAGACTGGGAGAAAATATTTGCAGAGACACATCTGAGAAAGGACTGTTATCCAAAATATACAAAGAACTCTTACAAATTGACAATAAGAAAATAAACAATCTGGTTTTAAAAAATGGGTCAAAGACCTTAACAGACACCTCTCCAAAGAAAATATATGTGGCAAATATGCATGTGAAAATATGTTCCCCCTCATATGTCATCAGGGAAATGCAAATTCATTGCAATGAGATACCCTTAGAATAGCCAAACTCCAAAGCACCGACACCAAGAGCTGGTGAAGATGTGGAACAATAGGAGTTCTCATTCATTGTCAAATACGGTGTCTGAAGAAAATGTTCCTCTCCTACCTAGTGGCTTTCCACCTCCCATCTGCCCCAGTCAGATCTTATCACTACAGCTTCTCTGTTTGATTGATTATATCAACTGTTTTTATGCTGTAAGTCTACCAGAGGTAAGATAAGAATGTGAAAGCGATTTAAGGTACCATGAGCTAAATACTGTATAACAAACATGTTCTAAGCCCAGCTGCAATCGGGTATAAGTGGCCTGGTCTTAGCCACGCCACACGAGGAGTCAGTCCACAGGACCAGGACCTGAACAGGCTCCTGACTTCCAGCCCAGGGCCCTGCTGGCCGCCCCTCAGGATCATAACTTCACTTGGCTCTGGACATAGAGAAGAAAGAGCCATTTGGGAAGAATCGAAACATTTCCTCCGGTGCAAATTCTTTCTTTTTGTGCTGGCAAGTCCAAGGTGTTCTGACAAAGGTCAAAAGTATTTTCTTTAATAGTCTAAAGATAAGAGTGAGACACAAACGAGGGGTGGGGGGCCAGAGGGAATAAAGGAGAAAGAAAGAGGCTCCTTGCCAACACTGATAGCTGAAAGGGCTTCTTTTTATCACAGGCAATGGTTGTTTTGGGGCACAGAAACACCTCTGGTTTACTATCAAAAAGCAACAGAAATACAAGGAAGGAATATTAAGATATCGGTGAACAGATAGATGATGCCATCTAGGCCACTGTCTACCTGGCCCTGACCACCTCCCCAGAATCCCCAGCCCTCCCCAGCCCTGTCTGACACCGGAGCTTTGCCAGTCTGCTGGGTTCCTGCCCACTGAACTCCCTGTACTGTTCTCTGGGACTGGACTGCCCGACCTCAGCTTCTTGACCTGAGGAGTCAGTCCTCCTCTAGGACTCACATCAGGTGTCATCTCCTCCTCAAAGACTCCCCTCACCCCCATCTCTGCTTCTGGGCACCCATCACTTCCCGTCCTTCCATCTTCACACGTATCAAACTGCGCTGAAATCTCCCTCATGCCCATCTGTCTCTCCCATTGGACTGGAGATGAACCACTGGACCCTGGGGCCCAGGGCTGGCATTCAGGCAGACTCTCTGCTTTATGTGGGCCTGCACTGCTTGGGCCCACATGGTGTTTTTAAATTTTTTTGCATTTGTTGCCAAAAATTAAGAATCAAGAGATTTCACATAAAAATCCAGATTTCTGGCTTCTCTTGACAAATTGGAAATCCAGCAACATGAGTGTACTTCTCCACCCTCGTGGTAGTGCCGCCTTTGGAGAGAGAGCCTGGCTTCTCCATTTCTCTATAGTCCACACCATGCCCTATTGTCTTGGCCTTAAAACCTCATATCAGGGCCACTTGTCATAATTCTGGCAATGTGTTTTGTTTTTTCTTACAGTGGATTAAAGGGGAATATAAAATAATTATTTTACCCCTGTTTCTTCCTCAAACTGGCTCACTTCCCTCATTTATATCACCAGCCTAGACCTGTGGGTACCTGGGCTTTCCACCCGTGCACTAGGCTGGGTGCTCCTTGAAAACAATCATAGTCCTTTGTTCATCTCTGGGGCTTCAACAGCAAGCACAGTGCCTGGCTCAGAGTAGGTCCCCCGTAAGTGCTTGTTGGAATTATGAATGTAACTCTTGCTTTCAGAAAAAAAACCTCTTTCTCTAAATTCTTCCATTCCTTTAGTCATCCATTTAACAAATATTTATTAAATCATCCATGTGTCCATTTTTCTGAATTGATGTTCTTTATATCTCTGAGTACTGGATCCTCTTGTAACTCCCAAATAATCAAACTCTTTCTAGTCAGTTCAGGTACCTCTGATAAAACCTTGCTCTTAGTAATTCCATAAGAGAAGCTTATAAATAACCATTGATTGGTAGTTGCTATTATCAGTTACAAGTAGTTATCATTTAATGAAAGCTTCTCATGTGCCAGGAACTCTACATACATTTTCTCATTCAAGCTTTTAGAGCAACCCTGTGAGGTGTGTCATTGGTCTTCATATCAGTCAGAACTGTCAGTTACAAGTAGAAAAACAAAACAACCAATTCTCAAAATGGCTTAAGCCAAAAACTTCATATAACATATAACTGGCTTAAGAAAACACGTTAACAACTGATTAGTATATTTGCAGACTTTTCTCCAGGTTATTATAATCACACATGCATACACACACACACACACACACACACCCCTATATAGAAATACTGTTCTTAACTCCTGAAATATGCATTTTAAGGGACAATGCATCACTAATGGTGGCATTTTGGGCATCAGAGATTGCTTGTTGAAGGAGAGAGGAATTTTACCCATGAAGGGAGCCTTTCTTGGCATCCCAAAAATTGCACTGCTGAGGTGACCTTTTAGGTAAGCTCATTCCCCCATAGATCTGGAGTGGGTGTGAGAAGGTTGATGTGGGCACTCTCGTCCCCACCTGAGAAATAGACCTCGGCCAGCCCTAGCTGGTTTGGCTCAGTGGAGAGAGTGTAGGCCCCGGGGACTGAAGGGTCCCAGTTCTATTCTGGTCAAGAGCACGTACCTTGGTTGCAGGCTGGGTCCCCAGCCCTCATCAGGGTGTGTACAATCGACGTGTCTCTCTCAAATCAATGTTTCTCTCTCTGTCTCTCCCCCTCCCTTCCACTCTCTCTAAAAATCAATGGGAAAATATCCTCAGGTGAGGATTAACAACAATAACAAAAAGAAATAGACCTCGCCGGGCCCTGGGCCTGCTGGCCTGCCTGCAAAGCTGAAGGACCTGCAAAGTCACTTCTGTCTGGACTCCTGAATCCAGGCCAGCTGACCTCGCCTCCCCCACAGCCCTTCAACACTTCCTTGATGGATTTTCCCCCTCTTTCTTCTACTCGGCAAGTGTAATCAGTCCAGGGATCAATTGCTCTGCCCTCAGATCAATAGCCCTTGGGAAGGACTGTGGATGGTCCCTAGGGAAGCACCTTGGCTTTCTTCCTGACTCAATTTCAGTTAAATTAAGCTTCTTCCGCTTTATCAAAGCAGCTTCCTTCAAAAACAAGAGTTGGCAAGAACCAGCGGCTAAAACTTATCTTTTCATCTCATAACCCAGCTTTCCAACAGGGGCGTGAGATTTTATTCATTTATTTTCTTTTTGTTGTTGTTTTGTTTCTTAGTCATCATCATGTTTTAGACGGGATTTAAAGCTGCGCTTTGGGTAGAGAATGTGCCCAGTCAGTATTTGTTGAGGTCTGGATGAAAGAATAACTGATAGAATAGTCAGCACTTGGTAAATGATTTGAAGGGGAATCAAATGAGATGATGTACATGAAACTGATGTGTAATGTCTAGTAAAACTTGTAACTGAGCTGGGTAGGGCTACAGCCTTATCCGCTGGCGCCATCTGCTGGAAATATGGTAGCACAACAGGTCTGCCTTAGGCATGAGGGCACTGGCTTCTGGAAACGCCTGCAAGGAGCTGAGGAAAAAGAGGTGCTCAGTGCTTTACATGCATTATTTCTCTTCATTCTCACTAGATGAGACAAATGCTATTATCAATGAATCTCTAGACATAAAACTTTGAGGCTTATAAAGACTAGTAGTGGATTTATAATGTCTATGGCCACATAGCTAGATTGGGACAACACTCAAAAAGTAGTGGATTTATAATGTCTATGGCCACATAGCTAGAGCATGTTTGGGACAACACTCAAACCCAGTTCTGTCTGACTTTGGAGTCTGATATGGACTGAGTTCCCCAGGAATCAGACTCCAACATGAAGGTGTGCACGCAGGAAGTTTACTATGGAGTGCTTGCAGGATCACAGGTGGAAGGAAAACTCAACTGCAACGCAGCCAGGCATTTTTCTCAGCATCTGTGGCAGGACCAGTAAATGTCCCCTAATATATGTATTCCTTTCCTCTAAAAAGCAGTAAGAAACTCCAACTATCAAAACTATAAAACCTGTGCTGTCCCATAAAATGTGACACTAATGTCTATTAGATACGGCCATAAGGAACCTGGACAAGGAAGAGTTTCCCTGAGGGAAGAGCCAGGGGTCATGGATGTTAGAGGACAAGGATGCTCCTCCCAGAAAGCAGAACCCACTCGCCTGCCACATAAGGATGCCCGTCCAATTCTGGACTTTGAATAGTATATACAGGTCATGTCCCTTGTGTCTAGGCAGATGGTCCCCCAAATCAATGTTAATTTTCACAACCTCTCTTATAGCCAAGTATGGCCATGTAACTGAGTGCTGTCCAACAGAATGTAAATCAGATAATCACGTAGCAGATTCTAGAACACTTCGTTAAGAGGCAGTTGGGTTGCAACCAATACCTCCACCTTTTCCCCTGGTCTCTTCCTCCTCCTTTCTAGCTTGGATGCAGAGGTAATAGCAGGAGTTGGAGCAGCCATTTCGGACCATGAGGTGAGCTTGGAAATAGCAGCTATGTAGAATGAGGGAACAAGATTTAAGGAGCATAAGTTCCAGGCAACTTTATAGCACAAACAACCAAATCAACCTCAATATGCCTATCTACAACTTTAATAGGAGAGGGGAAATAAAATAACTGTTAATTTGTTAAAGTCACTGGTATTTGGCATCTTTGTCCTAACCCTAACTGAGACAGCATCCAACTATTGGTAATTCATAGTCCCTACATTTATGGAGGACAGAGATTTTTTTATTTTGTTGTTTCTGTTACTAAAAACAATAACACTCTGAAAAATTTACGTCTGGAAGTGGTTCAGTGTGCTAGAAAAAAGACTTCACTGGGGTCAGAAGACCCCAGTTAGCTAGACCCAGTACTGTTGCTGATGAACTGTGTGGCCCTTGCCATATTTCCCTCATAGTAAAACAGGGGTGGGAGGTTGGAAGAGGAAGCAGAATCATCAATAAACATAGAGAAAGAGGCTTACCTTCATCTTCATTAATAATAAGAGAAATGCAAATTAAAACAAGCAGCAGCCCTGATCGGTTTGGCTCAGTGGATAGAGCGTCGGCCTTCGGACTGAGGGGTCCCGGGTTCGATTCCAGTCAAGGGCATGTACCTTGGTTGCGGGCACATCCCCAGTGGGAGGTGTGCAGGAGGCAGCTGGTCGATGTTTCTCTCTCATCGATGTTTCTAACTCTCTATCCCTCTCCCTTCCTCTCTGTAAAAAATCAATAAAATATATTTTTTTAAAAAAAACAAGCAGCAGATAAAATTCCACACCAATCAGATTGACAAAATCAAAAAGCCAGGTATTGATGTGGATATGGGGGAAACAAGTTATCCTGCGATGCTGGTGGAAATGTAATTTGGCACAACCAAAGTAAATTAACTATCGGTGTAAAGCTGGAAAATGTGCATATCTTGTGATCCAGCAGTTCAACTTCTAAATATATACCTAGAGATAGTCTTGCTAGTGTGTCCCATGAGATGCTCCGGGGTGTTTACTGCAGCATAGAGAAAACAACCTATAACCTCAGTGTGTATCATAGAAATAAATTAAGTTCATTGTGGTATATTTAGGCAATGGAGTATATCAGGACAGTGAAAATAAACCACATTGATGAGTATGAGCATGTTTAGGTCTTGAGAACCTAATGTTGAGTGATAAAAGCAAAGTACACAGTGATACATGCACCAGGTGACATTCATATAAAAATCTGCAACCCACAAAGCAATTCTATGTACTATTCATGGATATATACATCTGTGGTTAAAATATTAAATTATGGTAGGAAAAGATATACAGTATAACCAAATTCATGATGGTGGTTCTCCCTGGGAGAATGAATTAGGGGAGGATATAAAAGTGATTTCAACTTTATTTACCATGTTCTCTCTCTCTTTTTTTACTATTTAAAATTACAAGCAAAAATGAAAAGAGATTTGTTTCCTTACTCTCTTATATTTTTGTATGTTTAAACTTTTGAATATACAAATAAAAAATGGCAGTTAGAATAGAATAATATCTAAGGTCTCATTCAGCCCTAAATGTATATGTACAAAAAATATATGAAGCCTGGTATGAGAAAAAGAATGGGGTTCAAATCCAAGGCCAGTTGGAGTCCTTCCAGTTATGAGTGACCAAACACACACAAACACACACACACTACTACCATCACCACCACCACCACCACCAAAACCATCTGAAGCAAAAGGGAATTCATTGGCTACTGTTACTGAACAGTCATTAGTAGCTTCAGGTAAGGCTTGATCCAGGACTCAAAAGATGCCACCATGCCCTAACCGGTTTGGCTCAGTGGACAGAACATTGGCTTTCGGACTGAAGGGTCCCAGGTTCGATTCCGGTCAAGGGCATGTACCTTGGTTGCGGGCACATCCCCAGGAGGAGATGTGCAAGAGGCAGCTGATCGATGTTTCTCTCTCATCCATGTTTCTAACTCTCTATCCCTCTCCCTTCCTCTCTGTAAAAAATCAATAAAAAATTTTAAAAAAAGATGCCACCAGATCCATTTCTTGGTTCTTCCTCTCCACTATCCCCCAATATGACTACATAATGGCTGAAGCAGTGTCTGGCTTTACATCTTCTCACCCTGTGTCCCTGCATTATCAGCAGAAGTCCTTGCTAATAATTAGGATAATGCAAAGTTAAAATGCACTTAAGTACTATTTTTCTCTTGTGATACTGGCAAACCATTAAGTCATTTCCTGGACTGTGGGTGGGAAAGTGGTGCTCCTCCAGATTGGCTCTCTCCTCTCCACCTCCTCAGTGTCCCAGGAGGCAGGCCTGCATGGGCCACATCAACAGACTCCTTGGCCCTCTGTCATCTGGTTGAGGTCAGCCCAGTAGGAGACTGGAGAGAAAAGAGTGATTTGAGACATTTATTCCCTCGGCTCCTTCCAATGGGACCATGTTGGGCTGGCTTCACCCATCCCTTTCCACACCACTCTCCTCCTCCGTGCTCTACTAACTGCTCTCTCCTCTTACTCCTCCAGACCCAGGGGTAGTGACAGCTCCAATGTTACCAGGCCTGGGTGCTGCATTATACTTTGTAAACAGTCCTGTTACTAAGCTCTCTGAAAGTCTCCTAATGAGTGGGCCACATTAGGATACAGAGAGAAAATTGGCACAGTTCCCTTGGAGAGCTATTCATCAGCAATTCCACTTCTCTGTTCCCACCCTAGAGAAACACTTGCTCATATTCACAAGGGGCAAGTAAAGGGTATTTGCTACACCCTTGTTTACAATGATCAAAAATCAGAAGCAATTTAAATATCTTCAAATAGGGAAACGGCTACACTGTAGTACATCCATCCATGCTGTGGCAGACTATGCAGCCGTTTAGACAGGCAATAGATCTATATGTATAACGTGGGAAGACTTCTAAGACATTTTTTGCATGAAGAAAGTAAGGTTCGGTACCATAATAAATTATATATAAATCATACCGATTTCTACAGTTGTATATATTCTTTAAACTTTGGGGAAATGTTCACTGCCCTTCTCTACAGACGAACTTTACATCCCCACCCCACTGGAGTCAGGCTTGGCCATGTGATTTGCTTTGACCAAGGAAATGTGTGTGAAAGTGACATGAGACTTCCAAGGGGAAGGTTTAAGAGGTTCCACCATTCTTTTCCCTCTACGATGAGATGAGCATATCCCAGCTGCTTCTTTGGCCTGTTTCCGGAGATACACCCAAAGCCAACGCATGACAAACATGTAAGGATCAAGAAATAAACCTTTGTTGTTGTAAGGAACTGAGATTTTGAGGATGCTTGTTATTACAGCATAACCTAACCTAGCGTGATTAATGCATGCTGCTATATAATTGATACTTGGTTACTTTCTAGGGAGGAGAAATGGCATGAGGAGGGTGGTGATCACAGGAGACTCTAGCTTTTATCATTAATATTTTCATTTTCTTACAATAAAAATATATTCATGCATCACCATGCAATAAAAATACATTAGTTCAAAGGAATACAGCAGGTGTTTTCTTACTTAAAATTAAATGCTAAAAAATATCATTCTTTAAATACACACACAAACACTCAATAAACTAATGGTTCTTTTTGCCCAGCTGGCATGCTGAAGAGACCGGAGGCGGGTAGCTCTGGAGCGTGACAATGCCCTGTCACTTTCTCTGCAGGTAGAAATCTGCAAAGCCTCGACACACTGTGAAACTGATTTCTGATTCAGCTCTCATGAACTAGAAAAACAGATTCATAATCCTTTTTTTTTTAAACATTAACGATGCCTACCTTTCCAGTGACCTCACTTATCTGAAAGCAAAGGAGATTATATCACCAAAATTCAATTCAGTGAATTTGGAGAGTTCTGGTCTCTTTAACACAGCTTACTCTTGTCTGGAAAAGTTAGTGAGAGCAATGGAAGCTCTGATTATACATATAGATTTCTCTAAGTCAGGATTTCAGCCTTTGTTCCATTAAAACGAAAAGCCAAATTTGGTTGGATATCAAAGACCTCATGGGCATTGACATGGCATAAACCTCCCTGCAATTTCAACTTCTTATTCAAGCCAAACAACAGTCCTGTTGTCTTTGAACTTTACTTTTGAGCCAAATGTCAGTGTCCAGACTCCCCCATCCAGTGCTGGGTCCCCAGCTTCATGTGATCAGGAAGTTACGATGGCAGCAGCAGGAGTAGCAGTATCAACCCTAACCTCTGAGCCATAGCTATGGTGACTTTAAAACAAAACCCACCTCCCCACCCTGACTTAGAATAGTAAACTAAAACTAGGTGATGGGTACACGTTTACTGTACTATTCTCTCTACTTTTGTGTTTGAAAATGGTCATAATAAAAAGTGAAAGAGAGGAAGAAAGAAGGGAGGGAGAAGAAACGGAAGAAAAGGGAAAGGAAAGGAAGGGGAAAAGGAAGGGAGGGAGGGAAATAAAGGAAAGGGGGAAGGAAGGGGACCTGCTACATCAAGGCCATTAATCATGAAATTTCAGAATATTAGGAACAAAAGGAAACTTTTGGAGAGACAAACCAGGTTCTCCCATTACATGTCTGCGTAAGAATGGCTGAAATGAAAAACAAGACAAAACAAACCAATGCCCGACAATACCAAATGCTGGCATGAATATGGAGCACCAGGAACTCCCTTTCATTGCCGGTGGAAATGCAAAATGGTACAGCCACTTGGGAAGACAGTTTCTGACAAAGCTAAACATAGTTTTAACATGCAATCTAGTAGTTATGCTCCCAGGTACTCAGCCAAGAGTTGAACACTTATGTCCACTCATAAACCTGTACATAGATGTTTATAGCAGCTTTATTCATCAAAAGCTGACTCAAGATGTCCCCCAGGAGGGGGATCAGTTTCCTACGGCTGCTGTAACAAAGTGCCACAAACCAGATGACTTAAAACAACCCAATGTATTCTCTCACAGTTCTGGAGGCTAGAAGTCTGAAATCAAAGTTTTAGCAGGTCCATGCCCTTCTGAGACGCTGGTAGAATCCTTTCTTGCATCTTCCCACTTTCTGATGGTGGCTATGGATCCTTGGCATTCCTTGGCTTGTAGCTGCATCCCTTCAATCACTGCCTCTGTTATCTCCCCTGTGTGTCTCCCCATGCCATTTTCTTCTTCTTATAAGGACATATAGGATTAGAACCCATCCTAAAGACCTCACCTTGATTACATCTACAAAGGCTCTTTTCCAAATAAGGTTACATCCATAGGTACCATGGATTGGGATTTCAACATATCTTTTTGGAGGACATAAAGTCAATCCAAAACAGTCGGTAAATGGAGAAACAGGAACATTCATAAACTGGAATAATACTCAGCGATAAAAAGCAATGAGCTCTTAAGCCATGAAAAAATATGAAAGAATCACATTGCTTAATGAAAGAATCGTCAGTAAAGGCTATATACTATATAACATCTGAAAAAGACAAAACTAAGAAGTATAAGAGAAGTTATTGCCAAGGGCTGGGGTGAAGGAGGGAGTGAGGTTTGAATAGTTGAAGCACAGGGATTTTTAAGACAGCGAGTCTGTTCTATATGATACTGTAATGCCAAGTGCCTGACATTATGCATGTATCAAACTCCATAGACCTATACAACAAAAAGAATAAACACTAATGTAAACTGTGGACTTTAATTAATAATAATGTATCAACATTGGTTTATAAATTGTAACTAACGTACCACATAATGTAAGATTTTAATAATAGGGGAAACAGTGGGTGGTAGAGATTGGGTATATGGGAACTGTATTCTCTGGTTACTTTTTCTGTAAACCTAAAGCTGTTCTAAAAAAATAAAATCTATGAATTTAAAAAAAATTCAATATGGACTCTAAGGTTCAAGTATCACCTCTTTCAGGAAGTCTTTCCTACTCTCCCACCACATTCCCAAGATGGGTTAGGTGCCCTTATCCCAGGCTCCCATAATACCCTGGGCACATACCTTATTTTTCCGTGTATAAGAAACCCCCATGTATAAGACACCCCCCACTTTTCCAACCCAAAATTAAGAAATCAATATTTAAAGCATGTTGCTGGTTTTCCTCTTAAGGCCTTCTTCTTTTTTGGCATCTTAAAGAGTTGTTCTTCCTGTTTTCTCCACTGTCTGCTCATACTCTCAGCTCTATTTCTCTGCAGCTCTATTTCCATGCTCTTCTGTATAACTGATTACATTCAGTTTGAATTTTGCAGAGTAAGAGAATCACTTACTGGTATTTAGTATCTTTTTTATTTTTTGACATCTTTATGGGCTCAGAATGCTCTGGTCCCTGTTGCATCTGCCCACTCTCCACCTCCAATTACGGCATCAGCTGAAGTCAATAATAATAAGGCTCGTGATTGGAGGAAGTCTGTTTGACAAAGTAAGGGCAGCTATGCACCTGCGTGGCTCCCCCCTCGGCTGACTTCCGTGTATAAGATGCCTCTTGATTTTCAATCTAATGATTTTAGAAAAAAATAGCATCTTATACACAGTAAAATACGGTATGTTGTGATGGCTGCATCCACCACATTGTATGTTAGTATCTCTTTGTGTCTCTGTCAGTTAATAGCTGTGGTTTGCTGACCCCTGGCCCAGAATGCAGAGATGGTGAAAGCAGTGAACCCATGCAACACATTAGCAGGCGCCCAGGGATGCCTGGCAAAAGGGTACTTCTGTTCCCTCCGTACACGGATGATGTCATTTGTGGTGTAATCACCACAAGCCCTGTGACCCACTAGGCTATTTTCTGGATCAGGGCATAAGGCACAGTCACATCACACCAAGGCTTATTTCAACCTGAGCAGTCTCTGGATATCCCCACGGGGAAGTTTTTGCACTGAGAAACTTTCCCGGGGTTCAGATCCTGTGGTTTTGATGTCAAATCCATGCTGTTTTCATTACACAACACTCTTTCAATCTTGTTCAAGTTAAAAGGTGGGTTGAGGGGTGACTGGCACAAATGCCTATAGGACAGATAACATGAATGAGGAAAGCAGACTGGATCAGGAGGGGTCCCTGGCACTCGGAAAAGTCCATGCCTGATCTAGAGTGGGCAGCCACTCCTTGGCTTGAGCCAAATGTTGCCACACAGAAATGTGGACACAGTGTTACCAGACAAGGCAGAGATGCAGATTTCTGTTCACAGAAATATCTCCAACGGTTTAGAAATACTGGGGCAAGCACATTGGGAGGAGGAGGAATCATCCAGTCGAACTGGGGTTTTATGTTGGGGGACAAAGAGCTGGGGAGGGCTAAAGGGTAAGGGCAGCTTTTGGAGAACCCTGTCACACTCAACGTGCTTATCAATGATCTTCCAGGTCTGAGTCATCACCAAAGGATTTAAGCAAGAAAGGGACATGATTAGAATAGCAGGTTTAAGAGATCGCTTTGGGAGTCGATGGGGGCAGGGCTGAGGATAAAGTGATGAGTTAGAAATCTATCATTAAGCTGAGTCAGGGTAAAGGAGAGATGACAAAGACCTATTCACTTTGTTCTTTCTCCTCCCAGACTGTGCGCTCCAAGGCCAGGCCCCCTCTGTCCTGTTCTTGCTGTGTCTCCAACACTAAGCACCCCGTCTGCTCAGTAGCCATTTGTTGAAAGACTGGATGAAAGGAAGAGGAGGTGAGAGGCATTTTGAAGAATTTGTCAACCTCCTTCACCTGAAACCTATATAATTTACTAACCAATATCATCCCAATACATTCAATTAAAAAAAAAAAAAGTCAACTGCCTTGGGAGGAAGAGAATGTTGATAATGGAGAGACCTGTTTCCTTTCCTTAAGCTTCCTCTAAGAGCTGGGGAAGCGGAGTATTCAATTAAGAGATCATAGACACTTCAAAAACAGACCTTTACGGGTTCAATTTCTGGCACCTCTTCAGTCCACAAAGGAGGAAATGCTAAGTACCTTGAAGGACTGAACAGAGGATTAAACGAAAATGTAGGAATGAGCAATTTCTGTCCTTCCCTAGGTCCAGTTTCCCAACGGACAGAGCAGAAGGGGCAGATCTCTGCCTCCGACGCCGTGGCGATTGCGTTTGGGTGGGGTGCGAACCGAGGACCTCGGAGGCTCTCGGCCTGGACCCAGCGAGTGTTAGCCTAAGTAGAGCCGGCCTCGGGCCCGCCCAGCCCCGAACCGCGCCCAGTTCTCCAGGTTCCTACACGGCCCAGTCCTTGACCCTCCCCCACACACCGCCCCTTCCCCTCCCACCTCCTCTTTCCGCTCCCCCGCCCTCCTT
>NW_005362842.1:188299-202263 GCF_000412655.1 Myotis brandtii | reverse complement strand
TGCGGCTCCGGACCGGACCGGAAGGGATAGCGGGGGGCGCACCCGGACCCTGCCTCACTGCCCAGTTTCGATCCCCGCGCGACTCCTCCCTGCACCTTGGGTGTTGAGATCCGACGTTTTCAGCCCTGTCACCCCTGCTCCTTGCTTTCCGGTTTCCAAAAATTAAAATTGAACCAAATGCGGGCAAGTTCTCCAGCCCCCGTGCGCCTGCTTGCCTCCCCCAGGATGAGTAAGGGGTTTAACCTTGGGAGAGAGCAGAGAGATAACCCCCCCTCCCCCTTTGCAGCAAAGCCATTTTTCATCATCGTTCTCTGGTTTTGGAGCCCGGTGGGACCCGAGATTCCCTGGGAAGCACAGGGTTGAGGTTTGCATCAAGAAAATGCATTTGTTGGAACCGGTTACTGAGTCAGATCGGATCCTCAGGGGGGAAAAAATGTCAGAGACTGAGAATCGAATATTTTCCCACGGTATTTACCGTCATTAATGCCAGAGCCTTTTGTGTCCTCGCCCAAAATTCCCCCATACTGTGTGTTAGCATGTTTTTAGGATTGAAATTTGCCTGATGGCCTCCCTGGTGGTAGGGAAGGGTGGAAGTGATTTGGGGCCCTTGTCTTCATCTGATGAGTACATCTTTGTCTATTGCAAATGGAGACTTCTGCATGTAATGAGGTTTTCAAAGGTGGCAGTATTGGTAAGACAATTTGCCAACCTTTCTGTAAGAATTCATGTCTCGCGTCCTTGCCTTCACTGCTCTTCTCTTTGGTAAGGGTAGATAGCATCAGGCTCTGATTTTACTTGCCCTGTGTGGGAGATAGGATTTGTCAAGATGGTGCTATGAACATATAAAATCAGGAGGCCACAGGAGCCCAAACAGAAAGATGAAGCATTTCTTGTAAGAATATAAAAATTGCATTTCTCACTCTGTCTCAATTGTTCGAATGAAACCACACATATGTGCAGTTTCTAGAACAGAACATGTGGCTACTCAGGGTTTTTTGGTTTTTTTTGCATTTTCCT
This sequence comes from Myotis brandtii, assembly GCF_000412655.1. Taxonomy (NCBI): domain Eukaryota; kingdom Metazoa; phylum Chordata; class Mammalia; order Chiroptera; family Vespertilionidae; genus Myotis; species Myotis brandtii. The sequence continues at coordinate 201,246 of NW_005362842.1, read as the reverse complement.
GTTAGAAACTTAAATATAAATATTACTTGGTTCTCAGTGATTTTCTTCTTGGACACTTCCAATACACCCCATTCCTAATTTTGGAGTATGTATCTCTGTTACCTGAGCCCTCATTTTCTATGTCCTTAGCAGCACACAGGATGATAAGGATAAAACCTGTCCATTTTCTGGACCCAAATTAGAATTGTAACCTGTGGTCTTCAAAATAGAAGGCTAATAATTCAGTAGCAACTGCTGAATTATTTTCCTAGCCCTTCCTTTCAAAGAGATAAGAAACCATTCACCCATCTTACAGATGGAGTCTTTATGACAGGTGAGGTGATTTAGCCTAGAGACCACACACCTGGTTTTCAGATTGAATATCTTCATTCATCAGTAGTAAATATTTATGGACTGTCAGCCCCTGGGGTATGGCTCCTACCCTATAATCTTCTGTACATTTCCCATCATGCAGTGCTTGAAGCCATTTTAGAATTGGAGCTCTATAGATCCGGGAGGCAGCCTCCATCAAACCAGGCTGAGCACATTCCCATGATGCCAGCTCCCAAGGCAGAGTCTCCAGATTTTGGGGCCACAGCAGTAAATGCATTTTTGCCCATTTGACTATGAATATAGAAGCAGAATGAGCACTACACTTGGAGTCAGATCCATTTGATTCAGGTCTTGCCTGTAGCATTTTCTAGCTGTGATTTTCAGCCTGCTGCTTAATCTCTTAGTTTCTCTAGCTCCAGAGTTGTGAGGCTTTTTACAGACTGTAGATTGTTAAATATAAGCATTTGGTTTTGTTTTCTAATCACTAAGTTCACTGTTAATGGCTTTCTTTTTTTCCTCCAGTTGCATTCTGATGAGATCCAACCTTTTTGTACATGCTGCTTTCAAAAATTGACATAGTATTAACAGAACCTAATTTTGTGTCTGGCATCTCCAATCTTTCTAGCACATTTTCTCATCTGTATAATGCAAATGGTAATAGTCTTTAATGTGTTATTGTGACAAACTCAATAATTAAAATAAGGATCTGGGATATAGTAGGTATTTAATAAAAAATGTTATTTGAACATATAAATGAAGATACGCATATATAGATTAGACACATGCTATATAGCATAGACACATATGGAGTTTATCCGTTCGTCATTCACCAACTGATGAGGTAGCATCAAACAATTAGTGTGTAATAATAATATCCACCACTTAATTTCTTACTATGTGCCAAACTTTGTACTAAGCACTTTACACATTCAGTAACCCTTTATAACTGCCAGTGATAGGTAAGTACTGTTAGCCTCATTTTACAGATGAAGAAACTGAAGGACAAAGAACTTAAATCATTTTCGTAGGGAAATACAGCACAAGGTAAGTGTTGGAGCCAGGAATCAAACCCAGGCAGTCTGGCTCTAATGATAGGTTTCTACTTGCAGTAGGACACACATATATCTTTCAAGTGTACACCGTAATTGTGTCTAATAGGAATTTTAATTATTTTTGAAAATAGGTACAATGTAATTTGTTGAGGGGGAGTATATATATTCTGGCTTGAAGGAATGGTACTGCTTGTGAAAGACCATTTTTTCTAGTATTTGCTTCATACTAGAGAGAAAACGAATTAGTTACTTTGTGGATTTACCCAGTCCTAGGTTCTTCATCTAGTTGAATTTAGTTAGGACCTTATTTATTTATTTATTTATTTATTTATTTATTTAAACCTCCATTGTTGAGGGCCACCTTTATTGATTTTTCTTTATCATATTACCTTTTTGTAGAGTTTTAGATTTTTCATATTTTGTTAGGGAGGAGGAGATGAGTAGACAGAAAATTCTAAATTATAACATCCTGGTATGCTGCCTGCTTTTTCGGTGACATCAAACTAAGTTGTTTTCCTTTAAATGGGGATGGATACCTTAGAGCAGTGGTTCTCAACCTTCCTGATGCCGCGACCCTTTAATACAGTTCCTCATGTTGTGGTGACCCCCTATTTCATTGTTACAAATTGAACATAATTAAAGCATAGTGATTAATCACAAAAACAATATGTAATTATATGTGTGTTTTCCGATGGTCTTAGGCGACCCCTGTGAAAGGGTCGTTCGACCCCCAAAGGGGTCGCGACCCACAGGTTGAGAACCGCTGCCTTAGAGAATGAACTAAAATTTCCTAATAAAGCAACTTTAAAAAAATATATGTCTTTATTGATTTCAGAAAGGTAGGGGTAGAGAGAGAGAGATAGAAACATCAATGATGAGAGAGAATCATTGATCGGCTGCCTCCTGCATGCCCCACACTGGGGATCGAGTCCACAACCCGGGCATGTGCCCTGACCGGTAATCAAACAGTGACCTCCTGGTTCATAGCTCGATGCTCAACCACTGAACCACCGTGGCCAGGCTGTTAAGCAACTTTAAATTTCTGGGTTCCTACATTTTTCTAGGGAGAGGTTATAATTCACTAGCCAGGAAACAAGAAATTAATTGTATAATTAATTTTAAGATTTGGAACCATCTTGGTCTCAATATGAATATGATCTTAGTATCATCTATACGTCATGATGGAGAAACTAACAGAATGGGATTCTGAAGGAATTTTTCTAAGGGGAATACTTAGGAAGGAAATATAGATGAATATATTTTGTGATGTGCATGCAAAAATCCAATCACCTTAACTGCTTTCTCTGCTAAAGGATCTAATATAGGCATCGTTATGTATTTGTAATACTTAAAATGAAATGAAATTGATTGACACCCTCTAGAGAACCAGTCATTCCCAGCAGAGTTGGAGTGAAATGACTTTTTTAAAAAGTTGGCCATTCCTCTATTATGTAAGTTTATTTCATTGTTTTCCCTAAGAGAGCCAACAATAAAAGTTATTTCTGAATGGCCTTGACCTGGACAGAGATTGGAGGCGACAATAAAGTACATGTGAGCCCTGGCCGTTGTTACTGTTTGTCCGTAAATCTTACCTGAAAGCTTGTTTAACAGTCTGGTGAATTTCTGGCATATGCTGTTTCTAACTGCTTAATTTGATTTTGGCTTTTAAAGCTAGATGAATTAAGGCCAATTCTCAAATCTCACTGTAATACCTTTTGAAGAATCTTTGAAAAATTGTTCATTCTATCTTTTTATTAAATAAGCATTGAAAATCATAGTTGATCTTTAGGAGTAGTGCCACATAGAGGAAAGAGCCAGGTACTGGATTTACTTTGTGACCCTGGGCAGGTAAGTCTTGGAATCTATAAAAGGGGCAGTGACGTTCTCAGGATTGAATGAGTTGATATAAATTCTTAGTGCTTTGCACATTTAGGCAAACCATAATTAATGGATTTTTTTTGGTTTTCTTTACTAGACCATTTAGCTGGTATGGCTTTTTGTATAGCTGATTGGACTTTTGAGAGATGGACACAAAGTATTTCAAGGATTTGTGGAAGCTCAGTTTCCATCTGTTGGTAGCTGAGAAACAGTCAAAAAGTGTAGTGTCTTCTGATTGGAACTGAAGTGGCTCTTTTTAAAAATAAAAAACAACAAACTCATAGATACAGACAACAGAAGGAAAGGGTGGAGGGATGCTAAACGTTTGGTGACGGAAAGAGACTAGATTTTGGGTGGTGAGTGCACAATACAATATACAGATGATGTTTCATAAAAAATTGTACACCTGAAACATATAATGTAATAACCAAGGTTACCCAATAAATTCATTTTTAAAAAGGAAGTAGCCCTAGCTGGTTTGGCTCAGTGGATAGAGCGTCGGCCTGTGGACTGGGGGGGTCCCAGGTTCGATTCCAGTCAAGGGCACACGCTCAGGTTGTGGGCTCAATCCCCAGTAGGGGGCATGCAGGAGGCAGCCGATCAATGATTCTCATCATTGATGTTTCTATCTCTTTCTCTCTCTCCCTTCCTCTCTGAAATAAATAAAAATCTTTAAAAAAAAAAAAGAATGAAAGTAACCTAAGACAGAGTAGAAATATAGTCTGTATTTTGTAGGACAGATGTGGTCTTCCTGCATAGGAAATAGAAATAGCAGCCTGTTCAGTTCCTCAAAAAAGTGCATCAATTGATCAAAAAGTTTCATACTCAGCATGAACAGGCATTGTGCTATGTGTTGGGCACCACAGATAAAAGTCTAGGTTCCTACCTGAAGCTTACAATCCAGTGTGGGAGCCCACAGACGTTTACAGTAAACTGTGATAACTGCTGTTGTAGAACTAAGCAGAGGTAAATGAGCATGCTTTTCTTTATAGAAGACTTTGAGGAAAGCTGTCTGAATTTAAAAGAAATGAGGCATGTAAGTCTCTCTTCAACTGTTGACCATTTGTTAGACTTTTATATGGAATCTACTGTGGCTGACATTTGAGTGCTTACAGAGTGCAGAGACTGTGTTAAATGTTTTCTATTGGGAACAAATTTATTCCTTACAAAAGCCCTATTAATAAGTTGGTTTGCCTATTTAATGCATGATAAAAAAAGACTCACAGAGATCCAATAACCTCTGGAGTTCATGTGTGATACTGGTCAATTGGACTGGGTCACTCCCATTTTGTTGGTGGGCCCAAAGCTTTTGAACCCGATTCCCAAGGTCGACCAATTGGGCTGTCTTTATGGATCATAATTAGTATATTGTCTTTTTTGATCAATCACTTAAAGCCAGGAGATCAGTTTATTGTCACCTGCCACTGATTCACATTGTGTGACCTTGGGCTTATCACTTACCACCTCCATTGTTTTAGGTTTAATTTTGACTAATTGGACACAGTTAATGATATTCAACAACTGATGTGAGAGAGGCAAGGGATTTTCAAATAGAAGTGCAGTTTCCCTCCACAATCATGTTCTCTGGACATCATGCTAATGACTTGGTATTTCAGAAATGCTGTGTTTCATTTTCTATCAAAGAGCCTGCAAATGTTTGAATGGAATTAAATTTATTACAGGACTCTGAATTTTATGTGTAGAATGGCGCACAGACATTTTTAGAATGGGTGATTTTCAGTGAGTAGTTTTCTTTAAGAGCCAGGAATACTTTTACTGGGTGACACCCACTAACCACCTGGTTCCACTGATTTCCTCAGTCCATCCTTGTCCTGCAGGAGCTTGGCATCACTTCTTCGTTCAGCGGAATGACTGCAGAGCTGTAACTTTATTTATGGCGCTATGGGTGTTCTATCTGGAATGGTACATCTGTGAATGTTTTTCAGAATTTATTGTCAATTCCTTACCCCATGCAAACTTTTGAGCCTAGATTTTTAAGATGTTCCTCTCAGTTTCCTCTCTCTAGATTGATAACTGTTCTCATTTCTGTATCTACCTTGGCCTTTGATTTCTCATTCATCTAGAAAAACAGAATGTACTTTTTTCATGCATCTATGTTTTTGGTCTCTGTGAGGAGTTCCCTTTTTCTCTTCTGAATAAAACCCCATCCCAACCCATAAAGCTAGTCAGGACCCAGTCATGTTTAAACCACCTGTTCCCTCTCATTCTAGCCTGGTTCCTTCTCCAAGGAGCAGCTTTGATATGTGCTGTCTTCTCATTTCATCTACACCATCTTGTTTGTTAGTTATAAATGTCTCCTTTTAACATTTTAGGAAACGGAGATTCAGAAAAGTTATTTTAAAAGTCACCTAATTTCTTTTAGAAGCTCAGATTTGTTGTATGTAGGGCTTTCCATTGTGCTATGCCCAAGGTCACCCAACGTGAGTCAGATCCCACTCAGATTTGTTTTGTATTAGAGCTTCAGTAATCCTGACACATAATAAATATAGAATCCTCGCTTTAAACTTACAACAATTATTAAATTCAATTAAATTGAGGATTTGTTTTCCTTGAAAACACAACATAGGTGAAAATTAATACTTCCAAAAGCCACAGCTGTCATTTTCAGCTCTTGCTTTTTGCAATGCTTTTTTTTTTTAAAAAGAAAACATCGATTAACAATGGATAGAGAGCCCTTTATTTTTTATTTTTTTCTTATTCTTAAATGTCTCCTTCTGGCCACTGGTATTTCATGGCTATCTGTAGAATTACTCTTCATAATGTTTTCTAGGAGATACTTTACAAAGATGAAATGTTGTGATGCACATTTACCCTCCCCTTCTTTATATCTCTTTAACAGATATTTCTATGACATTAAATCCCTTCTCTCTTTTTCTTTTTCTTCTTTTTTTTTTTTGTATATTTTTACTGTTTTAAAATATGTTTTTACTGATTTCAGAGAGGAAGGAAGAGGGAGAGAGAGAGATAAAAACATTAATGATGAGAGAGAATCATTCATCGGCTGCCTCCTGCACAGCCCACACTGGGGATCGAGCCCGCAACCCTGGCATGTGCCCTTGACCAGAACTGAACCCGGGGCCCTTCAGTCCACAGGCCGACGCTCTATCCACTGAGCCAAACTGGCTAAGGCTCTTCCTTTGTTTTTTTATAATCCTCACCCAAGGATATTTTTTTCCATTGATTTTTTTTTTTTTTAAGAGAGAGAGAGAATGGAAGGGAGGGGGAGAAACAGAGAGAGAGAAACATTGATGTGAGAGACACATCCATTGGTTGCCTCCCACATGCATCCCGACCAGGGCCAGGAACCAAGCCTGCACCCGAGGTACATGCCCTTGACCAAACCCAGGACCCTTCAGTCCAAGGGTCTAACCCAGCCGTGGGCAAACTACGGCCCAAGGGCCGGATCCAGCCCGTTTGAAATGAATAAAACTAAAAAAAAAAAGACCGTACCCTTTTATGTAATGATGTTTACTTTGAATTTATATTAGTTCACACAAACACTCCATCCATGCTTTTGTTCCGGCCCTCCGATCCAGTTTAAGAACCCATTGTGGCCCTCGAGTCAAAAAGTTTGCCCACCCCACTGAGAAAAACTGGCTAGGGTTAAATCTCTTCTTTTGATGGCCATGTAATCTTGTAACATTTCTCTCTCTTTGAACCACTCCCCTGTTGGATATTTAGATTGCCTCTGAAGTGCCACATCTAGTGGCTTTGAACAGCCCGACAGCCGTCGTCATTATAGGGCTGTGCTTGAGCAATCCCGTTCTGGAGCATGTTGGTGTCTTCTTGATCTATGCCGGCACAAGGAAATCTTTGGCCTACTGCAGGGTTAGACCTCTTTCGGTCTCTAATAAATTGTTCTGCTTTGCTATCTTGACTTTGCTGTTGGTGCCAGGCCTGATGACGGACTGCAGTCTTTTAAGGCCTTTTAGAAGGCAAAATAAAGGCTCTCGTTTATCTTGGTCTGGAACCTTTCTTCAAAGTCTCAGAAGAAAAGTAAGTCCTGATTATAAACCTAACATCTAGAAAATTCAATTAGGAACTACTGAATAAAACTTACAGTTAACATTTGTGTCCATTTTGAGGACATTGAGGGGTGAAGTCTTATATATAATGTAAACATTATAATATTCACTTCCTGTACAGGATTAATCTGGACTTGCTTTTCCTTCTCATGGTTTGTATATTAAAAAAAAAAAATTCCAAGCTCATATTTTGTGATGTATAGGCACTCTGAGAGGTATGATATGCACTATACATTTTTAAAAAATTTTGTACTTACTATTCTTTTTTAAATAATTTATCTTTATTGTTGAAAGTATTACAGCTGTCCCCTTTCCTCCTTTGACACCCCCCCTCCATGTATTTATTCTTTAATTCTCTGCCCCTCATCTTCACAGTACCACCTTTTCTGAGGTAGAAGCTATTGTTTCCAATTTATAGATTGGAAGATGGTGAGATTGAATAAGCTCATGTGGCTGTGTAGTGGTAGATCCTGCTCTTACACATAGTCCTGTTGTCTTTCCACCATACCACATATATGTAGCCAGTGTTCTTTCTGCTCTCCCGGTAATGATTTATTTAAAAAATTCACAGATACTTATTTGAGCATTAATTTTGTGATTGGCCTATTTTAGGCATTAAATGAGAAACAAATGTAAAGCTTTTCTTTTGAGGACATGCACACTGCTCATCATCTTTAGCATAGAAGACATAGAATGAGGTATAGAGAAACCCTAGACTGTGTAATAGGCTACAGGTGTATTTGGGTTCATAGGCAAGGTAGATAAGTTGGGGATGGGGTAATCAGGGAAGGCCTTCTGGTCCTAGATGGATGGAGTTTGCATAGACAGGAAGTGAATAGGACATTCTAGATGAAATGAACTATAGTAGTTCCCCCTTATCCTCGGAGGTTATGTTCCAAGACCCTGTGGATAGTACCAAAGGTAGTACCAAACTCCATATATACTACGTTTTTCCCTTTACATAATGATAGCTATGATAAAGTTTAATTTACAAATTAGGCACAGTAAGAAATTAACAACAATAGCTAGTAACAAAATAGAACAATTATAATAATCTACTGTAATAAAAGTTATGTGAATGTGGTCTTCCTCTTTCTCTCTATAACTGATCTGATAATGGAGACATCTACTAAGTGACTAACGGGCAGGTAATGTCTTTGGCTAGAGTCTCTGGACAAAGGGATGATTCACGTCCTGGTAGTACCGAGCCAGGTGTCATGAGATTTCATCACACTACTCACAGTGGCTCGCAATTTAAAACTTACAAATTGTTTATTTCTGGAATTTTCTTTTTAATATTTTCAGACTGCATTTGACTTCCGGTAACTGAAACCATGGAAAGAGAAACTAGAGATAAGGGCAAGACTACGCTTCAGAAGCAATTTTAGGCATGTTTGATCATGGCATTTATAGAGTATTCAGTGATGTCCAGCCTGGGAGAAAGGTGCATGTTGGAGAATACTGGAAGAGAAAGTCTTAACAGGTCTGGAAAAGCCAAGTTATGAAGGACTTCGAAAGCCAGGTAGAGTTTAGATTTGATGGAGTAGCCAAGAGAGTCATTGAAAGTTATGGAGTAAGGGTAGAGGCATGACTAATTTTGAAGTAGGTGCCAGAAATATAAGGGATGAGGTATAAATGTAAGAAGGATTTAATGTGCTTATGAAGAATAGGTGCTTTGAAATATTTAAGAAGAGAGAGTTCTACCAAGGTTGCAGTTTTGCTGTTTTTTCATTTGGGGATCTGTTCATTTATTCAGCAGATATTTTGTTTATACTGATTATGTGCAAGGTACTGTGGGGGATATGCCCTCAAGGAGTTTATGGTGGTGTAAGGGATTTAAATTTAAGGAATATAGACAAATAATTTTGGTACTAAAGAAATGTGATAAAACCGTAAGAGAGGTATACAGGAAATGCTTTGTGAGAATATTTTTAGTTTAGAGTAATGCTGTCCAATAGAAATACAGTGTGAGCCATATGTAGTTTAAATTTATCTTGTGGTAAAGTTATAAAGTAAAAAACAAGTGAAATTAATTTTAATACTTTATAAAAATTTAACTCCATATTTCAAATATTATAATTTATTCTTTAGAGGGCCTGACCCAGCTTGTGGCCCTGTCCCCAGTGGTGGCCCTCGGCCACTGTCAGGACTACTTGGCAGAACCCAGGACTGAGTGACCAGAAGGTGGCAATGGGACCTGCTTGGGGAAGCAATTTCATGTCAACCAAAGCAGAAACTGCTTAAAATGTTGAAGCAGTTGAGAAAATGCACACTCAGCATCTGTCTAACATCTTTAGTTTAAAAACGAAAATTAAAAGGTCATTTTTTTTTAATCCAGTTTGTGGAGACACCGAATGAAGTTGGTGTTAGACAGTCTTAGAAGTTAAAGCATGCTTCAGTTTCACCACCATCCCGAGGGACTGGTTAGTCAATGCAGTCTACTTAGATTTCTGTTTAATATATATTTTAAAGGAAATAACTTAAGAAACTTAAAGTTGGTCTAACATTGTGGGATTTCAAACATTTGAACATGTTGGTTCAAATATTATAATTTAAACATCTGACATTAGCCATGTGTGGCTAGTGGCTATCATATTAAATAGCTCAGGCGTAGTAGCTTATGAAAAGGCTTCATGGAGGAGATGACATGTGAGTCATGCTTGGGAAGAATTGTGTATGCAGAGTAGATGGAAAAGGACATTCCAGGTAGAGGAGTGGCTTGGTGAACAAAGACAGAAAAGAATACTTCGTATGTAAGAAAACCATTTTGCCAGAGAAGTAGGTATTGCATGGAAGGCATGTTTTGGGAAAAGTCTGGGAAAGATGGGTTGGAAAGCCCTCACTGGTGCGAGAAATTGGACTGCGATTGGCAGGAGAGGGCTTTAAAGGAATTTGAGCAGGAAGCGACTTGATCAGAGTGTCAAGAATGAAGAATGGGTCTGGTAGCAAAGACCTGAAGTGGGCTAAAGATAATGAGAGACTGAAAGTAGTGAGACTAGGGAAAGGCGCATGGGAGGTTTATTATAGATGTAGAAGTAGGAACAATTTAATTTCTCTGTTGTCTGCTGCCTTCCTGCAAACTGCTGGGTGTTGTGTAACTCATTTCCTGTTGAAATTGGTCTTGCTGCTTCAGAATCCATGTTGTTATATAAGTCAAAAGTTACATAAGCAGCAGGCATTAGGACATTTAGCTATGGCTTTTGCTTGTTGTAAGTTGTTTTTGTATGTGTAATTCAAATTTTTAAAATAGATTCATACTTCATTTAAGGTGTGTGGTCAATCTTTCCATATCATGATGGGTTCTCAATCTCCAAGAGCTCTTGTAGTGATCCCAAAGAAGCTTGAAATAGTTGTCCCCAAACCAGAAAGATCCCATTTTATTTTGAGAAATAGAATGTGTACATTTGGGAGGTCCCAAGGAGAGTCAGGATTCTTTAAAGAGGTATGATTTAACTTTAATGTTTGGGAAGGGGTGGAAGAGGTGTGCATCTTACTTGGCGGGTCTAGTAGGGCCGAAGAGTTTCCAGGTCTCCTTTAGCAGTGTTGATCCTTTGTATTTCTCTATTACTCTTTTATAATATGCATGGGATGGCTTAGCTCTGAATTGGCTTTTGGCCAGTACTTTATTAACTGGAATCTTTACTATGTAGAGTTGCATAGGTGCTGTTTTATGAATTTGGAGTGGACCATTAAGTGACTGCTGACTTTGAATTAGTCTACAGACTGGGAAATTTCTAAAGTTCATTGAAAGTTGCCTTCTTTCTGTTTCCCTCTTTTAGGAACAATTAAGTAGGGTTATTTAATGATGGAAATAGTGTCCTGATCTCAAAGACTTTATAGTCAAGAAAGTTAGACATATTGAGAGAGTATATAATTTTAAGATGGTGAATAGCATATATATATATATATTACTGTTGACAGTATTATAGTTACCGTAATACTGTCCTACCCCCCCCCCCCCCCCCCCCATAGTATGGTTTTTTGATGTGCTTAGAGTAGACTAGGTTGTATTGTGGTAACAAACAGCCTCGCCATGTCAATGACGTAACCCAACAAAAGTTTGTTTCTTTTTCACATTGCATGTCCAGTGCAGGTCTGCAGGAGTTCCTTCACCTTACAGACTCGGGTTACAGAAACTCCACTGTTTTGTGACAGCACCATCTAGAACACATGGCCTTCTAAGTGGCTGCTGTAAGAAGAGAGTCTGATGAACCACACAGGCTTTTAGCAGTTTCAACCTGGAAGTAGCATCATTTCTAGTTATATTTCATTGGACAGAACTAATTGTGTGACCCCCTCCTACATGCAAGGGTTGCCAGGAAATGTAGGAGAGCAAATGGAATATTTTGTGAGGATTATTAACTCTCATAGTCTCATTCTAGTGATGTGGGTAAAGATGTCAAATGGATCAAGGTGAGACTTTTTCACTGAGTGTAAGCTTAGAGTTAGTGAGCCTTATATAAAACACAGCTCTGAATATGATTTAGGTAATAAGCAGGGGGAAGAAATACCATAGTTCTGAACTAAAAAAACAACTCTTTGAATTGTCTAGGTTTGGGGTGTATCTTATCATTGTGTTCCATCTCATAAAATACTTTTATGTGGTACAGCCATCTGTAGAATTTCTCCCTTGAAAATACAGAAATGACTTTTAAGGCAAAACCAGTTTGTGAATAAGGCTTATATTTCCTTTGCTATTTTAAAATTATTAACCATTTTCAGAGTCTTAAATCTTTATACCATATATATGTATGTATATATATATATATATAGTAATGAGAGAATTTGTTTTAAAAATACTGGTATTCCTATTACTATTTAAAGTAGTATTTTATCTTTTTATACTTTGGGGTGTTAGTGTATTTTTACACTGGCACAGATGGATATATTGAAATTTAAACCAATAGTACATAAAATTAATTTGTATTGGCTAATAGTTTTGTAGCTACATATCATCCAAAACTTACTGTATTCTCTATAAATGGTGATTATTATAGTGGGGAATTGACTAAGGTGAGGTGAGTAATTTAAAAGGCATTCACTGATTGGTGTATAAAGGGTTTGATAAAATGATAAACTGAAGCCACTAAGATTTTTGTCTATTTCAGAGAAACTTTTGGATGGACTCAATTATAATTTGAAGTTCTGTTGCTGTGCATGTTGTGGAATACACTCATATCTCTCGCAACCTATACCATGTACTGAATTAGTGCTTGATATCCTATATAATATCCTATATAATAAAGAGCTAATATGCAAATGGTCGTCACATCATCATGCCGTAACTGCTCAGACACCCAACACTGGGAGAGAGGAATAGGGACCAGCCAGGCACAAATGAGCTCACGAGAGAGGAATAGGGACCAGCCAGGCTGCGACCCGGGAGAGGGACAAGCCTCCCGCCCCGTGGTCCCGGGCACCTGCGGCTGTTGCCCGTGTGAAGCTGCCTGCCCACGGTCCCTGTGGCTGCCAGCCGGCCCAGGTTCTGGGTGCCTGCGGCCGGCCAGAGGGAGGGAAGCCCGGGTCCCGGGTGTGGGGCAAGGCAGAGGTGGTTAGGGGCCATTAGGCAGGCAGGCAGGTGAGTGGTTAGGAGCCAGCGGTCTCGGATTGTGAGAGGCAGTTGGACATCCCCCGAGGGGTCCCAGATTGGAGAGGGTGC
>NW_005362842.1:161202-188256 GCF_000412655.1 Myotis brandtii | reverse complement strand
CCCCCCCATACCCTCCCATCCCGTGCACAAATTTCGTGCACCGGGCCTCTAATTTGTATATAATCCTGTGGAGAGTTGGTAGTTTTCTTATTTTCCACTGAGGAAACAAAGCTCATAGGTTAAGCAATTTGACCAAGGTCATATCACTTGTAAGTAGCAGGGCTGGTGCTAGAGCCAAATTTGCCTGCCCATGATTTATGCTACAGTGTATTCTTGTAACAAATTTAGCAAATCACAGAAGATATGATAAAAATGGCACGTGTTTTTTAGGTACCTACTGCTTGATGGGCACTGCCAAATATAACATAAAATCATATCCTTTGCCTGAAGATTAAAGCAATCATCACACTTAAGATATTTTTCCCTACACTGTTTGGTCAAACCGGACAATTTTTGAAAAAAGTAAAGAACATATATGTAGCATAAGTTTCTAAAGAAATCATTATTAAGCAGTCTCTATGTGTTGAGGCAGATGAGGAATGTAGAAGAAAACAAAAACTGTAGAGACAGAGGCACTTGAATTTGAGTTCTGGCTCTTTATCATCTCTAAGCAGTGTTGCCTTTGCTGAACCTCTATTTCTTCACCTCAAAGAAGGGGGACGGGATTATTATGAACATATCTACCCTGTAGTATTGTTGGGTAAGTTAATTGACCAAAGTAAGAAAAAAAATCTTAGCAAAATACCTAAGCTGATAGGTGTTTCTGGTCATTGTTTTTGAGGGCATCTGGAAATAGATGTTACACATACAGGTATGTTTCTTTTCAGATGGGTGGAAGAAGATTCACACACGCATTTTCTGGACCCTAAAGCCTGACATTTGCTTTCTTTTTCTCTTGTTCTTGTTTTAGGGAATGACCATGGATAAAAGTGAGCTGGTACAGAAAGCTAAACTCGCCGAGCAGGCTGAGCGCTATGATGACATGGCTGCAGCTATGAAGGCAGTCACGGAACAGGGGCATGAACTCTCCAATGAAGAGAGAAATCTGCTCTCTGTTGCCTACAAGAATGTGGTAGGCGCTCGCCGTTCTTCCTGGCGTGTCATCTCCAGCATTGAACAGAAAACAGAGAGGAACGAGAAGAAGCAGCAGATGGGCAAAGAGTACCGGGAGAAGATAGAGGCAGAACTGCAGGACATCTGCAACGATGTTCTGGTAAGGCCAGTGCTTCTGTTTCAAACAGTTATTTGTAAGTTGTATTAATTTAATGTTCAAATGCAAACTCTCAAACAGCTTATGAGACAAAGGTGTCTGAGTATACTGGAAAGCTGCAAACCATTTGCAAGTAATTTTTAAGCATATGAAGTTATTTTTCTTACCTCTTATTTGATCAGAGGTTGCTTATCACTTATGGGGAATTTTCCTCTCTCCTTTCAAAAAGACCTGTGAAAAATAGGAACATTTAGTCAACATTCCTCCATCTTTTCTTTAGAAATCGAATCCAGATAGGCAGGATTATAGGTAGATGCAGCACAGATAGGCTATTCTGTACACTAGGAGCAAACAGCTGAGCTGCTTTTCATGCCTGCCCAGTGTAAAGTCCTGCTTTTGTCCGAAAGTTAGCCACGTAGGTCAGTTTGGGCCTGCGTTCCCAAGCCAAATCAACAGTGGTTTGGGGATTTTCCTCTCCTATGTTTTATAGGAACCTTGGTCAGATGATTGATTCCTAACTGCTTTCACTCTGACCACCATCTGGGGTTGGATGGGAGGGGTGCATATCCTAGAGCAAATCATGATCATATTGTCTTTCCCTCACATCCTGAGCCCACTGGGAACTTTTTTTTTCTTCCAGGTGAAATCAGGTAAAAATGAACGGTGAGGGCTGCTTTGAAGGGAAAAGGAATTCACACTTGTGGATCTACCTCCTCCCCTGCTGGCTGCCTCTCCGAATTACTGCCCATGACACCTTTCTTTTGAAAACCTGTACAAAGCTTGTCAGCCATCAGGCAGTTCTCCTCATTCCTAACCCATAAGGAGTTGCACCCTGTCTGTCTGCAAAGAATTAAAATTACTATTGCCCTTTGCATCTTTTCACTTTGATTGATTACATCCCCTTATAACTAAGCTTTTGCATTGAGCTGCTCTTTTTGTTAGACTCATAGTGTAAGAATGTCATGACTAAATTTGTTGCCTGTTGGTAATTTGGGGGTTTGTTAATTTAATGGTGCACTAATTCCTGAATGTTAGGTGCATCTGATATTCAGATGAAGTATGGCATGTATTCCAAGGGCAAGAAAGTTCCATAATTCCTGAAAATGTAGACCAGCTTTTAAGAGCATCTGAAAGAATGTGAAGAACGCATGGTACTTACTGCCTCTTAACCAGTTTTTCAGGATGCCACATTCTAAAACAACTCTTCGAAAATATTGCTCTGTTTACGAAGCTTGGACTCCTTCAGAACTGCTTTTGTTGTAAGCATAAATGTTTAAAGGAATTTATTATTAATAATAGTAGTAGCTACCTTTTGAGTGCTTACTATGTGCCAGGCAACATGTTAAGCACTTCATGTATTTAGCTCTTTCTCATAACTACTCTAGAAGATGGCTATTGTGCTTCCTGTTGGAGAGCAGAGGAAACTGAGGCTAAGGATAGTTAGGTCATTTGTCCAAGGTCATACAGATAGTTCCTGTCACCTAGAGAACCATTATTAACATTGAAAAAGTATCATTCCAGACTTTTCCTGTACGTATTTTTGTGCGTGTAGACACATATTTTAATATTAAAATAGGATTCATGTGATATTTGTAATCTGCCATTTTTATTTCACTCAGAATTCTTTTGAGAACCTTTTCATATTTAACAGTGTAGTTCCACATCGTCATTTTTAAGGCCTACATAGCATTCCATTGTATGGCTCTACTTTAATCAACCCCTTATGGATGGTGAAGTGATTTTTAACAGAAGAAAACAGACATCTGCTAAAAACTTTTAAACGCTTTGGATGAAAAATGTTTTTTTTAATCTTCAAAAAAAATATTTAGAAGTGGTAGTGTGTATCTTGAATCTCAGACATAGTTTTAACATCTTGTAAATAATATTTCCAGATTCTTAACAAAATGTGAATCATTTTTTAGGAGCTGTTGGACAAATATCTTATTCCCAATGCTACACAACCAGAAAGTAAGGTGTTCTACTTGAAAATGAAAGGAGATTATTTTAGATATCTTTCTGAGGTGGCTTCTGGAGACAATAAGCAAAGTAAGTAACATTAAAAAAGAAAAGAAATTTGAGCACTAGTGGAGTCAGTTTTCCTTTATAATAATTTTAACAGTTTTTTCCTTGTCTATTCACTGTAGACACTAACATCACAGTACTCAGAAAGACCACAGCATTGTGCTGACCTGTGTGATAAGCACTTCATGTATTTAGTCATAAAGTGGGTTGACAGATCAAAATGAATCTAAGGGGAAGATAGGGAGGGCATTAAAAGTCTGGTGCAGTCCTAACTAGTTTAGCTCAGTGGATAGAGCATTAGCCTGTGGACTGAAGGGTCCCAGGTTCAATTCCAGTAAAGGACACATACCTCAGTTGCAGGCTCCATCCCCAGTCCTGGTTGGGGAGCATGCAGGAGTCAACCAATTGATGTGTCTCTCTCACATCATTGTTTTCCTCTCCCCCACTCCCCTCTCTTTAGAGGTGAAACTTGACCATGAAAGCACCATATAAAGAGTAATGCATCTCTTTTATCTCATACATGTATTACTGTGGTGGTGATAATTATAGCTGTGTTTTATTAAGTGCCTATTATGTGCCAAATATTATAGAGTCTCATTTATTCCTTACACAACCCTGGGAGTTTGGGTGGAAGTCTGTTCATTTTTCTGATAAGGAAACCAAGGCTACAGAGGTTTTCACTTCAAGCCACACACCTAGTGAATAAGAGCTGGTAATTCAAGTTTGGGTTCAAAGTCCATGACCTTTCCACTAGAGCATATTTTTTATGTTCTATCTTGTTAAAGGTTATTTCTGTATTTCTTACTGCCTTAGTGGGCTTTGTCATAATTGTTTTTGTTTTCCCCCAAAGCATTTCATGTAGTACTTAACTTAGAACAAACATTTAGCAAATGATTGTTAATCAAATGGTGGCATCACTGACCATTTAATCCAGCCTAGTTTGGTAAAATAATTTGATAGTTGTCCAGTATGTGATGCAGCCTCTGAAAGAACCCAACCTTTTAATATTTTTTTTTTTATCTTTCTTTTAGCCACTGTGTCGAACTCTCAGCAGGCTTACCAGGAAGCATTTGAAATTAGTAAGAAAGAAATGCAGCCTACACACCCCATTCGACTTGGCCTGGCACTGAATTTCTCAGTGTTTTACTACGAGATTCTGAACTCTCCTGAAAAGGCTTGCAGCCTGGCGAAAACGGTGAGAAAGGCCCTCTGGTTTCTGATCATAGTAAAACAGTGCTGTTCTTAGTTACTTATTTCCTGAATATAACTCATTGTCTTGGACTATTTTCATAAAATACATATTTAAGTATATATTTTATGAAATAAATTCAGACCTACTTTTTGATTTCTTCTTAACACCTGCTATTTTGTGTTTTATTTTTGTTTGATTAGTATTTGAGGGTGGGGTTATGGAAAAGTCAGGGTGAAGGTAGTTTGTTTTTCTTGTCAAGCTTTGGGTTGTAGAATTTGGAAAAGTGTGTGAAATGAATTCTCAAAGTTCCATTGCATAATTGAATCAGAGTTCGTGGTGTGAATTTCTGTTCTCCCTTGATCTCTTGTATCCAGACCTTTTGAGTTGTAGTGTTTTTTGTTTTGTTTTTGGTTTGGGGGTTTTGTTTTGTTTTGTTTTGTTTTGTTTTCTTAAAGGATTACTAGAAATGTCTTTGGTAATTAAAACATTACATGAATTTGGCCCTGGCCGGTTTGGCTCAGTGGATAGAGCGTCGGCCTGCGGACTGAAGGGTCCCAGGTTCGATTCCGGTCAAGGGCATGTACCTGGGTTGCGAGCATATCCCCAGTGGGGGTTGTGCAGGACCCTCTCACTTCCTCTCTGCAAAAAATCAATAAAATATATAAAAATAAATAAATAAATAAATAAATAAATAAATAAATAAATAAATAAATACATGAATTTGCCTAGAATGAATGCTGTATTAACAGTGATACCTGCTGACTTATCTAAGAATTTTTGTCATTGTTGGTGCTTTATAAACATTCATCATATGTTTGCTGAAACCGCTAGCAAACAAGGTAATAATGGCCTAGGTCAGTGATGGCGAACCTTTTGAGCTTGCGTGTCAGCATTTTGAAAAACCCTAACTTAACTCTGGTGCCGTGTCACATATAGAAATTTTTTGATATTTGCAACCATAGTAAAACAAAGACTTATATTTTTGATATTTATTTTATATATTTAAATGCCATTTAACAAAGAAAAATCAACCAAAAAAATGAGTTCGCATGTCATAGGTTCGCCATCACTGACCTAGGTTCTCCCAAAGTGCTGGACAGGATAAATTATATTCCTTTGTTAGCAGGAAAAAATTGGACTAAATGTGCTCCAGAGAACCTGTGATTTCTTTGCTAAAGACTCTTTGTTGTAGGCATTTGATGAAGCAATTGCTGAATTGGATACACTGAATGAAGAGTCGTACAAAGACAGCACGCTGATCATGCAGTTGCTTAGGGACAATCTCACTGTAAGTACCACTGGTTTCAGTGACTGCTTTTGGAGGGTTCATGGTCTACTCACCCACCTCATAATTCACTATTGCCCAAGACCCAAGAGAGTTTTGTACCTTGTAAGTATAGTTAATATTTTAAAGTGTTAAATTGGTTCAATTTAAGTGTTGAATGAGTACTAAAGTTTTGACCTTTTTAGTCATCACTGTTGGCACTCATACAGGAAGAATTTTAAACAGTCGAGGGAGAGATAAGGTGCTACAGATGGGAAACCGCTGAGAGTACATTTTAGTAGCCCTGCTTTGATCATAACTCTGTTTTTCTCTTGCAGCTGTGGACGTCGGAAAACCAGGGAGATGAAGGAGATGCTGGGGAGGGAGAGAACTAATGTGTATTGTGCTCCGTGATCTGTTCAGTGTCACTCTGTACCCTCCACATATATCCCTTTGTGCGATAAAAAAAAAAAAAAAAGAATCGTACATTGACTTTTCGATTTTTCACAGCCTCAGCCTAGCAAAAATGGTCCATGGGATAAACAGCTGGTATTTGTATCTTAAACTCAGATTGGTCACGTAAATGCCACGGCATTCTGAAGTTTTGATTTTTAACATTGACAGGATTACTGTGTGTTTAATTTTTTTAAAAACTGAACACTGTGATTATGGGGTTTTGTAACTAAGCAGAACTCTTACTGGTAGAAAAAATAGACCTGAATTATCTGTAACTTTTGGGAAAGTTTAAACAGTCACTGAAATACTGCTCCATTGTACAGTTGTACAGAAAGTTGTAGTGATTATATTGTGATGCTGGGACTTGGAGTGAGATACCTGTCATTTCGCATTCGAGTTTAATGGCAATTCACAGTAATTATGCCTGTTCAGGGCTTATAGACACTTGACCAGTTGGGGCTCTTGCCACTCAAAAGTTCATGACCAGTGTCTTCCTTTGAGGAAACTCGAAGTCGAAAATTGAAATTCTTTGTGGCAGTTAACTGGGTTATGACACCATGAGAAGGTCCAGTGCTCATACAACACACGTGACTAAAACCCCTGTCCTACAACAATGTCACTGATTTGCAACTTGTGCTTCAGTCGTGGAATCTTACTTTCCTTGTAACCATGAGCTAAAGAAGAAAGCAAGCCGTGTATCTTATGAATGGCCTTATCTGTCTCCTGGGTAATAACTTTATGAATAATGTTCTGCAGAGATTGCCTTTCACACGAGGAGTGCTCAGTCTTTGGGTTCTTCCTAGCTCTGGGCTTTTAAATTTTGAAATCTAAACATTCTTTCCCACTGTCTTTTTGACTGTTGACTTTTTTTTTTCTCTTCCTTTTTAAGTTTCTGTCCTGCTGCTTTACCTTTTTTTTTCTTTTTGAAGTTTATCTTTATTTTTCTTTTGTTCACAGTTTAATACTATATGGACAGGGATAGGAGGCCTGGAGGGGGTGAGAAGGGAAATTGGTGAGCACTTTGGTGAGCAGGCCTTGTTTCAGTCAAGAAGAGCTTCCAGCACCGTAGCTCTGTCTTCCTCCAGTTTTCAGCACAGTTGTTCTTCCGTCACACCAAGATCTGAATCAAAAAGTATTTTTAAATATCCATGACTCCTCCCTGTATTAACAGCCAGCCCTGATAATGCTTGTTGGTACCTGATCTCCCAACTGTACTCATCCAGCCAAGTTCACAGACGTGTTTAAACAAGACCCTCTGATGCAGGGAAGTTGCATGATCACTGCATTGGGGAGAATCCAGAATACCCAGGCCTACCAGTCTCACAGTATCCCCCCTCTCTTTAACATTCCACATAGCTGTAGTATCCATCTGTTTGTCCATCTGCTGAAATGAGAAAAGAAACCTTCATGCACTGATGAAAACAAACCAAAAAAAAAAAAAAATCCCTCCTTTCTAGCTGAACAAAAATGTGCAGTTAAATACTTGGCGCTTGAAAATGCAGTAGTGAACGTGGAACGAGCCTGTCTGTATATCTGGTAGCTCTTTCTTGCTTTGTTTTTCCTTACCAGTATTCTGCCTCACGTTTGCTTCTGTGATGGTTATATTGCCTAGCAAGCACACCCGTGGTTGTGAAAATAGTATAGTAAAAAAAGAAAAATCCCCGGTTATTGATGTACTAGATTTGTGTATGTCTTTTAAACAGTTCTAGTTTCCACCTTACACGGAATAATCAGGAAACGTGTAAAAATTCAAAAGTGAAATAAAAAATTTTATCAGTTAGTTGCCTGTGAATTGATGTGTGGCACCATTACTATCACTACCAGAATTAGCTAACTTTTTTTTTATCACACTCATTTTAGGCTCTACTCTTTCTTTAAAAGTAGGCAACAGCTTTATGTCATCCTTTAGAACTTGAAGTCAAGGTGTTGTCAAAGGAAAGAAATTACCATTAATACAAAGCCTACCCACCTTATATAAACCACTTTAGGTCTTTGGGAGCTTCTAAAATTTGGTGATGCCAGTGGATTTTGCATCCCATTCAAGTCTCTTCCCCCCCCCCCCACCCCCTCCTTTTGTTTTTTTAAACCCTGAGATGTAAGCAAGACAGTGAGATGGTTACATAAGGCCTGGTCATCTCCAAAGTAATAGTCTGTCATCTGTCTCAACACTATGGTAGCCAGCAGCTCTGTGTATCCTCATGGGATTTCCCACAAGGAGAGGAAAATGATTAGGAGGAGGGAGTAATTTCTAGCCCAAGATTAGAATTGATTGGTGCCTTCTTGCAACTGTTGGCTGGGCAGCCAGACCAGCTCCTGCCCCTGGTTCTGGAGCAGTTCCACCTTTCAGAGACACACCCAGCCAAAGGTCAGTGGGACCTGCTTTGTTGCAGCAGGGAAATCTGGAGGGTCCGCCCCTCCTAGAGGCCAGGTGAAGTACTGTCCCACATGGATTGGAATTCTTCAGAAAGGACTCCACAGCACAGATCGAATCTGCAAACTCAAGATTGCTGGAAGGGTCTTGCTGCTCCGCTTGGGACCACCGCCCTAACCGCATTGGGACCTCACTTCCTTAGAGTAACTTGGTGAGCCTTCCTAGTGGTGTGCAGGTGGAATGGATCCTTAATGAGAAAGAGGTGGGCAGGGACTATCCCAGGAAAAGGTCTATGCAAACTACATAGGAGGCAGTGTCAAAAAAGGCCTTAGTGGTCTTGAATTCCCACATGGAGCCTTCAGTCCCAAGTCACAAAGCTGGTTCCAGAGGGTGGGGCTAGACTGGGCTCCCTTGAGAAAAAGACTCCTTTCAGCTGGCCAGGTACACGCCTTTGAAAATAGCCAGGCATCCCGCTCCAAAATACTCTTGTTTGTAATGCAAACAGGATGTACGGTCTCCTTTAATCCTTACGAAGAGGGAGCTTACAAAGACGGGAATCGGGCTCGTAAAGGCAGTAACATTGGGGATTACAACTCAGGTTTCAGGCCCTCCCAGAGAGCTCAGCTCCACCGCGTCTCTACAGCCCCACCCCAGGCCAGGTGAGGGCTCTCCCGCCTCCGGAGGCTTCTAGAACGCTGAGGGGTCCCAGGTGGGGACCTAAGAGGGGAGGGGCCGGAGCGTGGGTGATTGGCACGCGGGCGCCGAGGGGTGGTAAAAGAAGGGGCGGCCGCGCAGGGACGGAGAGTCCCTTGCTTCCTGCGCGCCCGCCGCCGCCGAGGTTCCCGCCCGAGTGACGCACGCGGGGCGCGGGGGCCGGCACGTCGTCCCCCACCCCCCGCCATGAACGCCAGTGGCCCGGGCTTCCCGCTGGCCTCGCTCTACGTGGGTGACCTGCACCCCGACGTGACGGAGGCTATGCTGTACGAGAAGTTCTCGCTTGCCGGGCCCATCCTGTCCATCCGCGTGTGCCGCGACGTGGTCACCCGCCGCTCGCTGGGCTACGCCTACATCAACTTCCAGCAGCCGGCCGACGGTGAGCCCGGGGGCTGGGAACGGACGGACTGGAGCACGGTGCAACCAAGGCATCTCGGCTGTCCGCTCTGCCATCTCTGCTCCTGCAGCTTCAGTTTTGCAGCCAGGGAAACAGGTCCAGAGAGCCCCCTGAGGCCCTGAGCAGGAACGAGCAATTAGTGTGTGCCTACTGTGTGTTTTCCTGGTGCCCCAGTTTGTAGAGGGGAGATAGTAAGGCCGAGTGGAAACATCCAAGGGCTTTAGGGCCAGGCCAACCCTAGGATTAGAAAGCCAGCAGCTGTGTGACTTTGAGCAAATTACTCAACCATTCTGAGCTTCCCTTGCCTTTCTGAAAAATGGGGAGCGGACCTGCTTGATAGAGAGGTTGAGAGGAGGAGAAAATTCAAAGCACCTGGTGAGGCGATGTGGGAGGCGACATGGGAAGCCAGGAGAGCTGGGCCTGGGGCTCGGGCTCTCCCGGCTGCTGACACCAGGTCTGCACCAGGCGCTTTTCCCTTGGCAAGCCCAGAAAAACCGCCTCCACCTTAGGCTCCACAACCCGTTTCTCAGAGCTGATGGGATTGATTAGCGTTTGCGGAGTGGGTGTGCCCTCACCTCTGGTGAGTTTAAGAGCCCCGGTTTTGCTCAAGTTTTTCCACTAGGGTGTGAGCTTGAGCAAAAGTTAACACTTGACACTTCATCTGTGAAATGGGAGCTAAGGCTTGGAAGGAAAACTGTGTCTATGAAGTCGCTCCAGGTACAGCGGTTCTCAACCTGTGGGTCGCGACACCTTTGGCGGTCGAACGACCCTTTCACAGGGGTCGCCTAAGACCATCCTGCATATCAGATATTTACATTACAATTTATAACAGTGGCAACATTACAGTTATGAAGTAGCAACGAAAATAATTTTATGGTTGGGTCACAACATGAGGAACTGTATTTAAAGGGCTAGAAGGTTTGAGAACCACTGCATGGGCTCAATAAGTGTAACCTAAGAAAAAAAAAAGTAACCAGCATTCAGGTGCAAGACTCCAGAAACAACCCAAAAAGGCTTACTCTGCGTCTGCTGGGTGGATGGGGAGGTTCCCCTCCAGCTGGGGGTTTGCTGGGGTGGTTCAGCCTTTTTCCCAGGGGATGACTGAGCTGGATTCCAGGGGGACTTCTCTTTTGCTCTGCTTTCCCCACCCACTGCCATTTCCAGCTTTCTCCAAGTTCTGCACACCTGACCTTTTGGCCAGACTTCATAGATGGGGAAGCTGAGCTCCAGAGAGAAGGGGTTTAGCCCTGGGTGTTCATTGGTAGAACTCGATGGAAAAACCAGACTCCACTGAGTTCTGCACAGTTCCTGTCCATGCCTCTGAAGGTAGAGGAATCCTTTAAGCAGGGGACAGCATGTGACCGGGGAGAGGTAAAGGCCATAGCAGTCGCAAGAGGACAGGCATAGGCTGCTGTTTTCAGACACACTGCCATTTGCCAACCATCTGTTTTGTGCCAGGTGCTAAGGACAAGGCACCTTGCATTCCTTTTTTTTAAATATATATATATTTTTTTATTGATTTCAGAGAAGAAGGGAGAGGGAGAGATAGAAACATCAATGATGAGAGAGAATCACTGATTGGCTTCCTCCTGCACGCCCCCTAGTGGGGATTTGGCCCACAACCCTGGCATGTGCCTTTGGCCGGAATCGAACCCAGGACCTCCCAGTCCGCAGGCCGACGCTGTGTCCACTGAGCCAACCCGGCTAGGGCGGCACCTTGCATACCTTATTTAATTTTCAGCCTGTCCAACAGCCTAGAGGTAGGTGTGAAAGGGTGGTTAATATCATCATCATCATCACTACTTTAGAGGAAGAAACCAGCTCAGAGAGTTGATGCTTGCCTCCCCCAACATCCTACTACTTGGGGTCAAATCTCAACTCTGCTGCTCAGCACCTCTGAGCTTGAATTTCCTCTGACTGCTGCCACCGTTTGTCATAGAGGCCCTCCTTTACATTTTTATCTACTCGGTGTGCTTTAGAGACCACAGTAGACCTGGCTCTGCCACTGATCTTTCCCCTTTCTGAACCTCAGTTTTCCCTTCTGTAAAATGGGGGTAGAAATCCATGCTCACGTGGCTATAGTGAGGAGTTGAATGAGATCCTAAAAAGTGGGAGGAGTGCCATACACTTTAATTCTTATCCCTCCTGAGCATTCAGGCTCTATCTCCAGTGAGACCCAGACACTGGCTCTTTTTTTTTTGGAAGGAGGCTCCCAATTACCAGTAAGCACCTGAGGGCTCAGGGAGTCCCCTTAACTTGCTCCTTTCTCTCCTCCTGTCCAGCGGAGCTGGCACTGGATACAATGAACTTTGAGGTTATCAAAGGCCAACCCATTCGCATCATGTGGTCCCAGCGAGACCCAGGACTTCGAAAGTCGGGTGTGGGCAACATCTTCATCAAGAACCTGGAGGAGTCCATTGACAACAAGGCCTTATATGATACCTTCTCCACCTTTGGAAACATCCTGTCTTGCAAGGTTGGTGAGCCCTCTTGAGGGGGTCTGGGTCAAGTACCTGTGTGGTAGAGGTATTCCAAGCAGCACCTCACTTTATAGTATATGAGGTCTTTTCAGTTAAGCTCTAGGTTCAGCAAGGACCGGAATGGAAGTAATTCTTTCAGTTTCATCTTCACATACCTATCAGAGGCCACCTGTGTTTCAGTCTGCTTTTGCTGTGTAATCACCCCAAAGCTTAGTCACTGTCAACAGCCATTACTTAGCTTATAATTCTGCAGTTGGTGATTTGAGCTGAGTTCAGCTGAACAGGTCTGGCCTTGGCTGGGCTCCTTCATGTGCCTATGGAGAGCTGGGTGGCTCTGCTTCTAGGCAGTTGTTGGCTGTTCTCTGGAACATCTCAGCTTTCCTCCCTATGGTCTTTCATCCCCCAGCAGGCTAGCCCATGGCAATGGCAGGGGCCTGGGAGACAGAGTGGAAGCTCACCAGGCCTCTTGAGATCTAAGCTTGGAACTGGCACACAGTCACTTCCAATGCATTCTATTTGCCAAAGCAAGTCACAAGACCCAATTCAGAGTGAGAGGGCATAGAAATTATAGGACAAAGAGTGTGGATATAGGAAGGCCGTTAATTGAGGTCATCATTGCAATCAATGGCCACATCTTGTTTTTAAGATTTCTCTTATAATAGAGGGGAAGTTCCATAAGAGTAATGATCTTGTTTTTATTTACCTTTGTATCCTGGTACCTAGAATAAGATTGGCACATAGTAGATGGCTCAATAATATTTAGTTCCATTTTCCCCAGTCAGCTGACACTTTAAGAGTTTAAGAATTTCCTGAAAGAGTCAATTGGGAGTTCCATTTTTAACTTTATGAGGAAATGCCATACTGTTTTCCACAGTGGCAGCACCAGTCTACATTCCCACCAGCTGTGGACTAGGGTTCCCTTTTCTCTACATCGCCAACACTGCTTGTTGATTTGTTGTTGATAGCCATTCTGACACGTGTGAGGTGGTACCTCATTGTTGTTTTAATTTGCATCTCTCGGATGATTAGTGACTTTGAGCATTTTTTCATATGTTTCTTGCCTTCTGTATGTCCACTTTGGAGAAGTATCTATTTAGGTTCTTTTCCCATTTTTGAATTGGGTTGTTTGTCTTCCTTTTTTTAAGTTGTATGAGTTCCTTATATATTTTGGAAATTAACTCTTTATCAGATGTATCCTTGGCAAATATATTCTCCCATGCAATGGACTCTCTTTTCATTTTGTTGATGTTTCTTTTGCTGTGCAGAAACTTTTTATTTTGATGTAGTACCATTTGTTTATTTTCTCCTTGGTTTCCTTTGTCCTAGGAGATGTATTGGTAAATATATTGCTACAAGAGATGTTTGAGATTTTACTGCCTATGGTTTCTTCTAGGATTTTTATGGTTTCATGACTTACAGTTAAGTCCTTTATCTGTTTTGAGTTCATTCTTGTGTATGGTGTAAGTTGGTGGTCTAGTTTCATTTTTTTTTTTTTTTTGCATGTACCTGTCCATTTCCCAACACCATTTATTGAAGAGAAAGTCTTGACTCCATTGCATGCTCTTGCCTCCTTTGTCAAATATCAATTGAGCATAATGGCTTGGGTCAATATCTGGAGTCTCTGTTCTGTTCCACTGATCTATATGCCTGTTCTTGTGCCAGTATAGGCTGTTCTGAATACAGTAGCCTTGTAGTATAACTTGATATCTGGTATTGTGATTCTTCCAACACCAATCAGAAAGAATGTATGCACCCCATGTTCATAGCAGCGTAATTTACAATAGCTAAGATTTGGAAACAGCCTAAGTGCTCATCAGCAGATGAGTGAATAAAAAAGCTGTGGTACACCTACACAATGGAATACTACATGGCAGTAAAAAAGAAGGAACTCTTACCATTTGCAACAGCATGGATGGACCTGGAGAGTATTATGCTAAGGGAAATAATTCAGTCAGAGAAAGATAAGTGTCACATGATCTCACTCATATGTGGAATCTAATGAAGAAAATAAACTGATGAACAAAATAAATCTAGAAACATAGAAGCATGGAACAGACTGATGAATTTCAGCGGGAAGGCAGAGGTGGGTGGGCAGAGGTTAACCAGGGGGAATTTATATGCATATATGCATAGCCCATGGACACAGACAATAGGGTGGTAAAGGCCTGGGAAGGGTCGGTGCGGGGAGGAGGGGTCAATGGGGGGGAAAAAACCACAAAGGGGACATCTGTAATACTTTCAACAATAAAGATACATTTTAAAAAAGTGATCATAAATAATAATACAAAAAAAGAATTGCTTGAAAGGGTTCTTATGGCTACTACAACAAGATAAGTATGCAATACCCTTAGCAGGTATTTGGCCCCAAAACGGGGACCCAGTCAACGTGGTTGAATTTGAAAGGAAGCTGGGGCTTGAGTTGAAAGTGGGGGACCCTGTTTGGGGCTGGAGAGTGGAGGAGGGTATGCTGGGCCTAGATTTGGATGAATACTAGTGCAGGGCCAATTCAAGAGCCTCAAATGTCAAGTTGATCTAGTTCTGTGGACAGCTGGAGCTACTGGAAGTGAGGTCCCAATGGGACACCGTCACAGTTCCATTTTGGAGAAAGCATCCCAGGGGTCAGCATGCAAGCTGGGTTGGGAGGCTGGGGTGGTCATCTAGGCAAAGGCCACTTCGCTGAGCTGGGGCACCGGCTGCAGGGTGGGTGGAGCTAGGGACACCCTGAAATGGGCATTAGTGGTCTTTGTGCAAGTTCAATCAGAGGGATGGGAACTACGTGACCTGAGGATTTTTCCCATTCTCAAGCTCTGTGCTTCTCATTTGAGTCAGGGGGCTCACGAAATAGGGGTAGGATGTTTGTGGGTCTTTTCCAAAATTAAAACAAGTCTGTTGTTGAAACAGTACATAATTGATGAAGTTTAAACAATGTGGAAAGGAACGAAGTGGAAAAGAAGGCTCCATCCCTTTCAACCCTAGTCCCCAGAAATAACCATTATTAACAGTTTTCTGTGTTTCTGTTTAAAATTTTCCCTTGTGTAGATGCTCACTTTCACCCAATTGGGCTTGATTTTTCCCCTGCTTAATGATATACCCTCCACATCACTCTGTGGCAGCCATATAATCTACCATGTTCTCCTCAGCTGTACACTAGCACGAATGTACTGTAACTTACATAACCAGTCGCCTCTTGATGGATACTCAAGAGGTTTTTCTAATTTGCTGTTAGAAACTTGTCTGTGGTATAGAAGACCTGCGTTCAATTTGAGGACGGTACTGTGTGAGCTTAAGCAAGTGGATCAACCCCTCTGAGCTTTAGTTTCCCATCTCTAAAATGGAGTTGTGTGACATAGAATTGTCTGTCACAGTCACAGAGCGAGCACTCAGATCTTAGTTGTTCTACCTGAACCCCCTGTTGGATGCTCTTCTTGTTCTTTTTCTCTGTGGCCCAGGTGGCGTGTGATGACCACGGCTCCCGAGGCTTTGGCTTTGTCCATTTTGAGACCCGTGAGGCTGCGCAGCAGGCCATCAGCACCATGAATGGGATGCTGCTGAATAACCGCAAAGTGTGAGTGGCAGGCATAGGGGTGGACCGAAGCCAAAGGGACAGAATCATAGCATCACCCACTGGGGACCCATGCTACCCACCACCATCTAAGGCAGCGGTTCTCAACCTGTGGGTCGCGACCCCTTTGGCGGTCGAACGACCCTTTCACAGGGGTCGCCCAAGACCATCCTGCATATCAGATATTTACATTACGATTCATAACAGTAGCAACATTACAGTTATGAAGTAGCAACGAAAATAATTTTATGGTTGGGTCACAACTTGAGGAACTGTATTTAAAGGGCCAGAAGGTTGAGAACCACTGATCTAAGGGCACCAGGCACTGAGCAGCAGCCGGTATTCTTCCTGGCAGTGTGACCTCGGAAGAGTGGCTTAAGCTCTCAAGGACTCCCTTTCCTCAAGTAAAAATGGGACCGCTGATATATGCTTAGAGGATTTTTCTGAGGAGTCAATGAAGTGATGATTCTGAAGGAATGGCCAGATCATCAATGGACTCAGCCTTCTCAGCGTGCCTGTGCATTTTTTTCTTAAGCCTTTTGTGTTATTTCATGGGATTTGGGGATGGGTGGGAAAGTAGGCATACGCTTAGCCGGCCATCTTCATACAAATCAGTTTGGCATCATCCCCACTTCACAGATGGGAAAATTGAGATGCAGATGCTGGAGAGAATCTCTTCTGGCAGTGCCCCTCCCCCAGTTTTGCTTCTGTGCATCTGAAGGCTCAGCCCCATGCTCAGTACTATGGAGGGATGGTGGCTTTGAGCTGGGAGATGCCCGGAGAGTCATTCTGTCCAGGGTTTCCCAGGGGAAGCTTCTGTCAACAAAACTGAACAATGGTGGACTTTTCCCAGAAGGATGTTATTTTGTTAGCTACCATGTGTCCAGGTTTACCTTTGCCACTCAGTTTTTCTCCACGTTTTAGTGCCAGCTACAACTTGTTTGTGCTAAATGTGCTATAGATACTATCAAATTTTCTTATGCTTGGTTTTGTTTTGTATTTTTCTTTTATTAAAGAATATGTTTTTATTGATTTTAGAGAGAGAGGAAGGGGGAGAGAGAGAGAAACATTAATCGGCTGTCTCCTGCATGCCCCCTACTGGAGCCTGCAACCCGGGCATGTACCCTGACCGAGAATTGAACAGGTGACCTCTTGGTGCATGGGACAACACTCACCCAACTGAGCCAACTGGCCACAGCAGTTTTTGTTGGTTTGTTTGTTTTTCTTAATCTATGATACTTTCCTAGGTGTGTTGACATGAACTTGGGGATTACAATTTTTAAAGTGAATATTGTATTTAAGTTATTTCAGTTTCCCCACAGCAGCACTAGCATGGATTGTGTCTGGTTCTCCCACTACTGTTTCCCCAGTGTACGTGGTAAATGAATGAGCAAATCCCTGTGGTGTGAGTTTGATCCCCAGTTTTACAGGAATGAACACTGAGACTCAGAGAGGTTAAGGAACTTGCCCAGGGTGGCACAGCTAGGCAGCTGCAGAGTGAGGATTCAAGTGTGACTCCCAAGTTCATGCTCTTATCTCCTGTGCACTCAGCTGCCTGGTGTCTGGTAGGACTTCCCTGTGCATTTGCCACAAGAGTTAAGTCTTAACCTTATGCTGGAACATGGAATCTTGGCTGCAGAAGGTGGTCAGGCCTTGGGTATATTCTAAGTAGTATGGGCCCTGCCCAGTCTTCTGATGAGGGGATCAGAGGCCAGAGGCTGGTAGCAATTGGCTCCAGTGACCCAGGGTTGCGGGATGGGCTGGGATGGAGGTGGGGGTGGCTGGTGGCTGGCAGCTGCCTACCCTGTCAGTTTGTCCACAGCTTCGTCAGCCACTTCAAGTCCCGACAGGAGCGGGAGGCTGAGCTGGGGGTTCGGGCCATGGAGTTCACCAACGTCTATGTGAAGAACCTGCAAATGGACATAGACGAGCAGGGCCTGGAGGAGCTCTTCTCCCAGTTTGGTGAGTGTGTTTCCCGAGGGAGTTTGGGGTCACTTTCTCTTCTGCTCCCTAGTCAGGCTGGGAGGAAAGGCCCTCCTGGGCTTTCTGGAGACTTGTGGGAGGAAAGGGCAACACCTTGGGGCTTCCTAAACTCCCCTTTGAGCCAGGTTGGTCCTTCCCAGGGAAGACGCTGAGTGTGAAGGTGATGAGGGATGACAGCGGCCACTCCCGAGGCTTTGGCTTTGTCAACTTTGAGAAGCATGAGGAAGCCCAGAAGGTAGGAGCCTGCCTCCCCATCGCCCTGCTTCATGGAGAAGGTGCTGGGCCAGGACTAGGAAGAAGGGAGGTCGGGAGCAGAGAGCTCCGGCTGCCTGTGGAAGGAAAGGTCACATGAGCCAGGGCCCTTCCTGCCTGCGCTGAAGGCAGAAGGCTTCAGCCTCCTCTGGGACTTCCGAGCCATGTGGCTGCTTATTTTATAGGTTCTTGCTGCACGAGAGGTAGAAGGGGCCTTCGAGACAGCCACTACCCTCTTCTTGAATTGATTGGGGGATTGAGGCAGGGAGGGAAGTGCTATGCTATTTCTTGCTTCCAGGCCTTTGTAAATGCTGTTTTCTCACACTTCCCTTTTCCTGCAAATTAGACCGGTGCTGTCCAATAAAAATGTAACGTGAGCCACATATGCAATTTAAAATTCTCCAGTAGATAAAAACAACAACACAATTTTCAATAGCCACATTAAAAAGGGTAAAAAAAGAAACTGTGAAATTAATTGTAATATATTTTATTCAACGTTAACATTTTCAAATGATCACCACGTCAATGAGTATTTAATATAAAAATTGAGATTTTTTTTTACATCCCCTTTTTTTTACTTAATTCTTTGAAATCTGGTACCTCCAGCACAATTCAGACCAGCCATATTTCAAGTGCTTAGTAGCTGCATGTGGCTACTGACTACCTTATGGGACAGCGTAGCTTTAGGCGATTTAGTGCCTGTCCTTTGGGTCTCATACTTTCCCTCCTTCACAAAGCTGCCTCTTCCTGTTATCATTTACTTGTGATACCTTCTGTCTCTCTCCATTAGTAGCACATGAACGAACTGAAAGTAGAGCGCTAGCTGGTTTGGCTCAGTGGATAGAGCATCAACCTGAGGACTGAAGGGTCCCAGATTTGATTCAAGTACATGCCCGAGTTGCGGGCTCGATCCCTAGTAGGGAGCATGCAGGAGGCAGCCAATCAATGATTCTCTCTCATCATTGATGTTTCTATCTCTCTCTCCCTCTCCCTTCCTCTCTGAAATCAATAAACATATATTAAAAAAAGAAGAAAAAAGAACAGAGTAGAGGCTGGGTCTCGTTTCACCATTAAGTCTCTAGTATTGTACCTGTCAGTAGCTACCAGATATATAATTGCTCAGTGAATGAATGGTACAAGGTCATACAATGACAAAGCTGGAATAACAATGTTATATTTGTCCTCCCACCATAAAGCTCTTCCCATGGTTGCTGCCCCCTTTAAGATCACCGGACATGGAAGAGCTCAGCTCAGGGTGGATTCTGGCTGGAGACCTGGACCCTGGTGCCATCTCGATATCAGCCTCTTCTCACTGAGCACTTAGCACGGGCCAGGCACTGTGCTAGGGGTTTTGCACACATTCTCATCTCCCCCCACTAATATGGGCTCTGCTGTTATTATTAGGTTTCATGGGTTGTATTAGGTTCCACTGAGATTAAAATAAACTCTTTCTGACTCTGAAGTTTTGTTCTTAAGTAAATGGCTCCTTTGAAAGGTAACTTCTTGTGTGTCCTTGGACAAGTCCCACCCTCTCTCTAGGTTTTGTTTTCCCCAACTGTAAAACGACAAGTGGGAGTAGATGGGTGAAGCTGCAGGGGTCCATTAACTCCAAGGTCTTAAGACTTTGGTAATGACTTTTAAGACTGCTGTAGAACAGGTAGTTCCTGGGTCCACGATGTATATTTACATATATTTGCATATTTAGGCAGGAAAGCAAAAGTCATCATTATGTGAAAGTATTTACTAATGAACTGACCACTGAAAAAGTTCCCTTCAACATTTCTCTTCACTAACACCATTATCTCATCCTAACTATTGAGCCAGTATACACATAAGTCTGCCTTTTGCAGATTTTTGCAGATAAGTCCATGCAAATTCAGTTCAGTATAAATGGATTGCAGAGAGAAGTTGCATATCTCACAAAAGATGCAGGATTTCATGCAATCAAAGCCACTGACAAGTTAGGGTCTGGTAGGCTTAGGCTAGTTAACTGAAGAAAAGCAAAATCAACAGGGTTAAGACACCAGTGTTTCTAAAACAATTAATTATTTCTAAAATAATTAGCAAAAGGATTCTTTATGCTGTGAAATCCAACATGAAGTAAAAGATATTGATTATGCTGTCATGCCATTTTGAAAGAATTATGCTTGCTGCTTTGTTTTTAAAAAATCCGTGTGTAGGTAGTTATAAACTGATTGTCAAATATGGGAAACTGCAAATTTCCCTTTTTAAAATAGAGTCAGAAGCAAATTTTTAAAAATCTACAGTTTACTCTGAAATTTTGTCCCATGTTTTTAAAAAGTGGATGGCCTTTATCCTGTTACTAATGATTCTCAGCTAACAAGGCCAGCCTGGTTGGCAGGTGGTCCCTTCTAAACCCGGGAGGTGGGACTGGAGGCCATGGCTAAGGCCAGGGCCTCATCGGGGGTGGTTCCCAAGCACTGTCGCTCCATCTTCTCTGCACAGGCTGTGATGGACATGAACGGGAAGGAGGTGAGAGGACAGCTCCTCTATGTGGGCCGTGCCCAGAAGTGGGCGGAGCGGCAGAATGAGCTTAAGCGAAAGTTCCAGCAGATGAAGCAGATGAAGCAGGACCGGCTGAACCATTACCAGGTGAGGGCCCTGAATGTGATTCCCTCCTCTAGCAGCCCCACGTCCAGGAACTAGGCTTTAGGGATTGTGGGGGCTCCAGCTTCCAGGTGAGGGGCATGCCGTGTGATTGGTGGGGTGCATGGGTATTGTGCGGGGCTGGGAAAGGAGGCTTGGAGACCAGGGCTTCCACTGCCCCCCACACAGGTCAGTCAGGAGCGTGGGGAGGAAGGCATATCTATCAGTGTCCTTTCCCTCCAGGGCGTGAACCTGTATGTGAAGAACCTGGATGACTCCATTGATAATGAGAGGCTGAGGAAAGAGTTCTCTCCCTACGGAGTGATCACCAGTGCCAAGGTGAGGGCTGTGGGTGCCCACAGTGGACAGATAGCCCCCCCCCTCCCATCCTCTCACTCCCCACACACCCCTTCTTCCTCCCATGGCCTTCAGGGAGTTGGTGCGGAGCCACACCTTTTGGATTTGGGGGCCATGTCTGACCCCATTAGAGCTTGTCTGCACTGGAGGGAAAGAGGATGGTAACACAGTCCCAGTCACACAGCTGGTCTTACTGGGGCCCACTGAAACCTTGGTTCATTCAACAAGCATTTATTGAGTGCCTACTATATGCCAGATTCCAGAAATTCATGTCTTAGCATTTCCATTGACTTTGTTGTCTGGTCTTGAACAGTGACATACCCCTTCTGGGCCTCAGTTTCTCCATCTGAAAAATGAGAGGGTTGGGCTGCTATATCATTCTTCATCTATTCTTCATTAATTAAACATTCTTAGCACCTGAAGTGTGATGATTAGCTGTTCTACTCAGTAGCTCTGTGACCTTGAGCAGATGTCTTCTGAGTCTCATCTATAAGATGAGGGAGTTGGGCTCACTGGATGCTTCTTCAATGCTGACGGCTCATTAAAATCCCCTAGGGCAGTGGTTCTCAACCTTGGCTGCACATTAGAATCACCTGGGAATCTTTTTAAAATCCTGATTTCTGGGCCTCATCCTCCGGAAATTCTGTTTCTTTGTTATGGGGTGGGGCCACAACATTAGTAACAAAGAAACAGAATTTCCGGAGGATGAGGCCCAGAAATCAGGATTTTAAAAAGATTCCCAGGTGATTCTAATGTGAAGCCAAGGTTGAGAACCACTGCCTTAGGGAGCTCCTAAATACACCTGAGAGAAATTTCATGTAGATTCTGAGGGTAGGGGCTGGGCATTTTATTTATTTTCTTTAAATATGTTTATTGATTTTAGAGAGAGAGGAAGGGAGAGGGATAGAGAGATAGAAACATCGATAAGGGAGTAACATGGATCAGTTGCCTTCTGCACGCCCCCACCTACTGGGGATCCAGCCTACCACTCTGGCATGTGCCCTGACCAGGAATCAAACTGTGACCTCTTGGTACCTGGGTTGATGCTCAACCACTGAGCAACACCAGCCAGGCTCTGAGAGTAATTTTAAATGCATAAAGGAAAATTCATAGGATTACAAAAACAATTATATTGAAATAATTATCAAAATACTAAGGTGACAGCAGTATGTGCTTCTTTATTAGTGTATCAAACTATAAGATCTAGTGAAGTAGCAATTAGCATAAAAGATATTTGAGATCAGCAATAATGAATATGAAAATATTTTCTCTTCCCCCAAAAGTCACATTTTTTATTCTTACATTCAAAATAGAAGGAAAGACTAATATGAAAATACAGATGCCATTTTTTCCCCATTTGAGTTTACAGACCCCCTGAATCCCATCCATTGACCTCCCTGTGGATCTGTGAACTCTCAGGTCAAAGCAGGTAGCAAAGTACAGTTGGAAAATCACTGATGTAGAGAATGGGCTCTAATAGAGCAGATTCAAAAAATTATCTCAATCCTGTTGCTCATGGAGTAGGTGAGCAGGGCCAGTGTCTTGACCCTAAAAAAGATTAAGAACCCTAAATGTAATGTGGATTGGATCCTGGAAGAGGAAAAGAATATTAGCAGTAAAACTAGTGAAATCCAAATGAAATGTCCAGTTTAGTTAATAGCATTGTAGCTAATGTAGTTGATAGTATTGTACCAATGTTACTATGGTAGTTTTGACGAATGTACCATGTTTACATGGGGAGGCAAGCTCAGTGAAAGAATTACAGCAACTCTGTACTATTTTTGAGACTTTTCTATAAATATAAAGATATTTCAAAATAGAAAGTTATTTTAGTTAAAAGGTTAAGAACCTCTTCCCCAGATGTTGAAAGAACTTGGCTCAGGGCCTTGTGGAGGCAATGGGGTTTTACCGGATGGTACATTGGCTGAATGTGTGACCCACTGGCTGGGTGACCCTGGACAAGTCACTCTCTCTCTTTTTTTTAATGGTAAAAAGGGCTTTTATTTCTACTAAAAAGATAATTAACAGGTTAAAGCACCAGAAGTAGAAATTCAAATTATTTTCATGTTCCTTACAATTCTCTTTATTGAAGTCTCTAGGAAATATAGCTGTTAAGAGCACCCTTTTGATGTCCATAATTCACAAATGAAGTTGTATGAGTAGTTAGGAAAACCCAGCCCTAGCCAATTTTGCTCAGTGGATAGAACATTGGCCTGCAGACTGAAAGGTCCCGGGTTCGATTCCGGTCAAGGGCACATGCTTGGGTTGCAGGCTCAATCCCCAGTAGGGAGTGTGCAGGAGGCAGCTGATCAATGATTCCCTCTCATCATTGATGTTTCTATCTCTCTTTCTCCCTCTCCCTTCCTCTCTGAAATCAATAAAAATATATATATATATATATTTTTTTAATATATTTTATTGATTTTTTTACAGAGAGGAAGGGAGAGAGATAGAAAGTTAGAAACATCGATGAGAGAGAAACATCGATCAGCTGCCTCCTGCACACCTCCCACTGGGGATGTGACCGCAACCCAGGTACATGCCCCTGACCGGAATCGAACCTGGGACCCTTCAGTCCGCAGGCCGACGCTCTATCCACTGAGCCAAACCGGTTTCGGCAATAAAAATATATTTAAAAAAGAAAGAAAGAAGGAAAACCCAAGAAGTGGTCGAAATGCAGATTGTTGTCATCATAGTGACCTCAATGGAAATGTTTAAGATGGTGGCCCTGGCTGAAGAACCAGCCCTAGTCTTAGATTCTTAGCTAACCCTAGACCCGTGGTCGGCAAACCGCGGCTCGCGAGCCACATGCGGCTCTTTGGCCCCTTCAGTGTGGCCACGAAGTTTCAATCGCACTGTACGTGCGTGCCCGCACGTGGCATTTTGTGGAAGAGCCACATTCAAGGGGCCGCAGTTTGCCCACCACTGCCCTAGACTATCATCTCACTTCATGATAGCCCCTCTGAGGACGGTATATACATTTAATTAAGCCAGCTTCCCACCACAGCCTAAGAAAATCTTTCAGAAAGAAAATTGAGAGAGAGGAATATATTCTGAAATGCAGCTCTTCTCCCTAATTCTGCGAATGGTCTGTGCACTATGCGTAGCTGTCAGTCAGCAAGTAGACTGGTCTCGGATCTGTCACTCTTGAGCCCCCCTTTCCTCACCTATAAAGTGGGAGTCATAGTGAAGTGAGGAGTGTCAAGTATCTGGCATGTGGTGGGCCTCAGTGAATGTGGGGTGACAGGACACCCCGATAGTAAGTTTCTGCTGGCCCTGCTCAGGCCAGGCTGGGCCCCAGGGGAGGAGGGGAACCGGCCCTAGGAGTCTTCCTTCCCCTCCCCCAGCAGCCCTTGTCTTGTCTTGCTTTTAGGTGATGACAGAGGGTGGCCACAGCAAAGGGTTTGGCTTTGTGTGTTTTTCCTCTCCAGAAGAGGCAACCAAGGCCGTGACAGAGATGAACGGGTGCATCCTGGGTACCAAGCCGCTGTACGTGGCGCTGGCTCAGCGCAAAGATGAGCGGAAGGCTATTTTGACCAACCAGTTCATGCAGCAGCGCCTCTCCAACGTGTGGGCCCTGGGTGGCCCCCTCTTCGGCTCTTTCCAGCAGCCCGTGAGCTACTTCCTGCCCACCGTGCCCCAGGTGAGGGCCTGCCTGCTACCTGACAGCCAGGTGGAGCAGGAAGAAAGCTTCAAGGCAAACATAGTTCCCAGCCTGCTTCTGCCTCAAACAGCAGGTTGTTTTCACCCCATTTCTAAAAGGGCTGATGAAAACCCTTCTCTAAGAGTGCAGCTGTCAAACAGCTTCCATGTGGGAGAGAGATTTGTGAATGGTATGCTAAAAAGATTCTTTGGTCAAATTTAAGTTTGGGAACTATTGCAGTAAACAAAGGAAACATAGGTTTCTTTACACATGCATTGTTTTTCCCTACTATGCCCTTCTGACTTCCCAAACAGACAGAGTGGGTAGCCCTCCCCCAACTTAAGTGGCCGTTTTGCAGCGTGCCTGCTACCATCTCTGAGGGGCCTGGTTTGGGAAAGGAGCTCGTGTGACCCAGAGGAAGTAGAAGGTTTTAGCCACTAGAGGCTCCTAGAATGGGGACATTCCTGCTCCTGTTAGCAACTGCTGAAGCCAGCACAAGTTTCCGCAGGACGTGTCACCATTTTATCCAGGTCGTTGGGCTAGTGGCTCTGAGAAGAGGAGTGAGGATTGAACCTGAGATCTTGCCCCAAAGAGTTGAGGGATAATGGCCATCCCAAAATGGGAAGCAGGCCTTCATCCCAGCTTTGTGGGTCTTTACTAATCAGTCCCCTGGGGGGACAGTGGAGTTCCTGCGGTGACATCCTTGGGGGGATGCAGTTTCTCACTTCCCCTGCTGCAGCCCCCTCACCTGGGTCTTCTTCTCCACACAGCCTCCAGCCCAGGCTGCGTGCTATGGCTCTGGCCCACCTGTCCAGCCTGCCCCCAGGTGGACGGCCCAGCCACCTAGACCCTTGAGTGAGTGATCCAGCCCCTCCCAACCATGAGTGTGGGACCCATGGGGTAGTGTGTAACATAGTGGTTAAAGAACACGAGTTTTGGGGTCAAGCCTGCCTCTGTCACTTCCTAAAGTGTTCATCGGGGTGGGTAACTTCCTCTCTGAGCCTCAGTTTCCTCTTCCGAATGTGGGCCTGAATGAGATATGTGTACGTGCACCGAGCACAGTGCTGAGCCTGTAAAAGGCTTGCATTCTCTTCAGTCAGTTCGCATTATCTACAGTCTGGTTTGTGGCTGAAAATTCTTGCGAAGCTGAGAAATGAAACTCCTTTGGCCGTGTTGCTGATGAATGGCCCTTCTCTAAGAGTAAAGGTCACCTGATTTGAAACTGCCTAGGGCAGTGGTTCTCAACCTTCCTAGTGCCGCGACCCTTTAATACAGTTCCTCATGTTGTGGTGACCCCCAACCATAAAATTATTTTCGTTGCTACTTCATAACTGTAATTTTGCTACTGTTATGAATCGTAATGTAAATATCTGATATGCAGGATGTATTTTCATTGTTACAAATTGAACATAATTAAAGCATAGTGATTAATCACAAAAACAATATGTAATTATATATGTGTTTTCCGATGGTCTTAGGCGACCCCTGTGAAAGGGTCATTCGACCCCCAAAGGGGTCGCGACCCACAGGTTGAGAACCGCTGGCCTAGGGGGATGAAGGGGTGTGATCATGACGCCTGTGCCTCTGAGGGCTCTGGGGAGACGGGAATTGAGTTGTAATAGGAAATTGCCACACCCCCTCCCTGGAGTTCGGGGTCTGCCTGACCAGGTGAATTCACTCATCTTTCTGCTGTGAATGTTCTGGTTCCCCTTCCTCACCCTGGCACCATCAGGGGGTGGTGTGCTTCTCTGATGAATAATCCCCCTTCCTGCCAACCTTTCTCTTTCCATGTTCTCAGTACCACAAGCCACCTACTCTCCAGCTGCCTCAGTGGACTGGTCACCAGCCACGTCTCAGCACTCCCCGACCCACATCAGCAGTGTCAAGAAGGCCTCTACCCAGGAGCCACCCCAGATGTCCTACACCCAAACAGTGGGTGAGTGTAGGCGGGGCCAGAGGAGTGGGTGTGTGGGGGGCTGGGTCTGGGGCAGGAGCTTGGTGCTGGATTGGCACTAGTGGGGGTTGGAACCAGCCTCCACGGTGACCTTGCCCTTCACCCTCGGAGAGCAGGGCTGACTTTGAGGCTGTATAGCACAGTAGTGAGTGTGGACTCCAGAGTCGTGCAGGCCCAGTTCCTGGGGTTCACGTACTCTGTGGCCTTGCTAACTACTATTATCGGATTGCCTCATCTTTAAAATGGGGATGAAGACAGTTTTCCCCTTTTGTTGTGTGAGTGAATGAGATCCTAAGTGCAGGGGCTTAGCACCAGATCTGAACTTAGTAGGTTCACAGCAACAGCTATGAACAAGGGCACAGATTTTGACTATAGGCAAGCACCTGTGGCAGATGTTTGTGCGTCTGTGTGCTGGGGGTTCTACATGAATGCTCGTCTTTAGGCCTTATCGCTGCAGGTTGCTGCCAGGCCCTAACGTCCCTGCTTATTTCTTACAGCCAACATTGGTACCCAGACCTCTGGCCTTGGTGAGGCAGGATGCTCTATGCCAAGTGGGCCTCTCCTGACACAGAGATATTCCTTGGAGACACCCAACACCCATGAGGTAAGGCTGACCCAGCTGCCCTCTGAATCTGGGCTCCGGGGTGGGG
>NW_005362842.1:139015-161172 GCF_000412655.1 Myotis brandtii | reverse complement strand
GCTAGAACCTTGGCTAAGACATTGACACTCTCTGGACCTTTTCTTGACTTATAAAGTTTCGTTATTAACAATGTACAATCAAATAGTGATTACCCTTACTAACAGGAGGGAAAGGGCCAGGACCGTGTTTTATTAGTTATGATTTGCTTTGCCTGGGTTATTACCAAAATTAATTTGGATTTCCCTAGTACTTACGTGTTGAGCAGCAAGGATGTGATTAATCAAAACAGAACTGAAAATATCTCCTGTCATTATAAGTTTAAAGGCTGTATATTTATCTCCCTGTACCCCCCAAAAAAGTCTCAAACTCAGCATTTTCTTCTCCTATCTAGAATTTCACTGTGTATGCTTTGAACTGTTTCTTGCAAAGTGAACAAGAGTAGTCTTTAAAGAGCAAATGCTTTTAATGTGGTCAAGATGTGAAAGGTCAGAAGTATGGTAGAAATACGGCCATAAAAGCTACTGGATCCAAAGTTCTTTTGTTTGGCACAAAGTGATTAGTAAGGTGTGGCTTCGTTTGGCAACATGGACTAGGGGCCTTTAGAGGTTCCTAGCACAGTGGAAAACATCTGCGTCAGAGTGTAACGTTGTCGTCCAGTCCACCATGCCCTTGTTGGGGACTCTGTCCCACCCAATTGTCCATGCCTTGCCCCTGCTCCCCTCTTCCAGAGCCTTCCTGGAGGCCTGTGCTCACCTGACAGGGTTAAATATTTTGAGGCCTTGCCCGTCCGTGGTGGTTAAGGGATGTGTCCCCGGCACCATGTGCAGGTCCAGGAGCCTGCTGTGTGCATCCCCGGACAGGAACCCCTGACCGTGTCCATGCTGGCCGCAGCACCACTGCACAAGCAAAAGCAGATGATAGGTGAGTGGCTGGTTCCCCTGCTCTGGAGCAGAGGAGGGGGGCTGGGGTCTGGCTAGCCTGGTGGGGAACACCGAGTGGAGGTCAGACATGAGGACAGCATCTAGCTTTGTCGCTGACCAACCTGCTGGGTGACCTTGCCCGAGTTGGGTCTGTAATCCAGGCCCCGTTCTCTCATCTTAAAATACTGGTCAAGTGAGATGTTCCTGGGGTTTCTTCAGCTTTGCTGTACTTGATTTTGACTTAGGCTAGGAGAGACCCCAGATGTGGGGAGATCAGGGGTCAGGTTTTGGGTTTCTGCTAGGACATGGCCCCTAAGGTGGGTGTTGCAGTTCCTCACGCCTCCCCTGACTGGGAAGAAGTTGTCGCCAGATTTCATCAGCTTCCCCAGCGGCGCCCATTACAGGAGGTGGTAAATAAATGTGCATTGGGAAAATGGACCACTGGACCCTGTCTTCCCCACTGGGTCCTGACTTCCTGTGCAATTCATCCCGTGTCTGTGACAGGCCCTCCTCAAGGGTGCCACTAACTGCTGAATGAATGAACAAGCTTGCTAGTGGTTGGCAGGATCTTTTCTTCAAGTCCACCAAGATCTCCTAACCCTTCTCTGTAGGCCCCCACTGCCACCACCCCATTGTTTCCTCAGCT
Organism: Myotis brandtii; assembly: GCF_000412655.1. Taxonomy (NCBI): domain Eukaryota; kingdom Metazoa; phylum Chordata; class Mammalia; order Chiroptera; family Vespertilionidae; genus Myotis; species Myotis brandtii. The sequence goes on along the minus strand of NW_005362842.1, from coordinate 159,665 downwards.
CACTTGGCATTTTGCCACTTTATTACCTATACCTCCAAGAAAAAGTCTCAGTGGGTTTAATGGAGGCAGAAGGCTCTGTTAGCAGTTCCTTGTAGACATCTTCGCTTTCATCATGGGAAGATCTCTCCCATTTGCACTCAAGGCACCCCAGCACCCCAGCCTGGCTAGACCCTCCACATATTGCCAAAATGGGCTGACCACCACCACTAGGCCCTGTCACTAGAAGTACCTGATGGTGGAAGGTGAATTTATCTGGTGTATTTGCCCCCCCCCCCCAAAAAAAAAGTCAGGTTCAACATTATCATATCCTGTCTAGAATCTTAGTGTGTATACTTGGAACTATTTCCTGCAAAATGAACAAGAGTAGTCTTTAAAGTGCAACCACCTTTGTATCAGACCCCATGCAACTACTTTATATCTAGCATCGAATATGATGCTGCAGACTGACCTCCAAAGTGGGTTTGCTATGCCCACTTCATTTGGGAAAGAGGCTGCTGCTCACCAGGTTAAGTAAGAGGACTGTCTGGAAGGAGCAGTTCGGGGACAGCCACCCAGATGCCTCACTGCTCCATTCCACAATACCGCCCCTGGGATGCTGGGATATCAGCCAGGTGTGTGTTCATAAGCCATCAGAGGCTGTTCCATTCAGGTGAGCGTCTCTACCCCCTTATCTACAATGTCCACACCCAGCTGGCGGGCAAGATCACAGGCATGCTGCTGGAGATCGACAACTCAGAACTGCTGTTCATGCTGGAGTCTCCAGAGTCCCTCAATGCCAAGGTGGGCTGGGGCCTGGGTGGCAGAGAGCCCTGAGGGCAGGAGGAGAGCTAAGGTGTCTGCTAGATGAGCCAGCAGGCTGCTGCTTGGACAGATGAGGTTTATCCTCTTGCTAACACCTGCGGAATCTGAGTGGGTTAGAATCATAGATGATTCTCTGCAGCTCCATAGGCAAGGTTTTGGCACAAGAAGCTGTGTTTTGGGTCACGATTTCCCCAGCTGTCCAGCAGTGTACATCTGTCTTGAGAAGGTGACTGTGGGTTTCTGTCCTGGGAGATGGCAAGCAGTAGTCAGATGAGGGCTCTGCAGAAATGCCGGGGAGGGAGGGACCTGGGGAGGTCAGGGCTCTCCTGGGACCCTGCTAGGGCAGCTGCACTAAGTCCCTCCCACTGTCCACAGGTGGAAGAGGCTTTGGCAGTGCTTCATACAGGCTCACCAGACCATGGAGGAAGAGCAGATGAAAGTGAATGTAACTGAAACCAGGTGGGTGGGTGGGGTTGAGAGGAATGGTGACAGACGTAGCTGAGCCCAGAAGCACTAAGGAACTGGGCAGGGACCTGAGAACCACATTGTGACACTGCTGTCTCAGGGGGAAGCTGTGATCAAAGGAGAGGACAAGCCGTGTGACTGGAATGGGTGTGGACTATCAAAGGGGAGGTGTTCTCGCGCTAGCTGCCCCGCCTCGCCTTACTCATAATAGGCCTGGCTTCCCCTGGCACTGCCTGGGTCCATTCTGCCTGCCTGAAGGCCTGGCTTGGTATAGCCCCCGTTCTTAGTCGAAGTCCAGGTGTCTGCCATACTTGAGAAACATTTAATTTTACCTTTTTGTCCTCAGAAAAATGGAATCCTCACTCCCTTGGCTGACAAGAGAACAGCGTTCCTGCTCTTGGCTCTAAGGCCCTGTGAACCATAACTTATTTCCTAGTTGGGCTGTATCTGTACCTGAGCTCTGTATGTGGAACGAAGGCTGGTCACCCCGCCAGCCCATTACCTTTTTTTTTTTTTAATTTATTGGGGTGACACTGGTTAACAAAGTTATAGAGGTTTCAGGGGCACAATTCTACAGCACATCATCTGTTCACCACCCCAAGTCTCTGTCCATCACCATTTATCCCCAAAATACCCTGCTACACCTTCCCCAATCCACTACTCCCCCTCCCCGCCCCATTGCCATTGCTTTGTGCATTAAAAGTGCTGCAAACTGGTTTGTCTCCCAGGAGGCCTTCTTGGGTGAGGGAGGTGGGGCAGAGCAAAGGGGAGGCTTGATTGGGCTGGGGCTTTGGTTGCAAGGAACAGAAACCGGGACGAGTGCGGAAGTACACAGAGGGTGTGGACAGCAGCACGGAACTGCTGGGCATGGGGCAGCAGCTACCACCCACCAATGTGCAGTGGATGGATAATTGGTTGTCATCACGCAGCACTGAGAAGTTAAAGCTACAGGTGCCCACACCTGGATGCCTGGCTTGAATACCTGCAGTGCAGGGAAACACCCTGAAAGCAGCAACTGCTTCTAGGCTCTGGACCAAGGGATTGTGTAACATAGAGAACCCTTGTGGAAATGCCTTAGGCTACCTTCTGGTCACCATTTTCCTCCTCTGGTCACGATTTTCCTCCCCTGTAGGGAGGGAAAAGCTTCTTGAGGTTGTAATGGTCTCAGCTTCTATGTTTTCATTAGTAAATCCAGATACTTGCCTTCTAGACCTCAAGAAGAGAAAGTCAGTCAGTCATGACTGGATGTCACCACTAAACCTGCCTCAAATCAGGTAAGAGGCATGCCTGCTTAAGAGGGGGCAGTAAGAGGGTACAGCTCCCCACTTTGAAATGGTCCCCTGGCCATGGCGTTGGTGGACTCTAAAACCCGCTTCAGCTCGAAGGCCCGGTTGCTCAGCAGACGCCTCCCGCAGAGGTTGGGAGCAGCGTGCTAACACTGCTCAGCACTGAGTGACAGGCGAAGGGATGAGGAAAACCCTCTGTCTGCTCTGTTTTATGGAATCATCAAACTGCTACTCCATTAAGAGGAAGGCAATTGAACTAAGTAAGACACAGGCCAGGAAAGGGAGGCAGCCTAGTTCTGGCTGGCTGCTGGAGCACTCTCCACCCTCCTATCCAGGCCGTGCTTTGTGAACCGGAGTGGCACCGTCTGGTCTCTGTGCTCCCAATGAGGACCTTTACCCTCCCCTCTTCACCAGCTGAACTCCCACCTTAGATCTCAATTCAAACTTACTTCTCCAGGGATCCCTTTCCCTGAGGTCCCATCTCCCTTCAGGCAGGGAAATGACTTCTCTAAAATGTGTAAGTTGGCCGTAGTTTTACACTTGTTCCTGGGATCATCTGATTAATTTCTCACTGTCCCACTAGACCAGTGGTTCTCAACCTTCTGGCCCTTTAAATACAGTTCCTCATGTTGTGACCCAACCATAAAATTATTTTCGTTGCTACTTCATAACTGTAATGTTGCTACTGTTATGAATCGTAATGTAAATATCTGATATGCAGGATGGTCTTGGGCGACCCCTGTGAAAGGGTCGTTCGACCGCCAAAGGGGTCGTGACCACAGGTTGAGAACCGCTGCACTAGACTGTCAGCCCTCTGAGACCAGGGACCGTGCCTACTCATTCATGGTTTCCCAAGCAATATGGGGCCCGGTCCAAGCAGACATTTCAGTGAATGATTTGTTCAATGATTAGCTGAATGCTAATCGAAAAGTGGTAGCTTTTATTATTGTTATTGCAAAATTTTCAGCACAAAGCTGAAAAAGCATAAATGAAAGTACAACAGACATTTTTGTAGAAGAAAAATGTTTAATGTAATCGTTTAAACACACAGTTCAACAAAACCGAGTCAGTTCAGTTCAAATTAACTTCGTATAACAAAGAAATAAGAAGCCTGGAGGGCCACTGTTGGGGTCAAAAGTCCCTAGAACAGAAGGACACTGACTTCAAGGAGGCCTTTCTTCCCATCCACATTTAGGAGGGGTGGCCACCTCTGGGCTCCTGACACAACTTAGGCACCTCCATGCAAGCAGAAGCACAGAGCCCCAGACAGCCACCCAAGGGTCAGGGTTCTGCATCCCTACCAAAGTGGGGCCTGGCCAAAAAGGGCTGGAACTCAGAACACAGAGGACTATGTCAAGGACAGGGCAGGCTGGCAGCCCTGGAGAACCAGCTCAACAGGCTGCTTTAGGTGTTTCTAGTCCTGTGGCCCCCCTTCCACACCCCCAGCTGAGTTTGCTCATGAGCCACAGTGAGGTGGGTCTGGTGACGCTCATAGGGCAGCCCTCAGTCTGGAGCATGCTCGGGGCAGGGCCAGGCCCAGTGGTTTGCTGATGAGGACCTGTTTGTGTGGTCCGCTAGCTGTCCAGGCAGGGGGATGGAGAACAGGGCTTCGGCACAGCAGGGGACCTTTCCAGCAAAACAATGTCTGGTTTTTGCTACACTGAGCTTAATTTGAACAAAGCCTCTTAAGGGGTCGGAGGCTACTACTGCTTTGTAGGGCAGAGGGAGGGTGCTTCAGAGCTCACTTGGGGGCATGCTGGGTCCCAGAAGCAGACACAGAGGAAGTCATCCAGTGGAGGTTTTCCTGCTGCCCTTTTGGGATTTTAGTTTAACTTCTGGTTAACTTCCTGCTGCAACTTCTGTGCAGGGACATTCTTAGGCTCAATTTTCAGGAGACTGTTGATGTCTGCAAAGCTGGATTTATAGTCCTAATAAAAGAGAGAAGGAAGGGTGTGGGGATGGCGCCATGACTGAGGTGAGATCAAGCGGGGCGGGGGAGGGGGGGTAAGACAGCTGCTCAGACAGAGGCTTTTCAAACCCCAGCACACAGGTCTGACAGGAGCTGCCTGGACCCCTGGATGAGAAGGGATGTAGCAGATACCAACTCACCTTGACCACAATCGGGAAGTTCCACCACAGGCACAGATGCCTGTAGCTTAGCTGATGAGGACTTCTTACCTTGAGTGCCTTATAGGCTTGAGCCCGTCTGTAAAATGCCTTCACGTTCTTCCCATCCAGCTTGAGGGCTTCTGTGCAGTCCTTCACCGCTTCCTTGTACTGCTTCAGGGCCAAATAGCAGAGCGCTCTGACAGGGAAGACGGTTTCAAGGTGTCAGTCACCTCTAGGGGCCACCCAGACCAGAGGTAGTTTGAGGAGTGACCTTGATTCACTGAACACCTCCTCTGTGCTGCTTGCTTTACATGTTCTTCAATCCTCACACCAACCCAGCCCCTTTCCACAGGTGAAAACGCTGGCTCAGCGGTGAAGCGCCTTGCTCAAGGTTCTACCACTACTGAGGGGCAGACCTGGGACTCAGCCTGGGTTCTCCGGCCTCCAGACCCTGGCCTCACTGAGCTCTAGCATTTTGTCTACCTCACATTCCCATACTGTGCTCTTTTAAGCAAAGAAAAGGGTTCCCGAAACCTTCCCCCTGACAGACTAAAAAGTTACCTGCCTTAAAACAAAAATACTGGGTTTTAATTAATGATACGTATGCTGATGTGTTAGGGGCGAGATAGAAAGGTGTCTGCAACTTTGAAATGCATCAAAAATAACATGGGTCAGTAGATGGCTAAATAGTGATAAAGCAAATATAACAAAATGTTAATTTAGATGACAGGAATATGGGTGTTCAATGAAAAATCTTTCAACTGATATTTTGAAAATGTTCAAAATAAAATGTTGGGAAAAGTCATGTGCATCCATCCAAGCCACTCTGCACCTATGGGGGAAAGTGTGTTTATCTTTCTCACTCAATTCTAGTCCTTTTCTCCAAAGACAGTCACTGAAAACGGATGTCTTGGAGCTCAGTATGGAAGTCCATCCATTCCACCTCATCGTTTTGAATGGGTACAGAGTAGTCACTTAGTTGGGTATACCTATTTTTTTTTTTCCCATTACAAAGCAGTCTTGAAGATAACATGAGTGAGTGAAAAGGAACCCAAGCTTTGGAGTTACAAAGACCTGGCTTCAGTCACAACTCTACCACGTATGAGTTGTTTAACTTTGTGTTTGTTAATTCATCTTTCCAAACCTGTTTTCTCAGATAAAATGGGACCACGACCTAAGCTGAAGAATTGTTGTGAGGAGAAAATGAGTCTCTGGAGGTCCATGCAGGGGTTGGCCAGCGGTAGGGGCCAGGTACCTGAGTGGTGATATCCACTTGGGTATCAACTGTGCTAAGAGAACTGAAGTGAGCCAAAGAGAACTCAAGGTGATGCACACAGGGCATATGCATGAGGCGGGGCATTGAAATGATGTCCAGGATGTGGTATAATTTCAGTCACAATGGATGGAAAATTCAATTTTGTATAGTTATCAGTCCTCTAAGTTAAGTCGATAAATTAAATGTAATCCCAAACAAAAACACAAGATACTCTTGGGAATTTGTCAAAATGATCCTATGGTTTAGCTAGAAGAACAAATCTGGGAAAATAGCCAGGGCTGCTCGGATTGAGAAGGATGAGGAAAAGACCAGCCTACAAGATATTACAAAGCAACAGTAATTAAAACTGTGACACAGACACATGTGCATGAAAATGGGTTGCTAGAGGTCTCCAGCAACATGAGGTGAGCAAGGCCAGAGAAAGAGGAGCTAGGAGATGCTGCAGCCCTCTTTTTCAAGTTAGCCTGGTGGACTGAGACACCCCTGTTCCAATCAGCCAGAAAAACCACAGGTCCAAAATTTAAGCTTTCAGTTTGAAAGTTCTCTTTTCAATTCATTAGGCAGTAAATCCTGACCTGAACCTACATGAGGCTAGTCTTTCTTTGTTAATCCTCACCCGAGGATATTTTTTCCATTGATCTTTTAGAGAGAGTGGAAGAAAGAGGGAAAGACAGAGAAACACATCTATTAGTTGATTCCTGCACAAGCCCCGACCAGGGCCTGGGCCGGGGAGGAGCCTGCAGCCAAGGTACATGCCCTTGACTGGAATTGAACCCGGGACACTTTGGTCCTCAGGCCGATGCTCTATCCACTGAGCCAAACCAGTTAGGGCAAGGCTAGTCTTTCTTTATACCACCACATGTGAATGTGGAATTTCCTTATGTTTCACTGCAGAAATGCTAACAATTAACTTCACAAGCTGCCCCTGACCCTAAATGGTACGTGATTCAGTATATGGACCACATTACCTTACTAAATCTGAAACACAGATTTGGATAAGGAAGGGTGAGCCTATAGTAGATCCAAGATCTTTGAACTGAAGAGTAACATGTGGTACAGTTGCAGGGTCTTCTTCAGCACCGGGAGTCTCACCCCTCAGGTTAGCCTGGACCTGTCTCTCACTCCCAGGCCAGGAGATAATTACTCCATATCCTGGGTTCTGCCTTGTGCTCTCAGGGCCAAAGTTTCTAATAGGAGGGCTTTGGAGAAGCCATGGGGTGGGAGCAGGGAAGGTGGAAAGGCTACAAGACTAGCGTTGAGGTTGTGTCTGTGTAGCAAGACATCGTAAATGAAAATCCTGGGGAGGGAGGTTAACAAAGCCCAGGTTCCCCTTTGGCATCGCTCAGTTTCTATCCTTTCAAGAGAGTGAATGCCACTAACAGTGCCTGCCTCATGGTGAGAGTGAGTGTGAATGCATCTTCTGAGCTGTGACATACTGACTAAATGCTAGGGAAGAAGAGCCCCCCCACAGTCCAAGAGAAGATTATGGAACGGAATAGCCAATGTCCTGAAATCCCCCAGGCCAGCAGCTGTGGGGAAGGTACCTGTTGCTGTACGTGGTGGACTCCAGGTTACTATACGAGAGGCTTTCACTGTACTTCTCAATAGCTTTCTTATGGTTTCCCTTCTTTACAAGCTCATTGCCTTCTTCCTTCAGAACTCTGGCTCTCTCCACATCCCCAGAAGGCACTAGGTACAAATTCAGAAGAGGAAAAAACCATGGAGCAGGTGCCAGACTGAGATCAGGGAGGTCTCTTCGGCATCGTCTCTTCTAAGTCGTCCACAACCCTCCCAGAGGTTTCCTATGCTGTTGTAAAGCGTCCTTCCTGAGAGTGATTCCCCCCATCAATGGCTTCTGGGAAATTAAACAGTTTTCATTCAGAAAAGGTTGAGGACTCCTGATATAAACATACTTATACATGCACCTGATAACATGATAAAAAGCACTGTGGGTTTTAGCCTTGGCACTGCCACTTGGCAGTTGGAAGATCTTGTGTGACCTACCATCTCTGTCGGATCTAAATTTCCTCAGCAATACAATGGGGGCAACACCTACTCTACACAGGACTACTGTCAGGAGGAAATCTGAGACTACGAGAAAGTGCAGAACCCCCTATGAACTTAAAGCAGGATAATAATTAAAAATTTAGACAAGCATCTGGTAAAGAAAGGGTGTAGCTCCCAGGCTTTCAGAAAGAGGAAGAGGAGTGCTATTCCTCATTGTTTTGGTCTGAGCCTCACCTAACATCTGCCCCAGCTTCCAAGGAGAAATAGGAGAAAGTGAAACCCCTGCTGCTCAGCCTGGCCTCCAGGCCTGAATTAATTGTTCCAGCCCCAACTACTATATCACCTGCTTTTTTAATTTTTAAAAACTATCTTTATAAAATAATATATATGAAAAGGGTAATGTTTTGGGAGTAAAACCAATACCCTCACCTTAATTAAGAAACAGCATTTACGGGGACCTTTGAAGCCCTATGGGCCCTTCCTCAAGTCAATCCACCCCTGGAGGAAACCATTATCCCCACTTCTGTGCGTCCTTCCCTTTTTTAGTTTTTGGTAGTTTACTATATACAATAGTATTTATAAACTATTTGTTGTTTGTTTTTGAATTTTTGTAAAGGAACAAATAATTGTATGTATTCTTCTATAACCTTGTTTTCTTTTTCCCCTTTTCAAAATTATATTCTTTTTTTAAAAAATATATTTCATTGATTTTTTTTTTACAGAGAGGAAGGGAGAGGGATAGAGAGTTAGAAACATCGATGAGAGAGAAATATCGATCAGCTGCCTCCTACACACCTCCTACTGGGGATGTGCCCGCAACCAAGGTATATGCCCTTGACCGGAATCGAACCTGGGACCTTTCAGTCCGCAGGCCGACGCTCTATCCACTGAGCCAAACTGTTAGGGCCAAAATTATATTCTTGAGATTGATCTGTGCTGATGCATATACCTATAGTAGTTTACCCATTCTCACTGTTGCAATACAATTGGTTTTCCATTTTCCTATTTATGGAGACCTGTGTTATTTCCAGTTTTGTTTTTCGCTATTACAAACATTCTGCTGTGAACATTCTTGAACATGTCTCCTTGTGCATATGTGCTTGAGTTTCTCTAAAAGTAGAGCCTGTAGGTTGCAATGTACACACAGCTTCAGCTTTCTCCCAGCTCTGCAACACACTACATGCTATAGTCTTACTTACTCCCGCTGTTCACAGTTCCACCGCATGCATTCCTCTCTAACTCTCCACTGTCTCTGCCAAGAATTCCTGTCCCTTCTCCCTTTCCCACCTGAAGAACTCACCCTTTAAGGCCTTGCTCAACCTGTCACCTCCCACTGCCACCTCCTCTGTGAGCCTTTTCCCGACCCTCCTCCAAACACACATCAATTCCGATTTTTAACTCCCCGAATACTAAAGACTCTTAAGCACTTGTTCTTACTCTTATATTTTAAAATGCTGTCTCAGTCTCATTAAACTGAGAGCTTCTGAGGGCCAATGCTGCCCATCCTGTGTCACGCTGCTTAGCACAGGGCCTGGGACACACATGGCTCAGTGACTCTGAAAGAATGAAACAAATGGTAGGTGCACTGAAGCCATCTAGTTCACTGGCACCCCACATTTTCATCCTAGGGAAGAGTGGGGAACAGTTAACAGGCTCCCACAAAACAGACCAAATGCTGCCTATGGCCACATAGGTTTCCTCCTGGAAGGGGACAACTGCTACCATCCACGCAAGGCTCCAGCCTGACCCCTTCTGCACTGCTTCTCCTCAACACCCAGCTGCTGGGCTGGGATGATTCCCATGGAGCATTATCAGAGCGCCCGTGAGCCCCGCCTGAAGAAAGAAAGGCCTCTTCATTTACAGTCGAGATGGACACTCTCCCGTGCAGGGCTACCTGCCTTTGACCTCCCTCCTCTTATTTCTTCTCCCCAGAGACTCACACAGTGCTCATGTTCCTGGGGAAGCAGAGCCCTCTAGCTGTGGAGGTGGGGCAGATGGCTTAGGGCTGAGCTCACCACAAAATCTCAGCCCTCAGTCACAGTGACTAGTTCAGGGAATGGCCTGTACCAAACAGGCTGGAATAAACAGAGAAAATGTGAGTTAGAGATTTGGGGGGAAAGAAACTCTCTCAGAAAAAAAGTTTTTCTCTCCCTCTGGGTGGTGAGGTGTGGTATAAGGATGTGAGACCAGGAACTGTCATAGCTATTTTATTGCGAAGAGGGAAGCCCATCCAAAGACAAACCTGACTACACCAAAGAAGAAAGTTGAGAGAAGTACAGAGAAATGGAATCAGAGCCCGATAATGTAGTGAGCTGCTGGGCGAACCTTGCCTGAACCTGAACTCTGGATTTTTCAATTATATGAGCCAGTAAAATCTGTTATTTTTACCATGGCACGTTTTCTGTTCTTGTAACCAAAGCATCCAATATGATACATCCCAAATGCTGCCAGAAGAGAGAAGGGAACCAACGCTGTATACCTATGTGCCAGGCTAGGAGCTCAACATGCCTTATATCACCTAATCCCTGCAATGGGAGAGGTTTTCTCACAACCCTCCTTGAAGAGTTGAGACAGCCTCTAAGTGGTTAATACTTTTTTGTTTTAATATTATTTTTATAACTCAGCTTAAACAAGGCCAATTTTTATAGGATTACTCTAAAGAAAGTGGCTACAGGAAAATTGCAAAATTGAGCAGAAAGTCACAGCTTACCTCTGCTCTTGGCAGTTGTGGTTTCTTTGGATTTGCCTTTAGGTGTCTCTTTGTGATATTCTGAATCCCACCTCTTCTGAGCTGAAACAGGCACCAAGGGGATAGAGGGCAGTTTCAGGCGCCACTCCGGCCCAAGTGAGTCCATGAGAGCTCTGGTCATTCTGGAAACAAAGGCAGGATTACAGGGAGGTTTCCGGCTGGGTTAGGAGATGTTCCTCCTCTCCTAAACCCAAAGGAGGTGTATGAGAGTCAGAGTTATCATCTTCCCTCGATAACTCTTTATATCCTGACATGCAGCAGGAGAGGAACATGAGTGCCACCCACAAAAGTCGTCTCAGTTTAGCCACCATGATGTTCCCTCCCTGCGTGGCCCTTGTTTGGTCAGACCAAAGTAGTGACCTTTTGTTGCCTGGTAAGGGTACTTAAACATACCTTAACCCAAAAGCACCACACATTCTGTAGGGAAGGAGCATGTTTTATATTTTTAACGGATTATAAAGTGATGCAAGCACCTGATTTTGGATTTATGCTCAGAGATTTTTTAAAATGAAAATCTTATGTCATTCTCAAATTTTAAAATCCTTCTGTCTTTTTCATTTCCCTAGGGCAGTGGTCGGCAAACTGCGGCTCGTGAGCCACATGCGGCTCTTTGGCCCCTTGAGTGTGGCTCTTCCACAAAATACCGACTTCTGTTATCGCCTGCAAGATTGATCAAGGTGTGGGTGGAGACAGGACAGCATGAATCCCAAGGGCAGCTGCGAGGGCCCAGAGTGGGATAAAGCCTGCTGCTGTCAGGTGAACAGTGGCTTTCTGTAGAATAGTGGTTCTCAACCTTCTGGCCCTTTAAATACAGTTCCTCATGTTGTGACCCAACCATAAAATTATTTTCGTTGCTACTTCATAACTGTAATGTTGCTACTGTTATGAATCGTAATGTAAATATCTGATATGCAGGATGGTCTTAGGCGACCCCTGTGAAAGGGTCGTTCGACCGCCAAAGGGGTCGCGACCCACAGGTTGAGAACCGCTGCCCTAGGGCCTGATATCTGGTCCCCTCCCACCTCTCCCTCTTTATCAGTTGCCACATTCCCTCTTTAAAAAAAAAACAAAAAATATTTTTTTATTGATTTTAGAGAGGAAGGGAGTGGGAGAGAAACATCAGATGAGAGAGAATCATTGATTGGCTGTCTCCTGTACGCCCCCTACTGGGCATCGACCTGGGCATGTGCCCTTGAAGGGAATTGAACCTGGGACCCTTCAGTCCACAGGCCAAGGCTCTATCCACTGAGCCAAACCAACTAGGGCGCCACATTCCCTCTTGATCCTTATGTTTAAGCTTCTGCACACGGCTGTCCTCTTCCTGGAACAATCTCTTCCACTTCCCAGTCCCCGTACCCACCTTCTAGGCCAGTTAACTTGCTCAAAATGCTGCTCAGTGACCATGTCCAATTTGTCAACTGTACTACAGCACCTAGCACATCATTACCTGGCACCCATCAAGATTTAGTAAGTATGTGTTCAATGAGTGAATAAAGCCAACTGTATGCCTTTTCTGCTTTTACAACCACATTCCCGTACTACTAGGATGAAAACAATACAATGATATCACTGCAAATTCATGGACTCTGACTAAGCCCCCAAAACTATTTTTATGTTCAGCAGCTATTTTAATCCTCTCATCTCTTCCACTCTGCTCCCTAACCCTCCCCCTCCAAATACAAACATACCTGCCCAGGTACCCAACCTTCCTATGTCTCTCTTGTCACAACAGAAGAGCTGACAAGGCCATTCCCTCCACCTAAGCTCTGGACCCCATTTCTTCCTGCCACACTCAGCCAGCATCTGCCTCTTCTGTATCTTCATGTTTCTTTCTGCTGACTCCAACTACCAGCATTCAACTCTTTCCTCACTTAATACGACCCCCCTGGACAGCCCTCTGCCATTGCAGCTACACTCCTCTGCCGCCTCACAGCCAGACTTCTTGAACCCACTGCCATCTGATCCCTTTGAAACACTTCTACCAGAATCACCAGTGACTTCATTCCTCAACCCTTCGTCTACTTAAGCTCACTGCAACACCTGACACGAGTGACAGCTTCATCCTCTGGAAATACTCCTTCCCTTGTGACACTTAATGCTTCAAGTTTCCTCCTACTGCTCCAGCTGCTATTCTTCTGTAAGTCCCTGAAATGCAAGAATTTCTCAAAGCTCCAACCTCTTCTTCCTACATACTTGCTGTGTTCTTTTCCCTGACAACCTCAATTCACCTCTGATTTGAGGTGATAACTGATAACCCTCAAACCTGTATGTGTGGTCTGTATTTTCCTCCTTTGCTCCAAATCCACCCACTGCCTTCCTTACCTCTCTAGTCTCATGTCCCACAATCATCTCCAACTCAACTTGTCAACCCCCTAGCGTCTCTTCTATTTTTCCCTTCTCACCACCCCAACCACCAACACTTGGTGAAATCCTCCCTAAATGTCCTCTGAATGGTCCCACTGCTCCCTATCCACTGTCCCCACCGTCTCTTCCGCATTAGTGCATGCCCCTTCCCAGTCTGTTCTTCCATGTAACCCTTCCACATGACAGCCAGTGAGCTTCTCTCTCAAATCTGCTCATTTTGCTCCCCTGCTTAAGGCCCTTTCACGATGCCTCACTGGGCTCGGGTTAAGTCCAAGCTCCTGAACACCAAGCTCTTTGTGATCTGGCCTCATCACCCATCCATGAAGCACCATATGAAATGGACTTCTCACGGGTTCTGTAAGACATCAGACTCACTCACTCTTTTTTTTTTTTTAATATATATTTTTATTGATTTCAGAGAGGAAAGAAGAGGGAAAGAGAGAAACATCAATGAGGAGAGAATCGCTGATCGGCTGCCTCACAAACATCAATGAGAGAGAATCACTGATCGGCTGCCTCACGCCCACCCCCTACTGGGGATGGAGCCCGCAACCCAGGCATGTGCCCTTGACCGGAATCAAACCTGGGACCCTTCCGTCTGCAGGCCGATGCTCTATCCACTGAGCCAAACCGGCTAGGGCTCGCTCACTCTTGCACAGGCTGCCCTTTCTCCTTGCTGGCCTTTGGCCCCAGAGCTCTACTCATCTCTGCCTCAGCTCACCTCCTCTGGAAACCCACTCTGGCCTCCCCCTGGCTGGCTAGGTGCCTCATTTCTGCCCCTACTGCACCTGTGCTGCCTCATCCCTTGTGGTGCGCCTGCCTATTACTGATAGGTTTTCTCCATGAGACCAGGAGCTCTAACAGGGCAGGAAGAGGTATGTCTTGGGCATCAGCCCAGGCCCTAGTGCAAAGTCTGGCAGAATTTGTTGAATGATAAAACAAGAAAAGGTTAGAGAGAAAACAAGTCAAGCCAGAAATGACACACAGATATACACCATGAAGTCCTAACAAGGGTTTTCTATGAGTGTGGTACCTGGCTTTCTAGCAGCCCATGCAAAGAAGGGCAATGTGATCAGTCACACCAATGAGGACGCCCATGAAATGTCAATGGCTGAGGGGCCTTGTGAAGGGGCCGTAGTACAATATATTGAACCATATCCACAAGCAATATCCCTATAGCCTTGTGCCTGAGCTGCCTGTGCTTGGGTCTTACTTTCCCCACTCTAGTTAGCTCTCTGAAGCAAGTGGTGTTTGTAGCTCTTTTTCCTACGGAACCTGGCACAACACCTTCAACAGAGCTCAACAAATTACTACTATGTGAATGAATTGAAGCACCTAGGCAAAAACAAACAAAACAAAATCCAATTCATCAATCCTGACTCCTTAACACCTACCAAATATGATAGCAAATTCTCCTTCCACACTTCCCAACAAGGTCATTAGGAATTTCTAAGCCTATCCCAAAGGGATCCTGTAAGATGAGCAAAGTGACAGTTCCAAGCTAATGACAGAGGGCAGGCAGTTCCAGAGGGAATGCCCGAGGTGACCCAGGCTCACCTGTTGACGCCTTCCAAGGCTGACATCACACTGTCATCAATCTGCAGCACAGTCTTGTAGTCCACGTAGGCCAGGGGATACTTCTCCAGAGCCTCGTAGGCCGAAGCTCGCCGCAGCAAGGGCTTCATGCTGAAGGGAACCAAGGCCAGTGCTCTAGAGCAGGAGGCAGAGATGTCATCTGGCTGCTAAGTCACCAGGGCTCCCCCCACAGCCCGCCCAGGCAGGCTCAGCTACAGTATTCTGTAATATAGGGGGTCATTTCTGGCACAGAGACACTACTAAAAATGTCAAACCTTACAAGAGGGACTTTTCAACTTAGACTGAAGTAGAGAAAGGAAAGTGAGCGTGCCACTAAGGCTCAGCTACAGTATTCTGTAATATAGGGGGTCATTTCTGGCACAGAGACACTACTAAAAATGTCAAACCTTACAAGAGGACTTTTCAACTTAGACTGAAGTAGAGAAAGGAAAGTGAGCAGAGTGCCACTAATACTGTGCAAGTTGTATGCACGTGCATCAATTTTCATAGTTGCAATCCCCCCAAAATCAAGAACAAGAACAAGTACTTTGTACCTTTCATGCTTCTATGTGTTTCCAAAGAATGGTGGCCTGATGGGAATACCACAGAGGCTTTGGAGTCAGGTGGAGTGGTGTTTGAATTCTACCTCTACCATTAACCATGTGATCCCAGGCAAATCACTTTACCACCTCAATTCTCTGCAGCCCAGTTCTAGCCTGGGAAGGATGGTAAATTTAACCCACAGAATGACCATAAGTGCTCCAAGAAGGAAACTTAGCACAGGACCTGATACTCATCAACTTAGCACAGGCTACATGAGCACGCTCACCTCTCTCATCTATCACCAGGGCATGGATCTAAGGCAATGTCACAGGATATCAGATCTAAGAACACATTAAGGTATGCATCCTAGTTTAGCGATGGTGAAAGAGGCAACACCAGACTTGCCTGAAGAAGAAATAAGTATGAAAAATTGTTTAATGTCCTCTACACCTGGTCATTGATGAATACCATTTCCTCCTTTCTCCTTGCTTCTTTCCCAGCTATCTATTAACCTCTCTCTATCTCTCTCTACCTTCCTCTCTCACACATATCCATCCCAGAATAAACCTGGGCAAGCCACTAACTAGTCTACAACTTTACCTCAACTCCAGATCCCAAATCTCACAAAGGCCCACCTGTAAGTGCCCACCCTACTCCTTTTAGAGCAGCAGAGCCAAGACTTCAAAGATACAAGACAGGGGCCACAGAGATCAAATATTCTCAGTGACCTGGGGACAGTGACACTTCCTAGTATCTATCACAGATGTAACTGGCGGGATCAGTCAAAGAAGAAACAGGCCAGATAAACCCAGCTTCCTCTTCTGAGCCCCTCGGGCACCCCAAAGTTTCCCTTGACTGCTTACGAAGTGCAATCTTTGATGCAATCTCGGCAGTTCCCATCCTTCAAGTGGCATGCTGCTCGGTTGGAGTAGAGAACACTTTCTTCTTTATAGTCCAAAGAACCTGCCCAGGTGGAAACAGAAAACATGAGATTAACAATTTGGGAAATGGATGCCTAGGGACACAAAGTGCATTTCACACACTGAGCTCTCTGGGCTTTGGTAAAAGGGAGCAGAAATGACTGTAACCTGATCAGGCTTGCTGGTCTGATAGGCTGGCAAGTTCACCATTAGCACTTGGCAGCGAGAACACCAAGCATCTTATTCACTCATGCCAGCACTAAACTTGGTACCGGGCAAAAAATGAACATAAAATAGCTAGCTTCTGCCTCAGAGAAATCTATACTGGTTGGTGTGTGTGTGTGTGTGTGTGTGTGTTAATTTTATTACAAAAGACATGTAAACATACAGATCTTACAACATGGAAATCCACACCTGAAACCTGTATGTTCATGTTGACCAATGCCACCCCAATAAATTTAATAAAGCCATGGTTCCCCCACCCTACCTAAAAAAGAAAACATGTCAATCATACAAAGAAAAATAAAAGGAAAAGATAAAAGACAGACTAATTCTACCTGCTCAAATCAGACAGGACTTTGCTAGGGGAAAATCCCCTGGGTCTGGCAGGACTAGGAAGAACTTAATCAGGGAAGGATTCAAGCTCCCCAGTGGGGAGGAGATTTATCAGACATTTCTCTACGGGCAGTCCTCACCTTCAGGAATCTCAGAAGCTCATGTCCTTTATTGTGGCCATAATAATTTTCAGTTTTAAAAATATTTTTTCAACCACTGCATACCCACTAACTAGCATGGGCCGAAGTGAAAAAAAAAATAAAAAGGAAACTATTATGTGAAGACCCAGTAATTCCACTCCCAGGTATATACCCAAAATAATTGAAAACAAGTTCTCTTTTAAAAATTGTAAAACATACAGAAAACAGTATAACCGATACTCGGTATCCATCACTAGATCCAACATATATATTTGTTTCCAACCTTTAAAAATTTTTTATATGGCTAACGCTCCACTCATCCCCATCCTTCCCCTTTGTTCTGTTCCCAGAACCCCAGATGTCAGCACAATCCTGAAGTTGGTATGTAACATTCTCATCCATGTTTGTCTATCTTTATTATCTATGTAATCACAGCTAAGATATTTTATATCTCTCAAAGCTTTTCCTAAGTGGCACTCTATTGTCTATCCTTATGCAACTTGCTTTTTTCTCTAAGTATGTTACCATATTGATGCATATCTTCCACTCAATACCAACAATAACAAACAATAACATAATAACTTTTTTTCTTATTTTTCCAGGCCCTGAATGAGACAGCAGTGTACAGATATAAGTAAAATATATCCTTGCCCTTAAGGAGCACGTACAAGCACTCAAGACCTGTAATCCATCTCAAGTCCCCAGAACATGGGTGCTCAGAAGCAGCAGTGGTGTGGTGGCAAGGGCATCAGAACCTGCAATCCAGCCTGTGATACTGCACAAGTCACTCACTCCCTCTGATATGTGCTCACCTATCACATGAAGATATCACTTCACAGACTTGCTGGAAGGGTTCACTGTGTTAGGTTGATCCCTGGTTTTCTTTTCAAACAGAAAAACTAATTAGAGAAATCAAGGGATTTGCCCATAGATTATCTAGAAATGGGTAAGAACCAGACTCTGATCCCCTACTAAATCTAGATACCATGCCAGCTCTTCTAGGGACACAGAATGAAGCCATACAAAAGCACATGCTATTCCAGGCAGGGTAGGGTAGGATGAAAGAAAATGGCAGAAGTATCAGATCTAGAAATGGGTAAGAACCAGACTCTGATCCCCTACTAAATCTAGATACCATGCCAGCTCTTCTAGGGACACAGAATGAAGCCATACAAAAAAAGCACATGCTATTCCAGGCAGGGTAGGGTAGGATCAAAGAAAATGGCAGAAGTATCAATATCTCAGATTATTCAGCGACCTCAAGTGAGGCTGAGAGGAGCAGGTGGGCCTAAAAAGGAGTGTTCTAGAACAAAAGAAGGGGGCAAGAGTGGTTTGAAACTGCAAAAGTTCAAACAAACAAAAAAAAGACTACAATTTGCAAAGGATTTGGGGAGAAGTCTAGCAAAATGATTAAAAACTTGGGACTTGGGAATCAGATAGACCCATATTAAAATCCTGCCTATGACATGTCTTCATTGTATAATCCTGGGGCAGGCAATTTCACTCTTCTGGGCTCCTCATCTATAAAGTGTCTTTTTTTAAATTTTTATTGCCAGATGGCAGAATTGTATGGTTTTATTAACACAAATACAATGTGTACACATCTGTCTATCCATTTTCTTTGCTGAGCAGTCTGGCATTGGGATTGGCAGCTGGGCTGCTTTCCCACAATGGGTTTACGGTTCTTTGAGGAGACGGTGTAAGCGATCTCAGTGCAGTAAGATTTGTTGCGCATCAGCAGCACTTCAAGCTCCTTGACATTGTGGACCAGAAATTCCAAAATCCACTGGGCAGCACGTGCTTTGATTTCTTGTTGCTTCCATAACCAATGCTGGGCATCAAGGTCCGGCCCTTGAACCTTTTGCACACTCTATTGTCCATTAATGCCTCTGGGTTTCTGCCAGTTCTGCTTAATTTTGACATAATTGGCCTGACTGGTGTCGGATTAACTTCTTGATCCTCTTTTTGACGATCTTGGGTTTCACAGGGGGTCTGTGAGGAGTAGGAGATGGCTGTAACCTCCATAGGAGGTGCCGAGGAAGAATATAAAGTGTCTTAGTCATAGGTTAGTATAAAGATATAAAGGGATAATGTCTACAATGTCTACCGCACAGTAAATCACTCAACAATGCCAGCCAAAAAAACGAGAAAGAGAAAAGGCAAAGGGAAATCGGTGCTACAGAAAAGGGATTCCAATGAGGGCTCCTCGGTAAGACACTTGGGAGAAGAGGTTTTGGGCAAAGGGCTGTTGACATGAGCTGGAGTCTGGGAGAACTCATAAGAATATGCTACTCCTCTGTTTAAAACTCTCTGAATAAAACCCAAACTCCTTACCGTGACCTATTGCGTAAAATGTCTACACAATAAGGTTCTGCCTGTCCAACTGACCTCACCTTACTTCTCCCTCCACCAGCTCAGTAGGCTTTGGCTCCTGGGACACACACCATGCTTCTTCGCCTAGGTGCCTTTGTACAGGCATACCTCAGCGATATTGTGGGTTCAGCTCCAGACCACCACAATAAAGCAAGGAGTAATCTTTTTGTTGGTGGAGGATCTTGTCTTCCACTTGTAAAAAATCACAACATCTGTGAAATACAATAAGACGGTGTATGCCTGTAATTACAGTTCCCTCCACCTGAAATGCTCAGCACCCAAAACTTTGAGCACCTGGCTTCTTCTCATCCTTCAGACGTCACCTCAAATGTCACCTCTTCAAAGCTGTCCTTGACCCCCCATTCTAATGGAGCTCCCTACTCAACTCTATCACATCACCATATTTGTCTTCTACGTACCCCTAATTGTTATTGGACAAGTCTTATTTACTAGCTTGCGATCCACCCCTCCCCCCAAAACAGGAATGTATGATGGTTGAGAGAAAGGGCCTTGTCTGTCTTGTTAGACACTCAGTACATACAGGTGCTCAACAAGTAAGAATTTAATTGAAGAATAAATGGTGAAGGAGGAGAGTTGAGCTATATATCTGCAGGGGTCGGAATGAGGCCTGAATAACAGGATGGGAGCCAATAGGACATTTAAAAAGCAGACAACTCATACCTATCAGGATGGCCACTATCATCAAAAGAACAGAAAAGAAGTGCTGGTAGGATGCTGAGGAGTTGGAACCATTACGCACTGTTGATGGGAATGTAAATGGTGCAGCAAGTATGGAAAACAAAACTACTATAAGTGATCCAGCAATCTCACTTCTGGGTATATATGCAAAAGAATTCAAAGCAGGATCTTGGAGATTCAAACAAACAAACAAAAAAGTGGGATAGCCTTACAATGGAATATTATGTAGCTTCAAAAAAAGAAGGAAATCCTGCCACAGGCTACAAATGGATTATAATGTCCTTGAGGACATTATGCTAAGGGAAATGAGTACTAGTAACTCCTCCTAAAAGACAATACCGTATGATCTCACTTTTCCAAATATCTGAAGTAGTTAAAATCATAGATACAGAAAGTGGAAAGGTATACCAAGGGCTGAGGGAGGGGGATTAGTGTTCAGTGGGTATTGAGTTTCGGTGCTGCAAGATGAGAAAGTCCTGGCGATCTGTTGCACAACCATGTGAATAATATTACACTTCACAGTATTCTTCAAAGTGACTAAGATGGTAAACTTGATGTTTTTACCATAACCAAAAAGTGGTAAAAGAACCTATTACTATGAAAATATGTTTCTGACCTGTCAAGTGGAAAAGAACCAGTAATAAAACCACGTGACTTTTTTTTCCCCCGAGGCGGAAGGAAGGGCCAAGGAAGTTTCTCGCAGGACGCCCACGCGGGGAACGGGCGGGGGCTGGTGGGCGGTCGGCCTCGGGAATGGAAGCCCCAGGGCGGCAGGGACGGAGCGGGCT
>NW_005362842.1:134280-138723 GCF_000412655.1 Myotis brandtii | reverse complement strand
GCATGCTCAGTGCGGGGCTAACGTTGCCGAAGCGCGCTCCGCCTCGAGCTGTGCGGGGCCCCTGCGGTTGCTAGGACGCCACGCGGGAAACCGTGCAAGAGGCCAGGTCCCTGCTCACACGCGCTTACATGCTAGGGGGACCTGACAGGCAGTTAACCCAGGAGCGAACGAAGAGGAAAATACCATAGTATTATTAGTGCTGTAAGGAAAACACGAATGCATAGAAAGGGGCCAGGTGGAAACTGTTTTCCATCGGGGTTAGGGGAAGGCATCTCAGGGACTAGCAATGAAGCTGAGACCTGAGAATATTTAGGCAGGCAGAGGGATAGCGAGAGTAAAGGCCCTGAGGCTGGAAGCTAACTGGCACCTGGTGTTTTAGGGACACTGAATAAATGAATGCACCGAGAAGTTGATAAGATCTTCCGCTGAGGGAAACCAGCTTATCTTCAGCCTCGTCTGACTTAATGTCCCACTTACTACTCGGAAAATGTTGAACTGCTTGTTGCTACCTGCACACAGTAAGCTGTTCCTCTTGCTCCCTAACCTTTGGGTATGCTCTCCTCTCCTGGAATTTTTCCCCCCACTTTTTCTTTTGCTTTATCCTGACTCATCCTATAATCAACTCAAATAATAGTATCTCCTCTGAAACCCTTTCCTGAATACTCCTTCCCTCTTCCATTATGTCCCTCCTCTGCTCCTCTTCCTCCTGAGGTTTATCCCTAATTTAGCACTTAGTACTCTGATTGCCCGCTTACAGTTTTTTTTCCAAAGACTTTGAATTCTTTAAAGGTAGGAAGTAAGTCTTTATTTATCTTTGTCTCCCCAAGACCTAATAGGACCTGGCACCCAATATGCCCTTATGAAGTTTGTTGACAAAGACCTGGTCTCTGCCCTCAGGAATCTAGTTATAATTATTTGTTTAAATTCTTAACCCACACCAGACTGTGAACCTTCTGAGGGTTAGGTGGCTGTTCCAGATGAATCCTCAGCCCAGCTGAGGCCCATAAAAGAGGAAAGAATGAACACTTAATGTGGAGGGGGAACCAGATGAGACACACACAGCTGGCCATCTACTCAACATATCCATTTTTGCTTCCGGAGTCTAAATTTTGCCAGAGATTCTCCTGGCCTAGGAAATGATTCAAGATTTCTCTAAACTGTTAACCAAAGGTTAACAGTTTAACACCAACAGAAGTCCCCAATTTGAGGGGTGGTAAAGAGGGACCCACAGGACATCTTCAGTGAAAACTGCTCAGTTGTGAAACATCTCAATGGTGAGGTGGGCTGGGCACGAGGCAGCTCTGGTGTTATGGCTCTGGCCAAGTAAATGCAGCACTCACTAGAAACCAAAAGCCATCCTCAGAGTGGAAGCTGGATTTATATAGAGAACAGTGGCCACCCTCAGCCACTGATTGGCCCATTTCTATGCAAATAAGGACTCCAAATCCTCACTGTATGATTGGTCCCAATAGCACCATCCTAACTGGTCAGAATGGAGCTACTCTGATTAGTCAATAAAGATACAAATGAGTACAGAGCTGTGCAGCTCCTATTGGTAGAAATTCGATCCCAGGAATTCCTTTATAAGGGTCAGCTCAGCTAGTCAGAACACAGTGCAGTAGGCAGGCAGTTCATGCTTTCCCTGAAGCATGGCATGCGAGACCCCTATTTAGCACCAGCTGCTAGGCTCTATAAATTTGAGCCCAATTAGCCACCAGGAGCCCTTCTTAACAGGCACAGAGTTAACATTACTAACAACAATAATCTCATTCTCTTTTGCCAGTGATTGAGAATGTGATCTGACCTGACCAATGAGGTAAGAGGACTGCTGGGTGTCATGGGACACTTTTGTATTTTTTCTTGAAGAGAGAGGACTTCGAGATAGCCTTTTTGCACTTTTTCTGCTTTGGGTAGTGTTGATGTGGTTGCCATTTTGGGGTTTTTGTGTTGTTCTTTTTAACTCCTGGTGGGATTTTTTATTTATTTATTTTGGTTGTTAATCCTCACTCGAGGATATTTTTCCATTGATTTTTAGAGAGAGTGGAAGGGAGGGGAAGAGACATAGAGAGAAAAACATCCATGTTAAAGAGACACATCCATTGGTTGCCTCCCGCACACATCTGACCCGGGCCAGGGATGGAGCCTGCAACCAAGGTACTGGAATTGAACCCGGGCTCTTCAGTTCACTAAGCCAAACTGGCTAGGGCTGTGGTAGCCATTTTGTAAGCAATAAATGCACAAATAGGAAAAGCCAAGGTGCTGTGTAGGACGAATTTGACCTTGTTGAGCCACTGAATCAACCCGGAATTAATAAACAACAAATGCCACGGTTCCTTAAGTCACCATTTTGATGATTGGTGTTGTGTTTTGGTTTCTTTTTAAGTTGCTTGCAGCTGGATATATTCTAAGTGGTATACTACACAAATACACTTGTGGCAAATTGTATTTTTCAAAAATGGACAAAACAGTATTTCCACTCCTCCTTGCCCTTCCAGAAACTTGCAACTCCCCCATCAAGAGATAGAATCTGTGTCTGCTCTCCTTGAAACTGGGTGGGCCTTTGGGGTCCCATCAACAGTGGAAAAGACATTCTGTACCTTCCAAAGCTAATGTCTATCTTCTGGAAAAATCCTGGGGAGGGGACAAAGGAGGGATGTTTGGTATTATGTATTGATAAATTGACTTTATTTTTAAACATGTTTATTGAGTACCTATTCATCTAGAGCAGCGGTTCTCAACCTGTGGGTAGCGACCCCTTTGGGGGTCGAACGACCCTTTCACAGGGGTCGCCTAAGACCATTGGAAAACACATATATAATTACATATTGTTTTTGTGATTAATCACTATGCTTTAATTATGTTCAATTTGTAACAGTGAAATTGGGGGTCACCACAACATGAAGAATTGTATTAAAGGGTCGCGGCATTAGGAAGGTTGAGAACAGCTGATCTAGAGAGATGAGTATGTAGGCAGAATGGAAGATTAGATCTTCCAAGGAGGAAAAACCCCAGTGGGCAGCAGGGTCTGAACATGAGGTAAAGTCAAGTCGTATAGGAAAAGTGCTAGGGGATTTCAGAGGACTGAAAATTGGCTTCTTGCAGGAGGGACCTGTGAAGGCTTCCTGAACTTTGTAGGAACTCTCCTTGATCGCAACTTCCTCAGGGCTCCCACTGCCATTTGTACAGATTTCTAACAGAGCAAAGTGACAAATAAAACGTGAATTTTCTGGAGTCAGGATAGTCTTGGGTTAAAATCTTTGCTCTCACTAGTTTCCTAACCTATAAACTGGGGATAATAACTCTTACTTCATAGTATTGTTTTAAGGATCAAGTGACAATCTAGGATTATAGACAGTCCTCTGTAAATGTTTTCCTCCTGTGTCAGGGTAATGGCTCCATTATCCCATTTTTAGAATATGGGGTGCCATATCTGGGTAGCCCTCAAAGTTGTTTGCTCAGGTGTTAAGTTTCATAGATGGCATAGGGGAAAAACAGGACAATTAGCAACAACGAAAGGTTACTCTGGGTAAGTTGCTCCTGTAACTATCCCCATGGTAAATTGGGTGGCATCTGCCTGTTTCCTAACACTCATTGATGGTGGTGGCAACTGAATATGTACCCATGGCAATAGTTTAAACTGGAGCTCAGAGAGGAAAGGAAGCTTTCTGACTCTGATGTTCAATTAGTGGGTACATATCAGTGGTTGTCAGTTTGGTGGTGCAGGCTCCAGAATCAGACTTTACATCCCTAAACCTGCATTATTAGCTCTGTGCTCTTCATCTCTGTGGCCTTGGGAGAGTAGTATTAGCATACTTACCTTACAGAGTTGATAGGAGTATTAAATGAGTTACTATTAATAAAGTACTGAGAAGGTAGTAAGCACTGTGTTAAATAACACATAAAACTGAGGATAACGTTACAGGCTTGATATAACGATTAAAGGAGGTAATATATGAAAGCGAGTACATAGCAAGAGCTTCGTAAACATTAGGTATTTTTATGTCTGCCAAGTGACTCGAAGGTGAGGCAGTTGAAAGGGGGTAGGGCAGTTTGCAGGCTGCGGCTCTGTGGCATGCAAGGACTGGGTATGCGGGGTCCAGCCTCCATCTGGAAGAATGCAACCCGGCAAGAAAGCTAGAAAACCACCAATACCTCCAGGAGTCCCTGGAGCAGCGCTTCCCGGGAATCGCGTACAACTTGGCTTGTGAAGAATCCGCAGTTCCTATCAAGCCGGCGCTTCGCTGGAAGTCCCGGCATCTCCGTCTGAGAAACGAGGGGTCGCGATTGAGGCAGAGATGGGTTCCGGGCCCGGGGACCCACTGTCTTGGGCAAACAGCGTCGCAAGGAGACATCCTCGAGTCCCGAACCAGGCTTAAGACGCTCAGAATAAGAGCCTCTACTGTTCTGGGTCCACGCCCCTGCGCACCACGTGACGCCGGCCGT
>NW_005362842.1:121005-134238 GCF_000412655.1 Myotis brandtii | reverse complement strand
GATGGAGCACTGAGCGGGTCAGGGCGGCTGCCGGCAGCGCCATGGAGACGGTGCAGCTGAGGAACCCGCCGCGCCGGTGAGGGGCTGCTGGCTGAGAGGAAGGGGGTGGGGGAGGGAAAGGCGGGAGCTGGCGGAGGAGAGACATCCGTGTGTGAGCCCCCCGCGGGCAGGGACCTGCGGGGCGGGGCGCCTTTTTTTTTGAGACATCCGTGTGTGAGCCCCCCGCGGGCAGGGCCCGGCGGGGCGTGGGGACCCGGCTGATGGGGCACCTGCTGAGTGGGGGACCTCCGGCGGATGGGGCTCCCCAGGGCAGCGCGCAAGGAGGGGATCAACGTGGGGCTGGTTAGGGAGAGCACTTGCGGAGGGGGACGTTCTGGGGCGATGCTAAAGGGAGCAACTGCTGAGGGACCTGGAGACAAGTTAGGGAGAGCACCTGCTCAGGGGGTGGGGGTGGAGGAGGTGCACAGGGGGAGGCCAGCCTAGCAGGGACTCGCCGAGATGCGGGGAATGCTGAAGGAAGATGGGATCTGATGAGGGGTCCGCCTGAGGGGGATCCGGACCAGCAGAGAGGAGGGCTGGGTGGACTCCACGGGAGGGAGTCCCACCCGAGAGGCGCCTGGCGGGGAGGATCTGGTGAGGGGGAAGCTTTGCTCCTAAGGCCGAAGGGGTACCGTGAAGGGGTGAAGGGGTGAAGGTCTGGCCAGGGAAGGCTTCGAGGAGGATGGCATTTAGGAAGACGATCCTGGCAGTGTCCTCACTCTGTCATGGTGATGGCATCTTTCATTCCTGATATCCAGTGTTTTATTCGCCTCACGCCCTCCACAGCCCCTCAGAACCCAGTGTTGGGAGGTAGATGAGGAAACAGAATATTTTCAAGACGGGCACGTGGAGGCCTAGATTAAGATTGGAGGCACAGTCCTGTGAGTTTCCTTCTTTGCTCTCGGTCTGGGTCACCGGGCCCTTTCCAGGCCTCTATTGTGTTGTGAGTTTCAGCTCCAGATCCCACAGCTACCTGGAATTGTTTGAGGTCAAGCTCAGGAAGGTGGCGGAGCCTAGGAAACCTGCCCTCCTGGGTTGGCTGCAGTGGTAGCCTTGATTTGCTCTGTGGACACCAGGGTCTTATGTCAGTCACTCTGCCACGTCTGGAGAAAAGGAGACAGTAGCGACGGAGGGAGTCGTGCTGCTCTGAGGTGCAGCATAGTTCGCTGCTGCTTCACAGAGACCTCTGACTTCCTGCAGCAGAGTGAGCACTGAAGTAGGAAGTGTTGAGTGTGTGGGAGTGTGGGGCAATGGAGAGGTGAAGGGAAGGGATTGGCAGCCTGGGCTGCGCAGTTGGGGTTTGTTTTTGAAGTGCACAAACTGCAGGAGGCAAATAGCCGGTTGGGATAGACTCGTAATGCACCCCGCTGCGATGTGCCGAGACCGAAATAATAATGATTATTACACCCATAGAGCACTTACCGAATGCCAGACCCTGTTTTTTGGGGTGCTGTCTTTGTCTCCTGTTGAACCATATGAAATTGCTGATCTCTGACCATTTTTGACCTATAAAAATGGTAATTTTGTATTACTCACTTTATTATTGACCCATGTGGCCCTCACCACAATTCTCTGTGGTGGCTGTGTCTGTGTCTGTTTAACAGGTGATAACACCGAGGCACAGAGAGGTTAGTCATGTGTTGGAGGTCCCACAGTTAGTACGTGGCAGGGCTGAAATGTTAATCCAGGCGGTGTGGTCCAGAGTCCGTGCTCGGACTGCCTCACTCCGATGCCTCTCTGGAAGTACCCCTATTTCACAGGGCCTCACGTGTATCAGCAAGATCTGCAATCGCACCGTAGTGATTCAGTTATAAATGTACACTGGTTACATTTTTTTTTTTTCCTGAAACATGTTCTGAGGCTTCGGTTTAATTGAAAGACGATTAGGTATTTGAGTTTTTTTTTTCTACCTTTGCCTTATGCTGTGTAATCTTGGGCAAAAGAGTAAGCCTTTTTGTTTTTTGACACTCCTGTGCCTTTTGGATTTTAAAAAATGTATGAAATGTGCAAGAAAAGAGCATCGAAGGGCAGAATTTTCACATGACTGGTGCTTTCCTGCTCTCATAACTAGTGAAGTGCCTTCTTTGCAGCAGATTAACTTTCTCATCATTTGTACTAGTTTGTTAGGGCTGCCATGTCAGTTTCACAGACTGGGTGACTTCGACAACAGAAATTCATTTTCTCATAGTTTTAGAGGCTAGAACAGGGGTGGGCAAACTTTTTGACTCGAGGGCCACAATGGGTTCTTAAACTGGACCGGAGGGCCGGAACAAAAGCATGGATGGAGTGTTTGTGTGAACTAATATAAATTCAAAGTAAACATCATTACATAAAAGGGTAGGGTCTTTTTTTTTTTTTTAGTTTTATTCATTTCAAACGGGCCGGATCCGGCCCGCGGGCCGTAGTTTGCCCACGGCTGGGCTAGAAGCCTGAGATCAAGGCATCTGCAGGGTTGTTCCTTTTGAGGCCTGTCTCCTTGGTTTGTAGATCACTGTCTCCCTTCTATGTCTTCATATCGTCTTCCCTTTGTGCCCATCTGTGTCCTCATCTACTCTCATAAGGACACTAGTCATGTTGTATTAGGGCCCACCCAGATGACCTGATTTTACATTAATTACCTCTTCAAAGGCCCTGTCTCCAAACACAGTCACCTTTGGAGGTACTTCAACATATGAATTTGAGGGGTCGGGGAACACATTACTTTTATTATCATTAAAAACTTCATCAATTTATCTTATTTATTTGTTGCAACCCATCCACATTGAATACTGTGTGGAAAGAGGCATGGGTATACATAAATAAAATGAACCTTACTAGAGTTCTAAGATGGGAGAAAGAAGTTTGAGATTTAGCCAAACCTGTAAGTAACTACTTCATAAACACCCTTATTTGGGTTGGAAAGGTACAGGTGTCTTTTCAGAGGTTCAGACTGTATGTGTTTCTAGCAATCCCAACGTAGGAAATGCTCTTTGTGCTCGTGAGTTAGACATTTGTGTGTGACTAAGTGAGTGATGATAGATTAAAGTTGATGGTTATGTAGGAGGTTGATTGATAAAGTGAGTTGCCATTAGAGAATAGTGTGGCGGAAGGTGTAGAGTGCATTTCTGGGATGCTGGCCATGCACGTGGCTATCTGACTTAGGAGAAGAGCATCTGCTGGTATTTGGTCCATGGAGGCTGTGTTGGCCACGCCTGTTGGTTTCTGAGTAAGCTGTGAAACTACCTAGGACCTGGGCAAGTCCCAGCTGAGAGAGCTGAATCATCAGAGTTGGGCTGTTATGGTTATGGTACTTCTTCCATGAAGACTTATGGTATAAAATATCATTAAGTCACTTGTCAAAGATTTTTCATAGAAATCCTATTTGTTAATAATCCAGTAATACTTCTTGGGGTGAAATTCTGTGTGGGTGTTTTTCCTGTTGTAAATCCTCAGCTGAGGATATTTTTCCCATTGATTTTTAGAGAGAGTGGAAGGGAGGGGTAGAGAGAGAGAGAGAGAGAGAGAGAGACCAATGTGATGTGAGACATATTGATTAGTTAGGGCTGGGGATAGATTTAAACAGTGGTTCTCAACCTTCTGGCCCTTTAAATACAGTTCCTCATGTTGTGACCCAACCATAAAATTATTTTCGTTGCTACTTCATAACTGTAATGTTGCTACTGTTATGAATCGTAATGTAAATATCTGATATGCAGGATGGTCTTGGGTGACCCCTGTGAAAGGGTCGTTCGACCGCCAAAGGGGTCGCGACCCACAGGTGAAGAACCGCTGGGATAGAACCTGCAACCCTTCAGAGTGTGGGCCAATGCTGTAACCCCTGAACAGCACTAGCCAGGGCGTGAAATTCCATTTTATTTTGAAAACTCACAAAGACTGCTGATAAAGGGTTATGATTCCCATCATTACATTCGTTAATCCATTTAGCAAGTGTTTATTGACCACCTCCGGGTTATCAGGCATCAGTGATATAAAGAACCCATAAGCCGGAACCAAAAACAAACAAAAGAGCACTTAGATTGTTTTTAAAAAGTATCTGAGCAGTCATGTAAAGTTTGACTTGTCAAAGTATTATCAGAGGCTTGCAGCTGTCTCTCTCGTGGCCGCAGCAGTTTCCTTTGTTATGCCGTGGTCTCCCTGTAGTTGAAATAGTGAGTTTAGTTTTTTGTTAACCACAAAGTCAACTTCCAAGGAACACATTTGATCTTCCTTTATATAAGCTGTTTATAAAACTTTAATTATACTTGAGGAATGAGGTATTGTCCATTGTTTATATAGTTACAAAAAAGTCCCCTGATTTATGAGATGTCATTCTAACTTCTGAGTTCATAGGATTTCACTTCTGCCCTGGCCAGTGTGGCTCAGTTGCTTTAGCCTTGTCCCATGCACCGAAGGACCTCGGGTTCGATTCCCAGTCAGGGCACATACTCGGGTTGCGGGTTCCATCTCCAGTTGGGGTGCATACAGAAGGCCGATCGATGTTTCTCAAATCGATGTTTCTCTCTCAAATCAATAAAAAACATTTTAAAAAAAGAAATTTTACTTCTGAAGTTTAAGAGGAGTTTCACTTCAGCCCTTGATGTTTGGAATCTGGGAGTTTTTAATGATGTCATTGGAATTTAATTTTTAGGAACTTTTGTTTTTCAAAGGTCACCGTGGTCATTTTGTTACGTTAACTTTCAAGTTATGATAATTATTGACTTGGAGTAAAACTCCATTTCTCTAGTACATAGTCTTTGATATTTAGAAAATTCTATTAAATTATTCTTTTTAGATCAGTGTTTATTGGTAGATACACTTGATATGTCTATAGTTTTGTTATCTTCTGGTTTTGCTATTTTTCTCTAGGAAGTTACACATTTGTGTGTGTGTGTGTGTGTGTGTGTATTTAAAATTCAAGTTTTTTTTGTGTGTGTGTGTGAGTGTAAAAATTGGTATTGTTCAGCTAGTTTAAACCTTTTCTTTACAAAGAAATCACCAGTGTGACTACTTCTATATTTCACCATTTCCTGAGCTCTCTTTTCTTTGTTGTCTTTTGTAGTTTCAGGAAGTCATTGTGTAGAAGATATACACGGGCACACAAATATTCCTTAGCAGGCTCCTTCTTTAAGCCTGTTAATACTTTTCAGAGGTCTCGGAGTTTAAAATAATATTATTAATTTATAACCTCCCATGTGTGTTATGGTTGTTTGGCATAGACAGAAAAATCTGAATTATCTGGAAGTTGTAAGCAACCATATATCTTTGATTTTTGGGGACTAGTCAGAGGTACATGACTACTTGTGGGAGAGTTTTTGTGATACTGTTTGACACTCTCAGCTGCCTAGGTATATTTCACTTTTGATCATGTCTAAGCATATACTTTCTACTTCCTGTTCCTATGATACCTGTAAAATCTTTGTGTTTCGACAAAATTATCAACGACTTGTTAATGGTGGGCAAGGATCTTCTATGTATTCCTTAGTCTCCAATCTTAAGACCATGTTTCAATTCATAGTTAACTTTACATTAAACCTCTTTTCTGAAGAGATAGTTATACCATTTTAATTCATGGAATATTCAGATTTAAATGAATTAATTATAAAGGTTACATCCAATACTTGAATCTACTCTATAGCATTTCAGCCACATGATTTATTTTCTGTTTAAAGCTTCCAGTGATGGGGATCTAGGAATTACTTAAGGCCGTCTAAACCACTTTAGAACTACTTTTTTTTTTTTTAATCCTCACTGAAGGAGTGAGGATGTTTTTTAGAGAGAGTGGAAGGGAGGTGGGAAGGGTGAGGTGGGAGAGAGAGAGAGAGAGAGAGAGAGAGACTGACTCCTGTACGCACCCCGACTGGGGCTGGGGATCAAACCTGCAACCCAGGTATGTGACCTTGACTGGGAATCACGCCAGTGACCCTTCAATGTGTGGGCCGATGTTCTAACCCATGGGCAACACGGGCCAGGGCTATAACTACTTTTGTTACAAAATTCTTACACCTGTTGGACTGAAGTTAGCCTCTTGGTAGCTCTCCACCACCTTGTCCTGATTTTGCTCATCAGGGTGACCCAGGACACATGTTATACTTCCATAGGACAGCCCTTCAGCTTCCCTTATAAGTCTCTTAGTTTACTTTTGTTGTTGTTTACTAGTGAAGACTTCATAGAGGAATTCCTAAGATGCTAATTTTGTATTTAAAAAAATTTTTTTATTGATCTCAGAGAGGAAGGGAAGGAGAGATAGAAACATCAATGATGAGATAGAATCATTGATTGGCTGCCCTCTTCACGCCGTACACTGGGGATCAAGCCCACAATCCGGGCATGTGCCCTGACTGGGAATCAAACTGGGCACATTGTTTATTTTAAAATTAGCATCTTAGGCCCAGGTGGCGTGACTCAGTGGTTGAGCCTCGACCTATGAGCCAGGAGATCACGGTTCGATTCCTGGTCAGGGCACATCCCTGGGTTGTGGGCTCAATCCCCAGTAGGGGCTGTGCAGGAGGCAGCTGATCAATGATTATCTCTCAGCATTGATGTTTCTATCTCTTTCTCCCTCTCCTTCCCTCTCTGAAATCAATAAAAATATATTAAAAAAATAAAATAATGTATTTTGTGTTCTAGTTGCTAACAAGTAAAATGTGTTTTGTGTTTATATTTCTTCAATCACAGGCAGCTGAAAAAGTTGGATGAAGATAGTTTAACTAAACAGCCAGAAGAAGTGTTTGATGTCTTAGAGAAACTTGGAGAAGGGTGAGTATATAGAAAATATAGGTAGATGCCAGTCATTTTCTTCCCCCAACACCAGAAGGATATGAACCTTTCTTCTGGCAATATTTTGCAGACCTAAGGAGAAGAAAGGGAGATGATGCATATTGGCACTGCTCTGGGTGGGGCGGGAGGTAAATTTACATCTTGAAATGCCCTTTCCCTCTTTCCTCAGTCACTTTTCTAGAAAGATTTAGTGATTCTGGTCTTTTTAACACCAAGGACATCTATTGGGTTTTTTTGTTTTGTTTTGTTTTTGTTTTTTACTTTTGTAGAATCCATGGTTTGCATGATTTTTATCTATTTAACAGCACTAATTAGTTTATACTTTATTTAAAATTTTTTGTCAGTCAGACATTTTAATTTGTAGTTCATGACTTCTAATTGATATGTAATAATTTGTTTCAATTTAAAAAAGGAATTCAGCATTTTAGTTAGTGCAACATTGTGAAATATAGTAAATAAATCAAGAACTATTACTAGTTTTATGACTTCCTAAGAGATCCAAAATCCCAGGTTTGGTACCAGTGGACTTCCTGAATCACAGATTTGTGGATGAGTTTATAATGTACTGGTGACATTTAGTAATAGTAATGGCCATTATTGACTTTCATGATACATAAAGGTTACATCATAATTTTTTGTACTTTTACATATCCTTTTCATTCTTGTGTGTGTGCTTATTTATTCTCCTGTAATTAAAGAATACTAAATTTTAGGGATACCCTTTCTTAAGTTTTTGCTGTTAATTTTTAAATAGGTAATTCTTATTCAAAATTCAAAAAGCATAAAAGTGTACACAGTGAAAAAAATCTGCCCCCTACCTCTATCTCTCCACATCCCAGAAGCAACCAGTGTAACAGTTTTTTATGTATATTTCAGAAATAGTTTGTATATATAAGCAAATAAGTGTGTGTGTGTGTGTGTGTGTTTTGAGTCTCTTACAAGTACTGATTTAAGAGAAGAACTGAAATGTTAACTTTAAAAAATGTCTATTGTCTATTTACTGTAGGTTCTGATTTTATTTTATTTTTTTTTAAATATATATTTTATTGATTTTTTACAGAGAAGAAGGGAGAGGGACAGAGAGTTAGAAACATTGATGAGAGAGATCGATCAGCTGCCTCCTGCACACCCCCCACTGGGGATGTGCCCGCAATCAAGGTACATGCCCTTGACCAGAATCGAACCTGGGACCCTTGAGTCTGAAGGCCGACGCTCTATCCACTGAGCCAAACCGGTTCGGCAGGTTCTGATTTTAAATGTCTGTTGTTTAATTACTATATACTCTTTAAAATCAAGTCTTATATGTCATTAAATTATTTTGGGGTTTAGTGTCATTTATGCCTACTGGAGTTCAAGTAGAGGCCCGGTGCATGAAAACTCATACGCTGGAGAGGGGGGTCCCTCAGCCCTACCTGCCCCCTCTCACAGTCCGGGAGCCCTCAGGGGCGGGAGGCGACCTGGCGATCAGGGGAAGGCGATGCCCCATCACATCTCTGCTCCTGCCACTGCCGGCAACACAAGCGTCTGCCGGCCCTGGGCGGCTGGGGGGCTGAGGGGACTGGGCCGCCATCTTGTGGCTGTGGACGCCACCATCTTTGAGGGCGTGACAGTCAATTAGCATATCCCCTCCTTATTGGCTGTGGGCGCCATTATCTTTGAGATGGCATGAGGGTCAATTAGCATATTCCCTCTTTATTAGATAGGATAATCACGTTAAACCAGCCGTGGGCAAACTACGGCCCTTGGGCCGGATCCGGCCCGTTTGAAATGAATAAAACTAAAAAAAAAAAAAAGACCGTACCCTTTTATGTAATGATGTTTACTTTGAATTTATATTAGTTCACACAAACACTCCATCCATGCTTTTGTTCCGGCCCTCCGGTCCAGTTTAAGAACCCATTGTGGCCCTTGAGTCAAAAAGTTTGCCCACCCCTGCATTAAACCCTATCCTGGATTACATGGAATAGGTTTTTCATGGATTACCTCCTTGTAAAAAGCATTAGTCATCATCTTTTTGTAAGTTGGAAAAATACTCTTTGGAATCCAGCATGAAATTCAGCAGAGAAGGAAAGTAAAAGATGATACCATCTGTGCTGCTAAAGACAAGTTGCAAGATAAATCTGAAGACTGCAAGTTGACTTTGCAGCATGAAAGGTATGGGAAAACAACTGCCCTCTACATCTCCTGCCTGCCTTTTTCAGCTTTAGCTTGGCATCCTTGCTATTTTCCTCAAAGAAATGAATCTAAGGCCCTTAATCTAACAACGATCACAGGTTATGCTTTGAATAAGATAAAGAGTGCTAGGCATAACTGACTATGTAACTAACTTGTTTCTTTCATTTTTTAATAGAAGTGTGTTACAGCAATAAGGGTATAGACTTTGAAGTCAGACAGACCTGTGTTAAAACCCTTGCTCTGCTGTTTATTAGTCATAATAAACAAGTGATCTTGGGAAAATTGCTTAATATTTTGAAGCTTCACAAGCCTCAGCTATAATATGGGGATATTAGTATCTCTCTCTTAGGGTTGACTATTACATGAGATAATGGGGGTAAAGTACTTAGTACAGTGCTTGTCACATAGTAAGTGCTCAGTAAGTGGGCAACTAGTATTTTATTTTTAACTGTATCAACCGAAGCATTTTTCAAATTTCCTCATGTCAAATTAAAGTTAAATCTTAGGTCTTCAAGTATATTTAGGTGTTCTTTAAGGGAGCTGTGTCTGGATTGATTGGGTTTGGAGAATATGAAAAGAAAACTACAGACAGAACATAATGTAAGGAAAAACTAAGCTAATTATGATTATTTTTAATTGTGTTTTAGACCCATGAACATCCTCATCGATGGAAATTTTCCTATAAAAATATTACCAGGGACAAAAAAAATAATGCTTCAAGTCTTTCTTCCCATATTATTCTTCCCACAAATGCTTGAATTTCTGTCATTATGGCTGAAAGAACCTGATCAAGCCTCATTTAACCAGCGAAGTCCTGAAGGAAGACCTTAACTGCACTTACTTCTCAACACAAACTGCCATGCCATCCTTAAACTGTTCTGGAAAATGAATGGATTGCAAACTCACACTGACATGTGCCTTGTGAAAATAACTCTGGCTAAAGGACAGCATTGGACTCTATGGCCTGCAGTCAGTCTGCATTTTAAGGAAATTGTGTGGATCTGTGGACAGTGGAGCCAAAGCTCCAGACCAGGAAGACTGGACAGCACTTGGAAAGTGCTTTGAATTAGAGCCTAGTGTTTTTTCCCTCCTATTTTACTTAATGGTGTATACAGTGACTCATAAAAACATCTTGCCTGTGGTTTCATAGTTAGTGAGTGGTAATGTTAAGACTTGTACCTGGTTAATTTGCCCTCAAATATTTCTGTTTTTCTACATTGATCTTTGCCTTGTATGGCTTATGGGAAACGCGTGCTTCCCACCATCATTGCCAGTTAAAGTTCACTTAGGTCTTAAGGGCCTTGCCTGTAAGTGAGCATGATTGCTTACTGGTAAGCCTTCTAAATCCTCTTTAGATCACTGTAAGTGCAGTATGTAGAATTAGGTATCTTAATTGCTCATATGAACTATCAGAGTTTTCTTTGCTATCAAGATGGCATAAGGAAGCATGGAGAGTATTCTGGTCAACATTACTGCATGAGTATGTGGAGCTCTCCTTTCCATTTTAAATACATAAGAATAATGAGTGAAAATTAATTTTTTAAATATTAGGATACATAGACAGCTATGGATCCGTGATAGAAAAGGTATCTGAAACAGTAAGAAAGGGGTAAAGCATGTCTGTCCTTGTCAGAGACTGCAGGTGGGCTTTCTACATGAAGTTGTGGGCTGGGACGAGCTCTGCATCTATGAACTAAATCTGAAATAAATTTGTGTATCATATGTGGACTGGAGAAAAAGGGGAGATGCTGGTCTGACGATAGGAACTGGGCCTGGACTGCATTCAGGTCTGGTATCTTCAGGGGCAAAACCCCCAAACTTCTAATATGAGATCTGGTTTAAATTGTACAGCCTGGATGACTGGCTGAGGGAACTATGAAACCATCATGGAGTGCTCATGACAGTGAGCATTATATAGAGAAAAATCATTCAAGATAAAAGGAAACTCATGCAAACAAATCCACTGCCATGATATAATCAGCAGACCTAACAAATGGGAGAATTCACACCCAAGGAAGTAGAAATAATGGAGCAGTCTGGAAAGAGATTTAACATGTTTGTTTATGATTTTCAAAAAGATAAAAGGAGGGAATGACATCCTTAAAAGAATACCAGATTATTAATGTGAACAGTCAGCCAGCCCCATGAATAATAAGATGTTGGGAATCTTGACAATGAAAACTACAATTATTGAAGTTCTAAAGGCCTAATAAATTGGATAAACAGTAAACTAGAGAAGCTGAAAAGAGAATTTGTGAATTGGAAGAGAGAAGTGGGACCAATCACAAAATGCAGGACAGAGAAATACAGTGTTAGAAACCAAGAGGACAGCATGGATTGAGGAAGTCTAATACAGGTCCAAGAGGAATTCTAGAAGGATATATAAGAAGAGATAAAGAGGAAATAAAGAGATAATGCTGAGAATTCTCCAGACTTGAAGAAAGATATGCGCTTTCAGATTGAAGAAGTTTATGAAATGCCAAATAAATCAACTGCTAGTAAAATTGTAGAATGTTAAGGATGAAGAGGAAATCTTAAAAGCTACAGAGAGATTACCTGTGAAAAAACGATGATCTGGTGATAGCTGACTTCTGAACAACAATAAAAACTGCAAAATTGCAGTAAAAATGCTGAGGGAAAGCTATTATCAAAGAAGAATTCTGTGTCCAGCAAAAGTCATTCCAGAATGAAGGTGAAATAAAGGCATTTTCACACAGATGGGAATTAGCATATCAAGAATAACTTTGGCTGAAAGTAACAGAATACCTCACTAACAGTGGCTAACCAATAAGGGCATTTAATAACTAAGTATAATAAATCTGGGAGTGAAAGATTCCAGAATGGTTAATTGGCTTGAATAATGGTTTAGCATTTGTGTAATTCTCATCATCTCAAGATGACCACATTAGTTTCAAGCATCATGCCTCACATGACAGTAACAAAAGCAGAAAGGAAGTAGCAAGTAAAAATGGGCCTTGGGTGCTTCTCTCTTACCTGGGAAGAAAGTCTTACCCAGAAACCCTTCAGCAGAATTCCCCTCAAATTTCATTGGTCAGAACTAGGTCATTGGCTGAAGGAAATAGGATTACTGTGACTGGCTTTATCCCCTGGGAAAAGGAGTTCACCTCCCTAACAAATCAGAGGATTACCTTAGCAAGGAAGAAGGGTCTTCTCCACATGGTCAGTGGTTGCTTTACTCTTGAGAAAAAAAAAAAGCTTATGTAACATTTAAGGATCACTATAGTAATTTTGTCAATGTAAAGGTTTCTGGTGGAGTAGAAATTTTTTATATGCTCTGCATAGATTTTTATAAACAAACACATTGAAATGAATATTGAGTACCATTTTGGCAACTTAGAGCACTCAGCTATTTTGATCTTTTCTCACCAAGACATTATGAAGAAGCAGGAATATTTGGGAAACGGGAAAGACAGTTTACTCACTATTTCACTGACAGCCATCAGAATTTGAATGAAGCTATAATCTATTTAAGGTGATGATGGCATGTCATTTGACCATTACAATTGTCTTGTAAAGTAGTTGGTGTTGTTGTCATTTTACAGATGAGAAAATTGAGGCACAACAGGGTTAAAAATTAAAACTATGTCTGTAAATGTGGTGGTGGTAGGACTAGGTCTTTAGATTCTAAATCTAATACTCTTAGCCTCCAAATTGAATGAATATACATATATATACTTTTTATTTTCATAATAAGCTCTTAAGAAAAGATAGAGTAAAAGGCAAAAAGAATAGTTATATGGTCTGTTCACCTGATACTAGCATTTAAAGAGACTTAGACTTTTAATTCATTTCCATAGTGTTTTAAGTTTTATTGCAAGTAAGAGGAGCAAGGAATGAAGAACTCAGTACTAGAGTGAGCACAAGGAAACAAAGACCTCCAGTTTGTGACCCAGTATAGTACGATGTGGAGCGAGCTAAGGCTTTGTATTCAGTCACAACTGGATTCAAATTCTGGACTGACCATTTATTTATCACTTATGTGTGACCTTGGCCAAGTCATGTAGTCCCTCTGAGCCTTTTCACATTTACCTGTGTAATAGGGATAATGGCCCCTTTTCCATTGTTGTGTGTCTGTGTGTGTGTGTGTGTGTGTGTGTGTGTGTGTGTGTGTGTAAGGATGAACTGAGATGATACACAGTTTTCGGCAGACATCAGACATGAAATGGTAGATACTATAATAATTTCATACTAACACATTTAGTACAATTTAAATGTCAAGTTTTTAAGATGCCATTTTGTGGT
>NW_005362842.1:91817-120977 GCF_000412655.1 Myotis brandtii | reverse complement strand
CCCCCCCCCCCGTCTCCCCCCCACAAACGTACTTTAGCTATCTCAATTTTGCAGGTATAGCTAAGTATACATGTATTAGGTACTTTGGCATATAAATTAGAACTGAAAGTTGCTTATGTTTTACCACATTTATCTCTTGGCTTGTGACTTTAATAAATGTTCTCCTTCCTCCAATTATAGGTCCTATGGCAGCGTATACAAAGCTATTCATAAAGAGACAGGCCAGATCGTGGCTATTAAGCAAGTTCCTGTGGAATCAGACCTGCAGGAGATAATCAAAGAAATCTCTATAATGCAGCAATGTGACAGGTAAAAACGTGGTAGTAACTCTGGAGAGAACATGGTTTTGAATTTGCTGTGATCATTTAAATAGTTTGATGCCTAGAGTTGCATTTACTTAAATGTTTTACAGAAGGGAGTGCTTAATGGAATCACTATGCATGTGTTTGTTTTTTTCCAGAAAAAAAATATAATGAACAAGTTTGT
Source organism: Myotis brandtii (assembly GCF_000412655.1). NCBI lineage: Eukaryota > Metazoa > Chordata > Mammalia > Chiroptera > Vespertilionidae > Myotis > Myotis brandtii. The sequence goes on along the minus strand of NW_005362842.1, from coordinate 120,491 downwards.
GTTTTTGTAGCTAAACTTTTATAGTTTCTATTTCTGCATAGTTTTCTGTTTTGTTTTTTCAGTAAGCCCTTTTCAAAACTAGGAAGAAGAGGCGAGAAGGGAGAAGGTGGTGCTAGCTTTTTTTTAAAATAATGATCTCTTACTTCCTATTGAGAAAACATTTCTCCAGAGACAGTTAAGAAGAGATAATTCAATGCTTTTTAGCTTTAGAAACCTTAGGATATACAGATAGATATGTTAAAAGAGAATACTTATTTCTGTCTTATTGGTCCTTTCTTTATATCTTTAATAAATTATTCAAGCTAAGAGTAGCTAAATATGTTATTTTTGAGGAACTAAGATTTGTCAAATGCTATAGCAGGAAGTCAAGCCAACAGGCGACCGCAGAAAAGCACGTGGTTTGCTCTGAAATTCCGTGACAACATGGGTGGTCACAGTGATGGAGCGGGCTTCCCCAGTACTGTTTAGATGTGAGAGAAACCCAAACTTAGGGGCAATGCCAGCTCTAGGGAGTTGAAAGGGGAATGAGAAAGTCTTGCACTTGAAGCTGCATTCATTCTTCCGAAGCTCTTTTGGTCAACAGATCAACTTGGTACTCCTCCCCCACCCCCCCCTTTTTTTTTGGTAAAGCTTCAACATTAGGACAGGGGGAGCTACCTGCTAGGAAATTTGCCCTGGAGCCCTCAAGTCTCACAGACTTGTGAATGCAGTCATATCTCTTCTCCCTCCCTCTCTTTCTTTTATTCTCTATACACTGGTGGTTACTTTACATGAGATAAAAACCTCATATTTCTTGATTGTCTTGACCAGAGTAAGGTAGCAGGGTTGCTTTTCCTCCTCCATAAGATATATTATGGGAGCTCTTTCCAGTTGACAAATTGACACTTTGCCGCTTTTGAGCGACTACGCAGCTGTATTCCAAACAGGGTATACAAATGTCTGTATCTCTATACACTGGTGGTTACTTTACATGAGATAAAAACCTCATATTTCTTGATTGTCTTGACCAGAGTAAGGTAGCAGGGTTGCTTTTCCTCCTCCATAAGATATATTATGGGAGCTCTTTCCAGTTGACAAATTGACACTTTGCCGCTTTTGAGCGACTACGCAGCTGTATTCCAAACAGGGTATACAAGTGTCTATTAGAGAAGTGGTATTTTGAAGAGCCTGCTCTGTGCTAAGTACTGTAAGGAATACAAAGAAATACAGGGCCGAGTTCTCATCCTCTGGGAGTAGACTGGACAGGCCAGGCATATAAATGTACAGAAAATCTAGCTGAAAATACAAGATGTATAGAACATATTCCAACAGGAAGTACCTGACAGTAATTGCCTCGTAGAGGCTGTAAATACCATAGGAATTTAGGGAGGTGTGAGCAAGTGTGGTTATATGTACCTTAACAGACTTATTCATCCATGTCTTCATTAATATTCACTTATGTGGGGGTTTTCCTGCTGTCCTTGTCATTGGCATATTTCCTAAGGTTGAAGGGCTTGAAATCCTGAGAGTTAATGAAGCCCAGTTGGTTTTAGCATCTTCAGTTATTATGCAACATTACTTAACCCTGATAATAATCTAGCCAGTTAAAGTTGGTAGCTCTCAGATGGCAAATTATTTCGTTGTAATGGAATGTTTGATTTTTCTCTGAAATTCCTTGTTTGAAATCTCTCTTCAGGCTTGAAACTCCAAATTTTTTCTTTATAATAGATTGTAGTGGGTTTTTGTTTTTTCCCCCCAAACTACATGTGACATCTAGGAAAATTTCAAATAAAAAGAAGAAGATAAAATCACTTTTCCCTTTGGAGAAATAATCATTGTTAAATACTACTTGGTATACATATCCTTCCATATCTCTTTTTGGAGTTTCACTATACTTATTATCATGTAATTGCCTGTGTGTGTGTGTGTGTGTGTGTGTGTGTGTGTGTGTGTGTGAGAGAGAGAGAGAGAGAGAGAGAGAGAGGGAACAGGGAATCTCATATTATCAAGTATTCTGTAACTAAACTCCCTAATGTTGGACGTTTAGATGGTATCTAAATTATCAGTTTTATAAACAGTACTACAATGGTAATCATTTCTTTTTTAATAGCTGTAATATTTTTTTTAGAATGAATTGTAGACTTAGAAATGCTGGGTTAAAGGACCCATACATTTTTTCCACTTTTGTTACTTATTGCCCTCCAAAAAAGTTATACTAGTTTACATTCTTATCAGGAGGGTGCCCATTTTAACTATAAATATGAATACTTGCTCTTTTGAGCAGAGAAATTTTCAGGTGTTTAACAGCATGAATTAATAGAGATGTTTGAAGGTTTTTCCACTAACCTATATTGTCTCTCTCTCTCTAGCCCTCATGTAGTCAAATACTATGGCAGTTATTTTAAGAACACAGACTTGTGGATCGTTATGGAGTACTGTGGGGCTGGTTCTGTATCTGATATCATTCGATTACGAAATAAAACAGTAAGTTTTCTTCTAGAATAATGCCACTGAGCTAGTCTCTTATGACATCTTCTTTTTTCTGCCTTTTGGTGTGCTCTCCTACTACCATATCTAGAGAGATGACTGTTAGATTTTTCCCCTTTCCATGTTTTTTCCCCCCTCTTTGCTCTTTAATGTCTCTTAAATGTGGCAGTTTTGACAACCTTCCAATCCAGTGATATTTACATGTTTTGCTTATTTCATACTGAGATAAAACTGACTATCTAGTGCTTAAACAATAAATTTTAAATGTTTCAGTTTGGAGTTAGTTTTCTTCTCCTACCCATAATGTTCACAGATTAACTTCCTCTGCATCCTATTAATAAGAGAATACTTTCTGTGAAAGATTATTTGTTATTACTGTGATTACATGATAGTCACTAGGCACATATGGTTATTGAGGACTTGAAATATGGCTTGTCTGATTTGAAATGTGTTGTAAGTATTAAATACACACCAGATTTGGAAGAATTATTACAAAAAATAATGTAAAAAGTATATAATTTTTTATATTGAACTAATGTTGGAATGATAATATTTTGGACATGTATGGTTAAGTAAAATGTATTATCAAAATTAATTTGCTTGTTATTTTCTTTTTTAAATGTGGCTACTCGAAAATTAAAAGTTGTATTTATGGCTCACATATATTTCTTTTGGGCAGCGCTACCATAGTGATTAGTTCAGCTGTTTAGAATAAGGGGCCAGGAAACAAGTGACAAGCTTTGTCCTCTTTGGCCACAGAAGGTACCCCAAACTCTAGCTTGCTTCCTTGCCAATAGTGTTTGCTTGGACATTAGTGTAAGCTCTATCATTTATTAGCTCTGTGACCTTTGGCACAAATTACTTAATTTGTGCTTCAGCTTCATCATCTATAAAATGGTGATAATAATAGTACATACTTCATTTGTTAATTGTAAGTATTAAATGAGATTACAAAAAATAGTGGCTAGTATAGAATAAATGCTTAGTAATTGTTAGCTATTTTTAATGTTATTAACATAGTGCCTGGCTCATAATAGATGCTCCTTAAATATTTATTGATGGGTTAATAGTGTAGTAGTTACTGGATTCTAACATACCTTATATCATTTCATCTTCATGACACTCTTGAAGAAAGGTGATATTTTTATTTTATAGATTGAGAAACTGAGACTAAGAGAAGTTTGATTTTCTGTGCCACAGTATACTCCCTTCTGAGTGTGAGTTGTTTGTCATAAGGGGAACTGAGTGAGAACTTGTGGGTTGATTTTGTTTAGAACTGGGACTGATCAGATAAGTGTTCATCATTCAAGAAATACTTTTTTCAGGACCCTACTGTGTGTCAGGTGGCTTTCTTGGTGCTGGGGATATAGTAGTAAACAGATCAAAGACATTTTTAAATGCAGGGTATGTTTCCAATAGGGGTGACATCACATAAATAGATATACAAATAATGTATAATATGTCAGATGGTGATAATGCTGCATTATACCAATAAGGCAGGATAAAGGAATAGAGAATGAATCATCTAGGAATGGAGGGAGCTAGGGAAGGCCTCCCTGGTTTTCTGATGAGGTGACATCAGAGACAGAGAGTGCAGTAAGGGAGCAAGTCATACCGAAATCTAGATGAAGAGCATTGTAGACAGAGAGAGCAGCAGGTCAGAAAGCCCAGAAGTGGGAGTGTGCTCAGAGCGTTTGAGGAACATCAAGGAAGCCTAGATGGCTGAGACAGAATGAGCAAGGTAGAGAGTGGTAGAAGATGAAGGTAGCTGGAAACCAGCTCATGTAAGACCTTGGTGAGGACTGGCTTTGGAGTGACTGAGGAAGCCATTGGGGTTTTGAGCAGATCTGGCTTACATCTTCATTCTCTATTCCTTTATCCTGCCTTATTGGTCAATGCAGCATTATCACCATCTGACAGATTATGCATTCTTTGTATATCTATTTATGTAATGTCTTCCCTATTGGAAACATACCCTGCATTTAAAAATGCCTTTGATCTGTTTACTACTATATCCCCAGCACCAAGAAAGCCACCTGACACACAGTAGGGTCCTGAAAAAAGTATTTCTTGAATGATGAACACTTATCTGATCAGTCCCAGTTCTAAACAAAATCAACCCACAAGTTCTCACTCAGTTCCCCTTATGACAAACAACTCACACTCAGAAGGGAGTATACTGTGGCACAGAAAATATGGGATTTGGGAATAGAAAGACCTAACTTTTAGTCTTGGCTCTACTTCTTTCGAAGTGTGACTTAACCTAGTTATCAGACTTTCTGGCTTCTGTGTGGAAAATACATTGCAGAGGGTCAAGAGCAGAAGCAATGAGACTGGTTAGGAAATTATTAGGATAGTTCAGGTAGGACTTGATGGTGGCTTGGACCAGGATGATTACAGAGGATACGTTTGGATATATTTTGAAGACAGAGAAAAGCCAAGAATGGCCTCAAGGTTTGGGGCAGAACAACTGAAAGAATGAAATTGCCTTTTACTGAGAGAGAGGAGACTGGGAAGAGTAGAATAGGTTGGGTGGATGGTAAGGAGAGGGGAAGGGTAGTGGCAGAAATAAAGAATTTGAGTTTGATATATTATGCTTATGATACTTGTTAGGTATTCATTGGACATGTTGTGTAGGCAGATATATGAATCTCGTATTTGGGAAGAGATCTGGGCTGGAAATACAACTTTGGGAGTTGTTAGTGTAGCAATGGTATTGCTGTCAAATGCTGTTTACAGGCTGAATAAGATCTTATATTTGTATTCTAGGAAAGGAGTTTGGATCTTTTTTTTTTTCCTTTTTCAAATGTCCTGATGTAAACTAAAGGATTTTGATTTCTTATTCTTTTTTAGTTAACAGAAGATGAAATAGCTACAATATTACAATCAACGCTTAAGGGACTGGAATACCTTCATTTTATGAGAAAAATACACCGAGATATCAAGGCAGGAAATATTTTGCTAAATACAGAAGGACATGCAAAACTTGCAGATTTCGGGGTAGCAGGTCAACTTACAGTAAGTAAAACTGTTACTTGTTGCTCTGGCCAGTGTTGTTAAGTGGTTAGAGCAGGGGGTCCTCAAACTTTTTAAACAGGGGGCCAGTTCACTGTCCCTCAGACCGTTGGAGGGCCGGACTATAGTTTAAAAAAAAACTATGAACAAATTCCTATGCACACTGCACATACCTTATTTTGAAGTAAAAAAACAAAACGGGAACAAATACAATATTTGTATTTGCATGTGGCCCGCGGGCCGTAGTTTGAGGACCCCTGGGTTAGAGTGTTGGCCTATGCACCAAAGGATTTCAGGTTCAATTCCTGATCAAGGGCATGTACCTGGATTGCAGATTCAACCCCCAGCCCAGGTCTGGGGTGAGTACAGGAGGCAACCAATCGATGTATCTCTCTCACATTAATGCCGGCAGGGGAGGGCTGTTAGGGGCGATCAGGCCAGCAGGGCAGGGCATTTGGGGGCAATCAGGCCGGCAGGGCAGGGCAATTGGGGGCGATCAGGCTGGCAGGGGAGGGCAGTTGGGTGGGACCAGGCCAGTAGAGGAGGGCAGTTAGGGGTGATCAGACCAGCAGGGGAGGGCAGTTGGGGGCTACTGGGCCGGCAGGGAGGGCAGTTGGGGGGGAACAGGCCTGCAGGGGATGGCAGTTGGGGATGACCAGGCTTTCAGGGTAGGGAGGGCAGTTGAGGCGGACCAGGCCTGCAGGGGCCTGGTCCCCCCCCAACTGCCCTCCCCTGCAGGCCTGATCGCCCACAACTGCCCTCCCCTGCTGGCCATCTTGTGGTGGCCATCTTGTGCAATGGCTTGACTGTCTATTTGCATATTACCTCTTTATTATAAAGAATTATTATTTTTTGTGTTTTAGTAACTGAGAATCTATTATGTCTCTAGGTCATTTGAATTTTTTTGTGACTTGCTGGGTCATGCCTTGAGTATGGTTTTTATATGTATTTCAGGTGTAAGACAGTTCTTATTGTTGAAAAAGTCTTTTTTTTTTTCATAGTTTTGATGCTTAGTGTTGATCTCTCTCCTTTCTATTTTAGGATACTATGGCCAAGCGAAATACAGTCATAGGAACACCATTTTGGATGGCTCCAGAAGTGATTCAGGAAATTGGGTACAACTGTGTGGCGGACATCTGGTCATTGGGAATAACTGCCATAGAAATGGCTGAAGGGAAGCCCCCATATGCCGATATCCATCCAATGAGGGTAAGGAAATGGATGGGAAACCAGTGGAGTGGTTAGTTACTGGTCATCGTTAGAAAGTTTGTTAAATGACTTACTTGGTTAGGTACCAAATGACAAATGAATTAATTATATGTTATTAAATGTTAGTCTGGACTCCAGATGATACACTTCCACTAGTTGTAGTCTCTAATTACTTAAAGTATAATTTACCCCTCTTCATTCCAGAGGCTGTATCGATAGCCCTTGGCAGGACATAGGCCACGGAAATGCTTGGTGTGACTTGTGCAATGTATATTTTTTTAGTTGAGCTGCTCACATTTTAATATAACATTAACTGGCGCTTCTCCGTTATACAGGGCATGGGCTTTCCACTTCATCAGTCTCCACAGTTCCCTGTCTACCAAGTATCAGTTGTCACATACTGCAGTGTTTTCTCTAACGTTTGTCTTATAGTACAATTTGTCTTATAGTATCATTTGTTGGATAGTAATGGTAAGAGGAAAGCAAACTATTTTTTTGAACGCCTGTCACTAACACCCAGCCTGGTTTATGTGTTGTCTTATTCCTGCCTGGCCCTTGCAGGTATTTAAATTTGTAAGTTTTGGTTTGTAGATCACCACCCTCCTTCATCTGGAGCAGTGGTTCTCAACCTTCCTAATGCCGCGACCCTTTAATACAGTTCCTCATGTTGTGGTGACCCCCAACCATAAAATTATTTTCGTTGCTACTTCATAACTGTAATTTTGCTACTGTTATGAATCATAATGTAAATATCTGATATGCAGGATGTATTTTCATTGTTACAAATTGAACATAATTAAAGCATAGTGATTAATCACAAAAACAATATGTAATTATATATGTGTTTTCCAATGGTCTTAGGCGACCCCTGTGAAAGGGTCGTTCGACCCCCAAAGGGGTCACGACCCACAGGGCAGTGATGGTGAACCTTTTGAGCTCGGCGTGTCAGCATTTTGAAAAACCCTAACTTAACTCTGGTGCCGTGTCACATATAGAAATTTTTTGATATTTGCAACCATAGTAAAACAAAGATTTATATTTTTGATATTTATTTTATATATTTAAATGCCATTTAACAAAGAAAAATCAACCAAAAAAATGAGTTCACGTGTCACCTCTGGCACTCGTGTCATAGGTTCGCCATCACTGCTCTAGAGTGTTAAGGACCCATAGATTTACTCTCCACCAGAACACCCTGAGGGGCTTCCAGGCTTTACCACCACCACCCACAGGACCCCTCACCACAGCACTGTTATAAGACCTTCACCCTTCCTTGGGCTTTATGGTCTTTATACCTCCCAACCCAGCTCCTTCTCTTCTCTGATTAATTAGTTCTTCTATTGAAAGACTTAACAGTTTTTTAAAAAAGTATTCATGGGCCCCAAGATAAGTTCCCCTCTCTTTTGGGAGGTGCAGAAGTGGGGAAGGGTAGGATTATTTACTGGTTATATTTTTAGATTTAAAGACTATAATTTAAGCTGATTATTGCAAAGAGTTTTTTTGTGTGTGTTTTTTAAACTGTGGCTCTTTTAGTGGAAATTCAACTAACTGCAATGTAGTGGGCCAATTTTTTTTTTAAGTATGTTGAATTGGTTTGGTTTGAAAGGGAATGACTCCCTTATGATTTTGGGGACTTCTGAGTTTATGGTCTCCTTGCAGTAACTAGTATAGCCAGTGGTGGTGGTACCTTTAGGAAGGAGGGAAATTTGACAGCTCTGCGGCTGAGGTTTTATCTTTAGGATATCGATGCTCTTAGGTCTTGCCTTTTTACTTTGAAAGGCAATGTACTGTGGTTAACAAAAATTTTAAAAGCTTGGTGGGGACTGGCCAGTGTAACTCAGTTGGTTAGGAGTCGTCCCGTGCACCAGAAGGTTGCTGGTTCATTTCCTGGTCAGGACACATGCCTGGGTTGCAGGCTCGATCCCCAGTACATCAGTGTTTCTCTCTCTGCCTTTCCCTTGCTCTCTCTCTAAAAATCAATTTTTAAAAAAATATATTTTTAAAAAGTTTGGTGGATATTGTGAGGTTTGGGGGACAAGGATACATATGAAAGAGGGAGAAGGTGAGGGCAGGAAGGGGGAAGGAGAGAGTGATTTATATCAAGTTCTTTAATTGTCAGACTTACTTTGAATACTTAGACTTTTGTTGGAATTTGGGTGGGCTCTTTAGTGGATAAAAGAAAAATCATTTTATCAAACTTCAAATGTATTTCCAGTTACATTTTAATTGAAGCATCACTTTCATTTTACTTGTTTTTTTTTTTTTAACCAGGCAATCTTTATGATTCCTACCAACCCTCCTCCCACATTCCGAAAGCCAGAACTATGGTCAGATAGCTTCATGGATTTTGTGAAGCAGTGTCTTGTAAAGAGCCCTGAGCATAGAGCCACAGCCACTCAACTCCTACAGGTATGAATCACCCTGAGGTGCTCCCTCTGTATTTCATTCACATGCTAACCAAAAGATGCTTTTAACCTACCTACACCTGTGTGGAGAGGGGAACAAAATATAAGACATTTCCTGCTTCTCAGGAGGTTTGGTCCTAACTGAGTCAAAAAGACATAGAAAAGAATGTTAAGTCATTGAACAAGACACTATGGCAAGAAAATATAGGGCTCTATGGGATTAGAGAATGGGAATTGACATTTAGTGAGCACCTGAAGATTACGTGATATAATATGTATAACTTTGAACAATGCTTTACACATATTACAGATAGTACGATATGGATTTGACAAATATTTGCTGTTATTATTAGCTGGGCCAATAGTTTTCAACCATATGAGTCCCCATATATACAGGGTATTCAAAAAATGTATACACACTTTAACAGCTGATAGCTTAATTTTGAAAATGAAATGGTTTTTAGTAAACACTGCCTTTATAATTATTCAAAGTGTATACATTTTTTGGGACAACCTGTATATATGTACTTTTTAAACACTCTTTACTCTTCTGGAATGAAACTCATAGATAATAAACCTGTTTATGCCCATAATTTTAAAAGAATCAGTATAATGTCTATGATATAATGGAGACATATAAAGATAATAATTTATAATAAAATAACATAGTTATCAATATAGAAATGCTCCAGCTTTACTCAGCTTACAGGCATAATGAAATAGTTAGAGACCTGTACCTATCATCATGAAAGAATTTAGATGTAAGAGCAGTAATAAGAACAGAAACCATTCCATTCACGATATACAGGAATATGAATGGGTGGGCACTTGCATAAAATAATGGTAAGTAATAGCAGGCCAGACTTATTTGTATATGATACGAGGAGGGAAATTATCTTATAAGCTTTCCAATTGGAAAGAACAGCAAATATGATATTCTTGCAAATGAGCTGGGTCTTGTATCTAAGTGTAGTGGCAAATTCTTCTCCTGCCTGGCTGGGGTTCTGATAAAGTTTTATGGAAAAGATATCTCCTGTGTTATGAGCCCACCACATGTTGAGGCATACTTTCAATCTGTAGAGTACTTGGAGACCATATCCTTTCATGGGTGGTGGGGAATAGAGAAGGGATTAAAAAGAGAAACATTGGGGACAATATCAGAATAAGTTTGGAAAAACAACAGACAATCCCCCGCGCCAAAAGAATTTCCACATGTAACTTTCACATGTAGAAAGATAGATTTCACATAGATTTCTTTTTTAAAGAAATCTTTATTATCGAAAGTATTACATGTCCCCGTTTGTCCCCCATTGACCCCTTCTAGCCCGCCCCACCTTCACCACCCTATTGTCTGTGTCCATGGGTTATGCATATATGCATATAAGTTCTTTGGTTGATCTCTTCCCACCCATCCACCCACCTTTCACAGAGATTTCTTACAATTGTGCTATAAACAACAAATATGTAAGATGGTATTAATATTTATTTGTTTTATTTTTAAAAAATTAAATGCATTGGGTGGCATTGATTAATAGGATCATATAGGTTTCAAGTGTACATTTCTATGATATAAGATCTGTATACTGTGTGTCCACTACCCAAAGTCAAACCATCTTCTGACCCCGTTCACCCACTCTATTCTCTTCCCTCTGGTAACCACCACCCTATTGTCTGTGTCCATGAGTTCCAGTTTTATATCCTACATATGAATGAAATCATATGGTTTTTAGCTTTTTCTGACTGACTTATTTCACTTAGAATAATACTCTCAAGGTCTGTCCATGTTGTTGCAAGTGGCAGTATTTTGTCTTTTTTTATGGCTGAGTTTTCCATAGTAGATATGTACTACATCTTCTTTATCCAATCCTCTATCGAAGGACACTTTGGTTGTTGGTATTAATATTAAAAAACTTCATTTTTATAAATGGAATTTAGTAATATCCCTGTGTTTCAAGTGTCTTTGTGACTAATTTTAGTATTTCTGCAGTAACTACACTTTTACATTAAATTTGTTTTTACCTAAATAAATAGTTGGAAATGCTGTAGTACACTGAATAGGAAGAATAAGCAGGATGAGTAAATTATTCAGTAATTTCTAAACAATGTCTTTATTCCATTTAAACCCCTACTCCAAACTTACCTCCCAAATTACTAGACCTTTTGCTTATCTCTGGAAAAAGTTTTCAGTATTATTTATCAGGGTGTACATGTACTCGGAGACATTGAAAGATGTGCAGAATGTGCTACAGTGTGTTGTTGTGCCAGAGGTTCCACTTTGCAGGATTGTGGTGTCCCTGTCCTCCCATGCTGTTTGTGTTCTTCAGACATTGTAACTAGAAGCTCCCAACATTACAAAATTTCCTCCAGGAGGTTGAGAATCTCTAGATCTGACACAGAGAAAGGGCGGTGCAGTTTTAGCCAGGCCAAAAAGGGTGGGCAAAGCCTGACTACGCATCTGCTCGGTTATAAAGTGAGTGTGGGTTAGCTGTTGTCCAAAGCAAAAAGAGAAAGATTAGATTCAGCGACTGATTCAACAAATACCACATTGTATGCGGGTAGTAACAGGTGGCTCTACTACTTACAGTCAACATAAAACGTATAAATACGTTTCCCGCATACAATGTGATACTATCAAGTACCTGCTGTGTGCCAGGCACTGTTTTGGCACTGGTGCTTATAAACTGTCCCCAGCGTTTGTCACTTTCTTGCTTAAGCACCCATTTGTCAAGAGCGCCAAAGGAGTGTCGATACTACGGGACTTAATTAATGAAGCCATGGATGTGAAACTGAAACGCCAGGAAGCCCAGCAGCGGGAGGTGGAAAACGAGGATGAAGAAAACTCGGTGAGTGGCAGGCTTGGCTTTGGGCCTCGGGCATTAATGCTCGTTATTTCATGATTGCTAAGCCAGGTAAGACTTAGATGTTGGATCAGCCTGGAGCTGGAGACCCTTCTTACAGGACTCTGTCCTGTCCTGGACCAAGGCTTGCTTCATCTGTGCGTGCTCTTCTCATAGTGCTTCCTAAGACACTTACACATTTTATCTGTTATTCAACGCACCTTTTTATTCTGCAAAGAGAATGCTCTGGTCTGACGCTTGGTTTTTCTGTGTCCTTTTGGGGAACCTAGGATTCATACTAAATATGTAGATTTTACACTTATAGACTCCCTCACAACCCTGAGATTCCAAGGGTGTGCATAGATCTTTAGATATATGTTGCAAAACTCTATTAAGAAGGGGAGAAGAAGGGAGTCCTTTAGATACACTACTCTGACTTGGGTAAATTTATGATCTTTGGTTAAATAAGAGTGTTCCCAGTTCTACAAAGTGGGTTTAGAATCTGAGTAAGTGTCAAATCCAGAAATATTTGCACCAAGATGAGTAATAGTAATTCAGAAAACTCACTTTCGTTCCAATTAGCTCCAATTTGAGAGTCTGTTCTTTTACAGGAGGAGGATGAATTGGATTCTGGCACCATGGTTCGAGCAGCAGGTGATGAGATGGGCACTGTCCGTGTAGCCAGCACCATGAGTGATGGAGCCAATACCATGATTGAGCACGACGGAACATTGCTGTCACAGCTAGGCACCATGGTGATCAATGCAGAGGATGAGGAAGAGGAAGGAACTATGAAAAGTAAGGCTCTGATCAAATATAGTAGCTTCTCAGGCAGACCTTATACATTCCAGAGAAGACAGGTTCACGTGGTCCACTCAGGCTCAGTCTTGAGGCCTCATATTGCTGCAACCAAAGGAGTAGAAACATGGGGGTTGTGGTGAGGGCACGGGTTTGGGAAAAGGGAAAGCTGGCATGTGAGTCAGAGGCAAGAAAGCATCAGTGGCCGTTCTCTCATTGAATGATGTCATTTCCCTCCTTTTCCTGAATCTGTGGAGGCAAGCACATGCATTGATCTGATGCATAATTCTGAGCTATTGAAATTCTGAGCTGTTGACTGTATATATCTTATCTTTTTTTTCATAATACTCTGGGTGTCTAACCCAAGTTTACCAATACTCAGCCAATCTATTCAGAATGACTGTACACACTTAAAAGTCCTATCAAATCCCTTTGAGTTTAAGCCCATCGCTACTTCTTATCCCACTGATCCTTTTTTGCCTGAGGCTTGACACCTGAGCTCAGCTCCCATCAGAATGCCATCCTCTCCTACCTTCTTTAGTTATTTCCTTTCTCCTTACTCTGCATTACAGACCAAGTCACAGAAGAAAGGAATTTGAGAGTATAAAATGCTAGTAATTTAGTTATATAAGTACGATTTAGCCTAAATTTTGCATAGGTTTAAAGCAGTAAGTCTCTTCATCTTTTCTTCATCATCTTTTTTTTTTTATTCCTCTAAATCAGGGATTAGCAATCTATGGTCCACATCCAAAATGTGGCATGCCACCTCGTTTTGATAAAGTTTTATTGGAACATAGCCATGTCCATTCACTTACATAGTGTCTATGACTGCTTTTGTGCTATAGAAGCAGAGTTGAGTATTGGTGACTAAGACCACGGGGCTCCCAAATCCTGCAATTTTTGCTGTCCGGTTCTTTACAGACCGAAAAAGTTCTCTAACCCCTCCCCTAGACCTTCTGTTTGTGATTGATTAATTCATTTAATAAATTTTTCTCCAGTGCCTATCGTATCCCAGGTACTTTGTAGATGCTAAAAATGCAACAGGAAATGAAGAAACAGACCCTGCCCTGAAGGAACTCATTGTCTAGTGTGGGGGACAGACCGGTAATTATACTTCAGTCCATGAAATGAGTTCTAAAATAGAGGTAATATAGGGTGTTGTCGAAGCAGAGTGGAAGAATATTTAGTTTAGACTGTGAATTACTGAAGAATTCCTGGAGGAAAAAGGCAAGCTGGTTGGCAAGTGAGTAGTGTGGGTTGGAGATGGTCCAGCAAAGGGAACAACGCTCACAAATTCGAGGAGGCAAGAGAAAGGCTAGTGAGTTCAGGGGAACTGCAGCTGGTTTATTGTGGCTGAGACAGTTGCAGGGCTGTGGTTCTTAGGGATTTCTCTCTGTGTTTCACCTTTCAGGTATTTGTATTTATAACCAACCCTTTGGGGTTTTCTTTCTTTATTTTTTTATTTCAGAGAGGAAGGGAGAGGGATAGAGAGATAGAAACATAAATGATGAGAGAGAATCATTGATTGGCTGCCTCTTACATGCCCCCCACTGGGGATCAAGTCTGCAACTGGGCATGTGCCCTGACTGGGAATCGAACCATGACCTCCAGGTGACACTCAACCACTGAGCCATGCTGGCCGGGCAACCCTTTGTTTTTGAAGGGAAAAGGTTTTTTTGTGTGTGTTTGTTTTGTTTTGTTTTGTGGCCACGGCTTGCTCATCATCTGTGTTTGGCCTCTGACCAGAACCACACAGATAGGAAAGAGTAGTAATACTATTAGTGGATATGTAACTCATATAACTTTTCTGGAATGTAGTATGTATCAAGAATTTGAAAAGTTCAAACCTTTGACTCAGTAAATTTCACTTCTAGGACTCTGGTCCAAGGAAATAATTGAAGATATAAGCAAATTATATTCAAGAACTTTTTCAAATATGTTACTTAAAATTGTTAAAAAAAAAAAAGGCTGGAATTTAATAAATGTTTAGTAGAAAATGGTTAGTCAAATAAACTATGATACAACCATAGGATGGAATACTACACCATACAAAAATATTAAAAATCCTGTTTTGGGGGAAATATTTAGAAGAAATCGCCCAGACAGTGTGGCTCAGTGGTTGAGTGTTGACCTATGAACCAGGAGGTCATGGTTCAATTCCCTGTCAGGTCGCATGCCCAGGTTTTAGGCCCACTCCCCAGTAAGGGGGCTTGCTGGAGGCAGCTGATCAATGATTCTCTCTCATCATTGCTGTTTCTATCTCTCCCTCTTTCTCTCTGAAATCAATAAAAATATATTAAAAAAGGAAAAAGAAGGAAACAAAATTATAGCATGACCCAGTTTTACCAGAGTAAAAAAAAATAAATTAACATGTTAATATGTGCATAGAAAAATGACTGGAAAAAAAACCTGACTGAATAAAAAAGCTGGAGAGAAATAAACCACATATTAAAAGTACTGTTGCTCAGTGTTTGAGCATTAAGTCACAGTTTGATCCCCAGTAGGGAGTGTGTAGGAGGCAGCCAATCGATTCTCTCTCATAATTGATGTTCCTATCTGTCTCTCCCTTTCCCTTCCTCTCTCTGAAATCAATAAAAACATATATATTTTTAAAGTAGCTATTATTGGTAATAGGATTATAGGTCTTTAAATTTTTCTTCCAAAATTTTTTCTAGCATTTATCAGAAAAATAAAAAACCATCAAAAATACTTCTGATATCATGGTGTGTCCTTTAAATTAGGACTTTGAACTATGATTGCCTTAAGAATCCTTTCTCCTCCCTTCTTCCTCCTCTCACTGCTTTTTATGGCCTTAAAATGAATATTTACAAAGTGACATTTGTCACTCCCTGCTAGTCTCTTTAAGTTCTTATTGTGTTTTAGGGAATGTTTTATCCCCTAAACTCAAGGTTGAAGCACTCTAGATATATTGTGCGTGGCGTTACATAAATTGTCAAATGAATGCTATGAACTAAATTTAGTTTTTTCTTTTTTCTAAGTAGCCATGTGACTTGTTAGGAAGGTTTGTTTTGCAGTAATAAGCTGCTGACACTCTAGTTCTTTTCTTTGACTCTGAGTGCCATATCTTCTTCTTGTTTGAAGGGCTTTAATTATGCAGATGATTATAATCACTGTGTAATATATCTAGGCTGACCCATTAACATGTGTTGTGCATGCACGGGTTATGGAAAATCTGCCTTTTTTAATGTAAAGAATTAATTTTGTTCCAAATGTAATTTTCATATTTCAAGTGCTAATTAATTCAATGGGTTGTTGTGCAGTTTCTGAGCTTGGATAGTTTTAGCATGCCTAATGAGAAAATGCATCTTTTATTATAGTCATGATGAAAAAAACATTAAAACCTCAACAGTCACAGCTGAGTGATATTAAATATACTTAGTTCACAAACAATCTGCTGCAGGTCTTATAATACAGTTTTTGAGTCACAAGTTTGACAGATTTACCACTTATTTTGAGATCTTTGCCTCTTACTATTTTAGGAGTTATTTAAACTTTCATTATGGAAAATTAAAAACATGCACAATTGCACAATAATATCATGACTCCAATGGACCTATTGCCCCGTTTCATAAATGATTAACTCATTGTCCATCATATTTTAGGCTCCCTCTCCCAAGGAAAATAACAAGCTGAATTAACTTAAAGCAAATCTCAAGCATCATATCATTCCTTCAGAACTGATTTTTAAACATTTAAATGAGTCTTTTTGACTAAGCCTGACCCAGATACTATCTGTGTTATGTTGGATAATTCACTTTCCTTGTATGAACTTCAGTGCCCTAATCAGTAAAATTTTAATTTTATTATTATTATTTTATTCATTTTAAAATTTTTATTGAACTTATTGGGGTGACATTGGTAATAAAATTACATAGGTTTTAGGTGTACACTTTTATAATACCTATTGTAGATTGTAGATTGTATTGTGTGTTCACCACCCAAAGTCAAGTCTCCTTCCATCACCATTTATCCCCCCTTTGACCTCTTCTACCTCCCCCACCAACCTTTCCCTCTGGTATTCACCATACTGTGTCTGTGTCTGTGAGTTTTTGGGTTGTGTGTTTTTGGTTTTTTTTTGCTTAATCCCTTTATCTTTTTCACCCAGTCCCCCAGGACTCTTCCCCTCTAACAGCTGTCAGTTCTCTGTATTTATGAGTCTGTTTCTATTTTGTTTGGTTATTTTGTTCATTAGATTTCACATATAAGTGAAATTATATGGTATTTGTCTTTCTCTGGGTGACTTATTTCACTTAGCATAATGCTCTCCAGGTCCATCCATGCTGTCACAAAAGGTAAGATTTCCTTTCTTACCTTACAATGGAGTAGTAGTCTGTTGTGTAAATGTACCGCAACTTTTTTATCCACTCATCTACTGATGGGCAGTAGGCCTACTTCCAAATCTTGGCTATTGCAGTGAGCATTGGGGTATATACATTCTTTTGAATTAGTGTTTGTGGTCTTTTTTTTTTTTAAATATATATTCCTAGAAGTGGAATCGCTGGGTCAAAAGGCTAAAGAATTTTTAAACTTACATATTTTCCTTGTCTTTTTAAAAAAATATAATTTTATTGATTTTTTACAGAGAGGAATGAGAGGGACAGAGAGTTAGAAACATCGATGAGAGAGAAACATTGATCAGCTGCCTCCTGCACACCCCCCATTGGGGATGTGCCCACAACCAAGGTACATGCCCTTGACCAGAACCGAACCCGGACCCTTCAGTCCGCAGGCTGACACTCTATCCACTGAGCCAAACCAGTCAGGGCTTTCCTTGTCTTTTATAGCTCTAATAGTCCACATGTTTATAAAAATCATATCACTCATGGCTAATAGGTAGGCATCTTTGTTGGGGCCCTTAGGGGTAGTTCTCTCCAGAGCAGTCTTTAGATTATTTCTCATTTCTGCAGTATGCTTGTGGTACAGCCCAGGAATTATATTTCTAGAAGTTGACTCTTTCCATCCCTAAGCCATTCCTAAGCCATGTCCTTGAGTCTTGGCTCCTACTTTTATGCTGGGAATTGAGTTCTACCTCGATGTGTTTTGGCTCCTGTCTTTATCCCAATTCTTATTCTCACATCAGTATTCAAACTAGTTGGTTTGGCTTTACCAATGGGCCACCTTGCTTGTGCCATCTGCAGACTTTCCTGTCTTGGGTTTAAACATTACTGTGTGGGTTTTTTTTGTTGTTGTTGTTGTTTTTAAATCTTGAATTTCTATGTGTTTGGAGCAGGAGGGTAGGCCTCTCACGCTTCAGCTCTTTCAGTCATCTTGACCTGTCTACAGCAATATTTCTATAGTTTCTCCATAAGGGAACAGGTTCAGAGAGGTTATTTGCTCATGGTCACATGGCAGGAAGTGGTAGACCTGGGAACTGAAAGAACTCCAGTGTGTATGCTTCTTTCTGCTAAACTCCTGATTTGTTTTGGAAGCCTACTCTAACATTAGTGGGCATTAGACCCGTAATATACAACTCACCAAAATTCATGGTCAGACTGTTGCTGGCTTCTGGATTCCAGAAATATTTATTTTTAGAAAGAATTATTATACATAAATTATTTATTATACTCAGGAGGATAGACATTATAACTTAATAATAATCTATAATACCTTGGCATGTGATATATATCAGGCTCTGTGCTTAATTCTTTATAAGCATTTCACGTTTATTTTAATCATTACAACCATGCTGTGTGGTAAATATAGCCATCTAGTATCCCCACCATCACCACCCCTGATTTTGTGGTAACAGAAACTAAATTGCAGAGTGGTTAAGTTACTTGCTCATGATTACATAGTGAGTAATAGAAGAGCCAAGACTTGATGCCAGATGTGTTTGATTTCAAAATTCATACTCCTAATCATTATATTATACTGCTTCTCAGCAGAGCCCCTTAAGCTGTTGAGGGGCAGGACTAAGACTCATGTTATAGGTCCTATGTTGGGAAGCCTCCGCCTACATGAATATACCTCTCCTTGCTGGGTATTTGAATAACAGGCTACTCTACATGTTTCCCCAGGATTTCCAGAAGCAGAAGGTAGATGATTTTCAAAGGGGGTCTGTCTCTGTTGATAGGTTAATGATATTGTTACATGAGGTAGTATATTTGGTTGTAGAGATCTGAGTCTATAGTAAAGAATCAGAATGCAGTTGGAAGGAGGAAATTAGAGTGAGGTTAGATTTGATTGCTTTATAAGATACCTCCAGAACACCTGTAATAACCATATTGGTAAACTATGGCCCACACTACTTTGAAAACACATGTCTGGATAAAAATATCAGTTTGGGGATTTTGGGAGGCTTCTGCTATTTGTTTATGTAACTGGGTCTTTTTCATAAGGGCTATAGAAGAAATTTGTCCCTAAGAACAGAGGGACATATTCCTGAAGTGACATGAGAGGTTCTGTGAGTGTTGGGATTCTTGTACTTCCTTTGACCATCAGAGGGAGCTCTGTAATAAGTTATGAGTTTATAATGTGTTCCCATTTGTGTTCACACGTCTCCTTTCTATGGTAGGCTTTCTTCAAGATTAGCACCATTATTTATTTTAAATAACCACAGCAACGCTAGGGCAATGTCTTTTATTTAGGTAGGAGTTTGGATACCTCCCTCATACATGGCAAAGTTCAAATAAGACTGAAACCAGCCTAAATCTGTCAAAATAGTTTAAACTTTTCTTCTCTCTTCCCAAATTTCTCAGAATTCTTAACCAGAATTGATGTCCTCTATATGTATCATGTTACCATGCGTATAGTTTTGAAACTATTATCAGCTAAAACGGCCCTAACCAAGTAATTGAATACATTTTAAAAATAAACTTTCAAATTCTTGTGCAGAACTGACTGATATGTATCAAAATAAATATTTTTTAAAAAATATATTTTATTGATTTTTCACAGAGAGGAAGGGAGAGAGATAGAGAGCCAGAAACATCGATGAGAGAGAAACATCAATCAGCTGCCTCCTGCACATCTCCCACTGGGGATGCGCCCGCAACCAAGGCACATGCCCCTGACCGGAATCGAACCTGGGACCCTTCAGTCCGTAGGCCGACGCTCCATCCACTGAGCCAAACCGGTTTCGGCCAAAATAAATATTAATAATGACAACTTATAGCTTTTGTTGCCTAGCCTCTTTGGTTTTCATCTAATTTACTTCTGTGTTGCCTACACAAGAATCTAATGAGTTCTTTGAGAATAGCCTTTTTTTTTTTTTTACTGATTTGCCATAGTTCTTTGTGTTAGATATTAATTTCTTATTCTAGAGCAATTGCCACATTAATCTCTTTGAAATAGAATTTTAAAGCATAGTGGCATAATTAAGTTAGGATAACTCAGAAGCATGTTTTAGGCAAGTTACTGTGATGATATTATGTGGTAAAAACATTCTATATTGATAATTCCCCAGAAAGTCCTAAGTCTCATGAAGACTCCTATTGTTGCTCTGAGTTTCCTCATGTTAAAACCAAAGTCCAGGCTCTTGTTGAAGTGATTTTATTTCACCACCATCCATCAGATACTAATTTTGGAGCTGCATAAAATGGAAATTCTTGACTCACAGCCTATTTTCTTTCCACCTGCAGTTGTTTGAAGGGGATTGTTATAACATTGCCTCCCTTGTGTGTTATCTGTCTCTTTCTCTCGGACTCAGATGATAGCATTTTGCAAGGATGAAAAATAGAACATAAAGGACTACAGGTATTTTAACACTTCTTTTACCACAATAGGCTTACTGTCCAATTTCTGATCCCCAGGATGTTTAAAACTATCATCAGAATATTAAGTGTTCATGTATCCTTGCCACTCACAGTCAGCATCATTGGGGAGTTTCAGATAGCAATAGTGTAGTTGTAACTACCAGAGCTTAACTTAAAACATTTAGTTTTGTTAGAATCATATCTCTGAGTAAGAGCAAGAGAAAGACAAAGGAGTAGTGGAAAGGACAGTAATTTGTGGAATTAGTAATTTAGTTTGAAACTTGGCCCAGAGCCTTATGGGCTAGGTCAGCTTGGGCCAGTTATTTCCCTTTCTTGAGCCTCAGTTTCCTAGTCTGAAAAAGTGGGGCATAAGAGTTCCTACTTTGTAGGGTTGTGAAGATGATACAAGATAATATATGTAACATATTTAGCATGTAAATGCTTAAAAATGGTCGGTACTTTATTAATTATATGAGTCTTTTAATGTTTGACAGTGGTGTTTTTATTGGACCCAGATTTTCCTTGAACCAGTGCTACTTTTCAGCATCCTGATTCCTTTCTTCTTGCTAGTTAGGCTTTTAGTTTTCACTCTTGGTATTATTGATGTTTTGTAAATGCTACCTCTGTGTCTGAACTCTGGCATGAAAATGTTTGATCTAAAGGAAGGTCACTTGTCAGTTTCAGTAATGTTTTTAAAAATGTGCTGAGAAGGGAGAGGGAAAGAGATTGTGTGTGTGTGTGTGTGTGTGTGTGTGTGTAATTTCTTGTAAGTAAGATGATAGGTGTTCTGAGGATCTGTTAAATTGCTCAAAATACAAGATGGTAGATTTTAAAGAAGGCTAGACTTTGGATCCACAAGAACCTTCCTTTGTAGAGTTTCAAACTCTTATCTTAATACTGTGGAATGTATTACTGACTGGAATTTTTTCCATTCCTGAAAGATAGTCACTGTGGTTCACTGGACATTTACCAAAAGCTCCCTCCTGGGTGAGAGTTACAATAGAAGAGCAGACATCTTGGTCCTTAGACTTTTCTCACAGTTGCACAAATAATTCAGGGTCATTGTGCCAGAGTGACTAGATCCTAATTGTTTGTGCAGTTTTTCTAATTGTGTCCAGATGTTGGGCCCACTTTTTATCTTTGGAAACCATTCACATTCTTGATTCTTTTGGAATGAGCCAAAAAGCACAGACTCTTGGTGCCTGAAAATTCATTCAAAACACCCTGCCAGACCACATGTTAGGATATGAAAGTACCAGATTTCAGGGTAACATGGGCGAAAAGCTCAAGACCTATATTTGGGGGACGATAATGTGTTCCATCATAGTAGTTCAGTTGGTGAAAGGCGAACCAAGAGAGGGCAGTAGTGTGATAGTAATGAAGAGCAAAGGAAAATGAGTGCCAAAAAATATACTTTGACTCTTATGCCTAAGAGGCAGATAAATCAATTTCATTCAGTTAGGCCAGTGGTCAGCAAACTGCGGCCCCTTGAGTGTAGCTCTTCCACAAAATACCACGTGCAGGCGTGCACGCACAGTGCGATTGAAACTTCATGGCCACACTCAAGGGGCCAAAGAGCCGCATGTGGCTTGCGAGCTGCAGTTTGCCGACCACTGAGTTAGGGGAATATATTTCTTTGTTGCTCTAAGCTCTTTTGACCTGCTTACTCCTTATTCAGCTGGAAAATGGAGATGCATTTTGATAAATTTAAATTAATTTATAAACAGAAAGTAGATGATTCTCTTAAGTATTTATGTTCTAAAAAATATCACTTGAAATCAGTATTTGTTAAAAATAATTACTTAATACCAAGCAAGAAGAATTTATTAGGTAGTCACTGTGTGTCATTACTGTATACTGTACAAATACCAAATGAGACATTTACTGCTGATGAGGAGTTTATAGGTACAAGGGGAAGATGGCAGTTGTTATAACCATTATCTAATATTTATGGAGAACCTACTGTACTATACCTGTTCTAATTCCTTGTGTGGATGAAGTACCATCTAGATCAGTGGTTCTCAACCTTCCTAATGCCGCGACCCTGTAATACAGTTCCTCATGTTGTGGTGACCCCCAACCATAAAATTATTTTCGTTGCTACTTCATAACTGTAATTTTGCTACTGTTATGAATCGTAATGTAATATCACTATGTAATGTAATATCGTAATCCGATATGCAGGATGTATTTTCATTGTTACAAATTGAACATAATTAAAGCATAGTGATTAATCACAAAAACAATATGTAATTATATATGTGTTTTCTGATGGTCTTAGGCGACCCCTGTGAAAGGGTTGTTTGACCCCCAAAGGGGTCGCGACCCACAGGTTGAGAACCACTGATCTAGATGTTTCAAATAGTGCTCTTTGATGATGATACATCTTAGTTAAGGCTGGAGGACCCTACATATGAAGGTAATATAACCTTGGGCCAAATTCTGGGTAGGTAGAATAGCAAAGTGTTAAAGGAGTTGTAAGAAGGAAAGTAAAGACTTGGATATACAGAAAGGTTAAGGGAGGATATTCCAGGCAGGCGCAATATCAGAAAGGTAGATAAAAAATTGAATATTTTGTGGGGCTGAAGTGGATGTTGGCTGGATATTGGAGAACATTGAATGCCACGGTAAGGAGTTCAAACTTGATTCTGTTAGTAATAGTGTAGTATAAGGACATTTTGATTAGAAAAGTGATATTAAAAAAAGAAAAAGAGAAGAGATATAACAAAGTCGTTGTTTTTTTAGAAGAGTTGGATGATTTGGAACTTGAAAAGACCAGAAAAGGCAAGACCAACTAGGAAATTGTTAAAATAACAATGATATGGATTATTCTCACCTGTAAGCCTTTTGTATGTTTTCAGATGTGCTGCCTCTATCCCTTTAGATAGAGACCGTTTGAAATTTGGATTTAGATCTCTAAATACATATATGACAGCTTATCAGACTTAAAGAACTATAGCACCATTATCCAGAAGTCAAGTCAGATTACAGAAGGGCACTTCCCAAAGCTGGTTAACTGGAAGAGTTATTTCAGTTGGGCTCCAGGTAATTTTATAACTTGTGATTCCAGTAATTCTTCGTGGTTTCAAAGAACATTCAAAGGAACATTTATGGCCACACACAGAAACTTGAAGAATAACTTGTATAATTAAATGAGTTAATACATGTAGGTTCCCAGTAACATAACCAAAACCAAAAACCACACACATATAATAAATGTTAGATGAAAAACAAAACAAGTGACCTTATGATAAGGCATATTATTCCAAGAAAGAAAAAAAGTTTTGAGGGATTACTCAAGTTTTTTTTTCTTGCAAATATTCATGTGTGAAACAGGAGAAAATGTGGGCTCTGTCCAGTTTTCTAGTTTAAAACAGATTTAATTACTATTAAGATAGAAAAAGAGTTATTACTGTAGAAATTAAGGAGAGAGTAGGTTGACCATTGTGGTTTACTTAGTGACAGTCTTAAAAATGAATGTTCAAAATGGAAGGGCATAAAGTTTAATGTCTAGTACAGGAGTCCTCAAACTATGGCCCTCGGGCCACATGCAAATGCAAATATTGTATTTGTTCCCCTTTTGTTTTTTTACTTCAAAATAAGATATGTGCAGTGTGCATAGGAATTTGTTCATAGTTTTTTTTTAAACTATAGTCCGGCCCTCCAACGGTCTGAAGGACAGTGAACTGGCCCCCTGTTTAAAAAGTTTGAGGACCCCTGGTCTAGTAGATGGTTGTTCCAAAGGAAAAGATGGGCTTCAGACTTTGGCCAACCTCCCTCCCAGTTATGATGACCTTGGCATTGTGTTATAGTTCAGATGAATCCAGAAATAAAAGTGGTAGTAGAGGAAAGAGGTCTTCTACTATATATCAATTGAGTCACCCTATCTACACTAATAAAAGAGAAACATGGTAATTAGCGTACGACCGCTACCCTTCTGATATGCTAAGGCCACTCAACTGCTCGCTATTATGTGCATTGACCACCAAGGGGCAGACAGTCAACTGGTTGACAAGTCGCTATGATGTGCACAGACCACCAGGGGGCAGATGCTCAGACTGGTAGGTTAGCTTGCTGCTGGGGTCTGGCCAATCGGGACTGAGCGAGACGGGCCAGATATGCCCTGGAAACCTCCCGTGGTCCCTCCCCAGCTGGCCAGCCTCCTGCGGCCCTCCCTGGCCCCGATTGTGCACCAGTGGGGTCCCTTGGCCTGGCCTACGCCCTCTTGCAATCCAGGCTAAGGGACACCCCCCCCCCCCCAGAGTGCACCAATTTCGAGTGCCGGGCCTCTAGTTGATATATAATTTGCGTACTATATATTTTACTCATTTAAAGTGTGCAATTCAGGGACTGTTTATGCCATTGCTTTTAATTTAGAATTTTGTTTAAAATGAAGAGAATATACTTTTACTAATTTCTCCTACTGTGCCAACAGAAGGTCTTAAATAAATACACATCTTCACAATCATGAGGTTGCTGGTGTAGCATTCAGGACTTTCTATTAAGTCAGTGAGTATAAGGAGATCTGCAATATTAAAAGTGTTATAAATGGTTACTCAGTACAGTGTGTAGCCTGAGTCCATCCAGGATGACTGTACCCAATTTTGACATCATGATATGGATAAATATACACTGGAAAATAAACTAAAGAACCACAGTGTATCTTATACTTTTGTAAACAATATTTTGTAGATAACTTTTCAGTTTTTCCCAAAAGGCTGATACATTTCAATATTTTGATTACATCCATGTTATTTTTGAGTTGGCAGAGATAACCTAACCAACTACCATTATGTTTTGGTATTAGGGGATATACATTACAGTAAAGTTATTGAAATGCAAAAATGAAATAAAATAAAACATGCAATTCAGTAGTTTTCAGTGTATTTAAAGCGTTGTGCAACCAATACCATAATCTAGTTTTAAAATTTTTATTATTTTCAAATTGAGACGTAATTCACATATCATAGAATTCACCATTTTAAAGTTACAATTCTGTGGATTTTAGTGTATTAACAAGGTTGTGCAACCATAACCACTGTTGAATTCCAGACATTTTCATCACCCCCAAAAGAAACCACAATCCTGTTAGCAGTCACCCCCCACCCCCTCCTCTATCCTCAAGCAACCATTAATTTGCTTTCTGTGTCTATGGCTTTGCCTGTTCTGGGCATTTTATATAAATGAAATCACACAAAATATGGCCTTTGTGTCTGGCTTCTTTCACTAAGTTTAATGTTTTCAGGGTACATCATTCCTTTTTATGACTGAATAATATTCCATTGTATGTCTAGATACTCGATTTTGTTTACAATCTAATTTTAGAACATTTTGATCACTTCAAAAAGGAACTTCATATCCCACCTACTCACCCCAACCTCATAGCCATAGGTAACCACTAATCTTCTATCTGTCTCTACAGATTTGCTTATTCTGAACATTTCACAAAAAATAGAATTAGCCGAAACCGGTTTGGCTCAGTGGATAGAGCGTCGGCCTGCGGACTGAAAGGTCCCAGGTTCGATTCCGGTCAAGGGCATGTACCTGGGTTGCGGGCACATCCCCAGTGGGAGATGTGCAGGAGGCAGCTGATCGATGTTTCTCTCTCATCGATGTTTCTAACTCTCTATCTCTCTCCCTTCCTCTCTGTAAAAAATTAATAAAATTTAAAAAAAAATAGAATTATAGAATATGTGGTCTTTTGTGACTGGCTTCTTTCTGAACATTTTAACATAATGTTTTTGAGGTTCATCCATGTTGTATCATGTATCAGTATTTCATTTCATTTTATTGCTGAATAATATTCCATTGTGTGGATATACCGCATTTTATTTATTCATTCATCAGTTGATTCATCTGGGTCCTTCTGCTTTTACATAGCATTTTTTCAAAGGAAAATAAATATAGGCTACAGTTACTTATGAATTCACCCCTTTGTCTGTGGGCTTAGACAGATCATCCATTTAGCTCGACAGAAGCTGCTTACAAAGAAACATAGGCCAGTCCTAATATAGGAATTCATGCATTTCCTCCATCAGATAAAAGAATCCCAGCAAGACATGGCTATTTTCAAAGCTTGACTTTTCTGCTCTCCCTATGGCTTCAGGTTTCTGGTATTATCATTCAGCTGAACATCTTCATTTCCTGGGATACACCTGAAAAAATGCCCCGGCTCACACTGGAACACAAAGCCCAGCAGCCAGCTGAAGCCCTGGGGACAGCATTGCCTTTAATCAGCTTGGAATGATTCTCTTACGCTTGCAGTACTGACAGGCTGTTGTCCAGCACATTTGATCATCTAGCTCAGAAGTGCTGAAAGAAAAGTTCAAAGATAAGGTTACTGGGAAAATTCCATTCCCCTGCTCTTTCTACACTCAATTTAATGGCAGTTCTGACAGGTCAGGAATTTTCATTTTGGTTTTAGAGAATTTACAATATGAGAGGGAGTGAACTAGGCTTAAAACCCGATGATGAGGGTTTAAGGATATTCTATCCTCAATGGCAAATTTCTCACCTATAAGGTGGCAATAACAATATATACCTCAAAAGACTTGAGGATTAAGTGAAATAGTACATTGTCTAGCACTCAGTAGGTGCCTAATAAGTGCACATTTTCTTTCCTCCTATATACTTACATGGTGGTCATGAAGTTATGATGAGACCATCATGTGAAAGCAAATGTCCTCATATTCTCATGTAAACAGTGATAGAAATTAGACAAATGATTATACTCTAGCTTAATAGACACATTCTTTTTATTTTTAAGCCAAGTTTTATTTATTTAATTTTAAAGATTTTTTAAAATTGATTTTTGACAGAAAGAGAGAGAGAAAGAGGGAGAGAGAGAAACATCGATGTGAGAGTGAAACAGTGGCCTTCTGCACTCTCCCTGCCAGGGGTCAAGCTGGTAACCCATGCATGTGCCCTGACCAGGAATCAAACTGGCAGCCTTTTGGTGCATGGGACAACGCCCAGCCAACTGAGCCATACTGGCCAGAGCATTTATGCCATGTTTTAGAATTGAACCACAGAAAAACTATCTTTAGTGTTTCATCCTGGTTTAAAGATCTGAATTTCTAAATCCACCAGTATTGTGACTGAAAGGAATTAATGAAGCATCATAGAAGTACATAGTAATAAGTATATAATTTTTATTGTTAGATATGGTGCTTTCTTAATAAAGTGTTTTTATGGTTTTTTGTAATAGTTTCACAAAACATATTTAAATTACCTGTTATTTCTACCCAGAAGTTGTCATTTTTATTGATGAACTTTTATCAGTTATTTGGGTGCATATATAAAGATGGGTGGATAAACAGACATGAAATGACAGAAGTAATGAGGAGAGGTTGGTGTGCGATATATGCAACTTACTCTTAAACATCAAGCTGTATTTTCTAAGAAAGGAGACAATTATATGTGTGTGAATTTCCTAAAAATAGAATATTCTCTCCTCTTTTTTTTGTTGTTGTTAATCCTCACCTCAGGATATTTTTTCCTTTGATTTTTAGAGAGAGTGGATGGGAGGGAGGATGGGAGGACAGGGGCGGGGAGAGAGAGAGAGAGAAGGAGGGAGGGAGGGAAGGAGGGAGGGAGAGAGAAACATCAATGTGAAAGAGATTGGGACTTGGTTGGAACCTGCAATCCAGGTACATGCTCTTGACTGGGAGTTGAACCTGAGACCCTTTCAGTTCATGGGCTGATGCTCTAACCATTGAGCACACTGTCCAAGCAGGATATTCTCTGTTGTTACCATTATACAGTTGTTGAGTGGCCATTTTTCTAAAGAGCTCTCTCTTCTCCCCCTAAACTTCTTCACTTTCAGCTTATTAGTCTGAGCTCATGAATTCTTTTTTTTTTATTGTTTAAAGTATTACATGTCTCCTTTTCCCCCTGATTAACACCCCCCTGGCCACTCCCACCCCTGAGGGCAAGCCCCCACCACCCCAGTGTCTGTGTCCATTGGTCATGCTAATATGCATGCATACAAGTCCTTTGGTTCATCTCTAACCGCCCCCCCTCCCGCCTTCTCCCTGAGGTTGGACGGTCTGCTCAATGCCACCTTGTCTCTGGATCCATTTTAATTCATCAGTTTATGTTGATCATTATATCCCACATATGAGTGAGATCATGTGATATTTATCTTTTTCCGACTGGCTTATTTCGCTTAGCATAATGCTCTCCAGTTCCATCCATGCTGTTGCAAATGGTAAAAATTCCTTCTTTTTT
>NW_005362842.1:86876-90823 GCF_000412655.1 Myotis brandtii | reverse complement strand
TTACATTTAAGTCCTTTAACCATTTTGAGTTTGTTTTTGTGTATGGTATAAGTTGGTGATCTAGTTTCATTTTTTTGCATGTATCTGCCAATTTTCCCAACACCATTTATTGAAGAGACTGTCTTGACTCCATTGTATGCTCTCACTCCTTTGTCAAATATTAATTGAGCATAATGGCTTGGGTCTATTTTTGGTTCTCTGTTCTGTTCCATTGATCTATATGTCTGTTCTTGTGCCAGTACCAGGCAGTTTTGAGAACCGTGGCTTTGTAATATAGCTTGATATCTGGTGTTTCATGAATTCTTTTTATTCAGTTTAATCTTTTTGATGCTTACTCAAAGTGTCCCAAAATTTACCAGTTGAGCCTCTGAAGGTGGGTCCTGTATCCTGTTGATATGTCTCCATCAGTTTTTTAATATTTGCTTGTTTTTCTTGACACAAAAAGATGTCCAGGCCCATTTTATACTTTTTCTGCCCTAGACCTGGAATTAGCTATTTCTCTTAAGTAGCCTTAGTTCCTTAGAGTGGGGAATGGTCTTTAGAAACCCAGATCTGAGCCGTAGGTTTGCTCATTGGTAGCAGGGTGTTGTTGCTTCAAAGCCTTTAATGAAAAAAGCACAGTATATACTTTTTAAAGTAAATTATGAGTTTATGTTAATATTTGCAGTTCAAATATAACATCAAAGGATTTTTCTGTACCTTCCCCTGTTTCATATTTTGATATTTAAATATTGCCCGATCTCCTTCGTAGGGCTTATACTATTTTGCACTCTAATTCAACAGTATGGGAAAGTGGGTATCCCTGAACCCTTACCAATAAATAGACAGTTGTCAAACTTTTGAATTTTTTTATCTGAAATGTAAGCAATTGCATCTCTAAGTAGTTTTGATTTGTGTTTTTTTTTTTCGTTTTAATATTTTTTATTGATTTTTTTTACAGAGAGGAAGGGAGAGGGATAGAGAGTTAGAAACATTGGTGAGAGAGAAACATCCATCAGCTGCCTCCTGCACACCCCCTACTGGGGATGTGCCCGCAACCAAGGTACATGCCCTTGACCAGAATCGAACCTGGGACCCTTCAGTCCGCAGGCCGGCGCTCTATCCACTGAGCCAAACCGGTTAGGGCTTGATTTGTTTTTCTTATTATGAGTGAACCTAAGAATTTTTTTTTCATGTTTAAGGACTAATGTGTACACACTATCTTTTCAGGTCTTCAGCACCCCCACCCCCCACCACCACCTGACCCCCCCCCTTTTTTTTGTCTTCTCTTTCTTGATTTTCAGAATTCTTTATGTATTTAAGAGCTTATCTGCCTAATATATAAATACCTCTTAATTTAAAAAAGAAAATTCTTTAAAAAAAGTATGATGTTCGTTGCAAATATTTTCTTCTAATTTACCATTTGTCTTGGCTTATCGTGTATGTGTGCTTATTCATTTTTTAATTTGTGATGTTTTCTTAACACATAAGATTTTCATCTATCCAGTTTTTATTGCATCTATGTTTCTGCCATAGTTAGAAAGCCTTTCCCACACCCAGATTTTAAATGTATTCATACGTGCTTTCTTCTAGTACTTATGGTTTCCATTTTTACAATTAGAGCTCTTCTCCATTTGGAGTTTTCCTAGTTTAAGGCATGAGGTGTGGATCCAATTTAATCTTTTTTTCCAAATAACTATCCCGTTGCTTGGATAGCCATGTGGGCTTTCTATTTTGTTTCCAGACTTTCTGTTCTCTTCAGCTGGTCAATATCTAGGAAGAAGAGTAAACTGAATACCTCATATGTCAGCAGTTGCTTGGCTTAGGGAGCCTCTATAAACATTCCTTTTTGATGTGTAGGATTATGTGTAGGCTTGCTGCAGAGTTAGTGCTCCCAGAGGAAGGGGACCGATCAGAAGGACTTAGCTTCCTGACTTGTCAGCAAATCCCAAACACCCCAATTTTTACAAGTTTTATTTTGTTATAGTTCCTTCAGAACTATCTTATGAAATAATACATTAAATTTAACTTAAAAATTAAACTTTAAGCATGAAACCCTTAACATCATACCTAGAGCAAACAAAACACACACTTAGCACATAATCATTGACTGGTCTTAGCAAATATTGTGTTTAATTCCTAATAAGTGAGGAGGCAACAAACAGTGAAGTAAGCTATTGGCAACATCTGGAAGTGGGCAAATCTGGGATTGGCTGCTGTTCAACTTAGCAATGGAGATAGTGAGTAAGTGACAAATGTCTGAGAGGTAGTCAGGGTGCTGGCTTGAAACTGGACTAGACAAGGTCAGGAGATAAGATTGCAGAGAACGAAGGTGCCAGAAGAGAAACACTTGCTGTTCTTTGTTTTCTAGACGCCTCCCCCATCCACTTCTTATTCTTATTCTTATTCTTATTCTTATTCTTATTCTTATTCTTATTCTTATTCTTATTCTCATTCTCATTCTCATTCTCCTCTCCTTTACCTCCTTCTCCTCCTCCTTCTTCTTCTGTAAATGTGAATTTATTGGAATGCTATTTGGATATCACAGAACCATGATAGGAAATAGGATAAAACCAAGATATCTTTTCTTTAAATTGTATTTTTCAATTACAGTTTATATTCAATATTAGTTTCAGGTGTACAGCATAGTAGTTAGACATTTATATAACTTAAGGAGTGCTCCCCCAATATTTCTAGTGCCCATCTGGCACCATACATAGCCCATCCACTTCTTAAGGCTCTGAACCTTCTGCTCTTTTTTTCTGGTTACTGGGGAGAGGGCTATATAGACCCACATGTTCATGGAAAGCACTAAAGAAAAACTGCACAAAGCCACTTCAGCATATGAAATAGATACATTGAGCTAGCTAGGTTTTTAAGTCATGCCAAGTAAGATTATTCTTTTTGCTATTGTCACTTATTGTAACTAGTAACTGCTGTCTGCTGCTGCTCTCATACATAACTGTCCTGCTCTGTAACTGCTGATGCTTTTCTTAGGGATAGTTTGAGGCCCAACCTAAGAATGTCCTCCCTGACCAGTCCAGCTTGCGAGATTTCCCCATCTTCTGGGCAGATGTAACTCTTATGAACCGTTCTATCTATTTAATACATAATAGTACGTATCCTGTATTATTTTCTTAAAAAAAAAGGTTTAAAGAACTTGTATGGTGTCAGATAGATACTAGATTTATCAGGGTGATCACTTCATAAGTTATATAAATGTCTAATCACTGGGTTATACACTTGAAGCTAATATAATATATGTAACTTGTAATTGAGAAATAAAAAATTATTTAAAATAAAAAAGAAAAATGTTTAAAAGAAGTAAATAAAATCACCTATAATCCTATCAGAGACAAATCTTATTAACATTTTGGTATATTTTCTTTCAGTCTTTTTATTTTCTCTCCTGTGTATGTGATTTTACAGAATTTATAGCATACTATAATATAATATTGTATCTCATTTTCACCCTTAACTTTATCATAAACCATTTGTAAATGGTATTTTAAAAGTTACATAATATTTCATGGTGTGGATTGTGATTTATTTATACTTTCTTTTTCATGCATATTTTTCTCATTAGTCCAATTGGGATTATGAAGGGAAGTCACCCTACTGAATCACTCCCCCTTTCCTACTGTAGTGCTTGTAGAGAATATTGTGTATGTAGATGATTCATAAATATTTTGCTTGCTCCTCTGTTTTCAGTCTAATATTACAGGGACTATTTGCTATAGGGGACCCAAAAATATTATATGCAGCTTACTCAAAGTTATTGTATCACCCAAGTCTTTCCACCTAGAAAAAGGGACACTGATGAGATCTTTGCATGTATTTTAAGGGCTTGTGAATCTTTTGCAATTGTATGAGAAATATTTTCAGTGAACATTCGTGCACTTTCCTGCAGTTTTCATTAGATTTTTTTTTAAAATATATTTTATTGATTTTTCACAGAGAGGAAGGGA
>NW_005362842.1:70130-85962 GCF_000412655.1 Myotis brandtii | reverse complement strand
TCTTATGAAAAACTGGGTGTGTTTTATTCTTTCTCTGCTGTGGAACATTCTCCTGCAGCCACAGACACTTGTTAAAGTTCACAGAGATTTAATGAGTAGAGGCAATAAAAAAATTGGGGGAAGGAGGAAAAGCAAACTAAGGAATGTGCATTCCTTTTCTGAATATTTTTAGAAAACAATTTTTTCTTTAAGAATATTTAATTTTTACTTTTTAAAATTTTTACATTCTTAAATTCTGTTGTTGATTATAAGAGCTTAGCTTAAGCGTGCTATTTGGATTCTGAGAGGCCTTTCTAGTCCTGGCTTTCCACTGTCCTACTCACTGGCTTAGAGGAAATGATGTCATTCTTCCATAACATAATTTCTACTTTTGTGGAGTAGAAATGTCATAGTTGTATAGCTAATGATAGAGATCTTTTGAGGACCAGAATAACTCACCTGAGGTTATTTAACTGATTAGTTACTGAGCCCATGTTAGAACCCAGCTTCATTTGTTTTATAATCTGTGTTCATTTATTCATCATCTATGCATTATCATCTGTCATTTTTTTGTTCACTCAATTTTTTATTAGTTTTTTGAGTATCAATGTATGCTTAACACTTTTTTAGGAATATAGTAATGACTAGAACAGCCAAAAATCCATCCCTCATAAAGGTTTCATTATAGAAGATGAGAAATAAGGAAGTAAAATATTTAGTGTGTTAGATAGTGGTAAATGTAAAAAAAAAATGCAGGGTGTCCCCAAAAATGAAATCAATATATATTTCAAAGAGGAAGAGAGAGGTAGAAACTTCAGTGATGAGAGAGAATCATTGACCGGCTGCCTCCTGCACTCCCCACACTGGGGATCGAGCCTGCAACCCAGGCATGTGCTCTGAACGGGAATCAAACTGTGACCTCTTGGTTCATAGGTCCACGCTCAACCACTGAACTATGCCGGCTGGGCATGTTTACATACACTAACAGCTGATAGCTCAATTGATGTTTCTTTCTTTTCAAAATTTGAATTAATAATTATTCAAAATGTGTATCCATTCTTTTGGGACACCCTGTTTAAAGCAGGAAAGGGAGATTGGTGGGGTAGGGTGCGAAGAGAGAAAGAGGGAGAATAGCAATTTAAAATAATGAGTTAAGGATGTTCTCAGGCCGCACCCCCAACACAATGAATCAAAATCTCTGGAGACAGGTAGCACCCAGTAATCTGTTTCAACCTGACTTATGCATGATTGTGATCCACTAAATTCATATGGGGTTTTCTTTCTTTCCAATTAGGTGCTTTAGACATTCAAAGATAAGGATTGTTTATATTTTATTAATATTGCATGATTTTAAAATTTTCTTTTTACTGCCCTATTGAGCTTCCTGTACTCTTAGTAGAGGTATCAAATAGGAAAATGCAGATTTGTAAGTGACATCTGGCAAAGAAAGAACCAGCCCATTGAGTGAAGAAAGTATTCTGAATAATCTCACAAAGTTTAGAAAAGGGCGTGTGTCAGACTAGCTGACATGTTTCCCTCAACAGTCTCTACAGAGACTCTCAGTTTCCTGGCAGGCACTATTTAATTATGGAAAATATATTCTCTTTCTTCCTGGGAAGGCAATTGCTATTTTGAAATGAACTTTTTGCCCAAAATGGCAAACAGGGAATAATCTAATCAAGAATGGCAGGATGTAATGCTGACAGAAATCTTTATATTTTCATCTGAAACTCAATACTTGTTGCAATTCTAAAATGAAATTGCCTCATTTGCCAAGTTAAAAATGCAGCATAGATTTCCTTTAATGCTTAATATATAGAGAGATTAAATGTAAATAGGTACTTGAGAATACAATATTTTCTAAAATTGGCATTTCATATTCTCTAAACAGACTGCATTTTTGGAAATGAATGCTACTTTTGTGAGAATTCAGACCCTCCCGTTTTGCCATTTGTAAAGCCACCAAAAGCTGTAAGCTTGAATCCAGTTTGACTCATGTATCCTCCAAAAATACACTTTGAGATTTTAGTCTAAGATGCCTGGGTGCCTAGAGTCATGAACAAGACAGATAAGGCTTGTGCTCTCCTGGGGCTTAAGTGTCCTGAGGGAAACAGACATAGAGTCAGGTCTGATATCAGTTTGAGTAATAATAGTTTAAAGAAAAAAGGGCGGTGACCAGATAATGTGAGAGGAGGCCTTGCAGGGGATGACATTCAGCTAAGACCTGAACAAAGACCAAAGCAAGCCATGGGAGACTGGTGGGGGGACCAACAGTACACAGGCCCTGAAACAGGACGTGGTGGATGTATGTAAGGAAGGAACGAAGGCCACTGTGGCTGGAGCAGAGGAACACAGGTTAGCAGTTACACAGCAGTAATCACAATACATGTGAATGCGTTAAAATCTGTTAAAAGACAGAGACTCTGGCCCTAGCTGGTTTGGCTCAGCCTGGATAGAGCATCAGCCTGCGGACTAAGGGTCCCGGGTTCAATTCCGGTCAAGGGCACATGCCCAGGTTGTGGGCTTCATCCCCAGTAGGGGACGTGCGGGAGGCAGCCAATCAGTGATTCTCTCTTGTCATTGATGTTTCTATCTCTCTCTCCCTCTCCCTTTTTATTGATTTGAAATAAATAAAAATATATTTTTTTAAAAAGACATGTAAAATTAAGAGTCATTATCTTTGAGGAGAGGAATTTTAGTTGTTTTTACAGCAAGAATGTATGACTGTATTAACATATTACTTGCTTAAAATTTTAAAAAAGAGTGACACATATGTTTTTTAAATTCTTAGATTTTCCTCGTTTTAGTCTAGAGTTAGTCAGAGTGTCTGCAGATCTAGATGAACCACAGTACTTTTCAGTGCTATTAACTTTGCGAGTATTGTTGATTATTAGTTCTTGGTATCCTCGGATTTTGGAGTAAGTTTCCTATTTATTCAAATGAAGCTGTTTCCAGGTTTCTTATGACTTATTCTATAATAAGAGTTGCTAGTAGCTAGCCCCCACATATTAATTCAGTTTAGTCACTGAAGTCCTCATGTGTGCTTTGTATGAATAGGCAGGATTGCAAGGTTCTTGACAGCTGGGATTTTATTATATTCATCTTTGTATTCCTTACACCTAGTAGCAATTGCCTGGCTTAAGGTCAGCACACTATTTTCACTTAGACTCAGACATAGTCTCTGAAGTAAATCAACAAATGCAATCACTGCTCTGAGAGAGTTCATAATGTAGCAGAAAATGTAATAAATTAGTTTTGATACACTGTGCTAATAACAATAGCTTACATTTATTGAGCATTTACAATGTGCCAGGCATTGGTCTAAGTCCTTTATGCATATAACTCAATCCTCACAACCATCCCACAAAGAAAGTAATGTTATTATTGCCATTTTAGGATGAGAAAACTTGAGAGTTAAAGGGAGTAGGTAATGATTAAGTTTATACAGATAATAAGTGGCACAGCTGGGATCTGAACCAAAGCAGTTGGCTCCAGAGCCCATCCTCTTAACCACCTACACTGTATGGCCTCTCTCTAGGCCAGCGGTTCTCAACCTGTGGGTCGTGAACAATGAAAATACATCCTGCATATCAGATATTTACATTACGATTCATAACAGTAGCCACATTACAGTTATGAAGTAGCAACGAAAATAATTTTATGGTTGGGGGTCACCACAACATGAGGAACTGTATTAAAGGGAGTCTAGGCTATTCTGGCAGATTCTGTTCATAAAGTGCATATAAAAAGTGCAGTAGGAGGCCAGAAGAGGGAACAAGAACCCCAGGGAAAGCATCAGGAAGTCTCATTTTAAGGGTATTTTGAAAGATGAATAGAAATTCTCGAGCTAGAGAAGGAGGGAAAGGGCATTCTGGGCAGAGAGGGAAGTGTGACTGTGGAGGCGTTGAGGAATGTGGAATGCCAGGAATTACTGAGAAACTGTATTTGGAGCATGTGGGTGTGGGTAGGTGTGTGAGGAAGGGGGGCAGAGGGACTGAGGGAGAGACCTTCAGTGAAATAAGTGAGTGCCCCAGTGTGCCCTTATTTTTGCTGGAAACATACAGGACTTGTTTTAGATTTTTTCTTGGTGAGTCAGAGACATTAAAAATAGAATTCTAATGAAGCACAAAGGGCTAATAACCTAAATATCTCTCTGAAGTTGTGTGATAATGGCCCATGAGGATATAAAACCATTAAACTGTTAATTCGAAATTAATTTGATAAAAGAACCTGAACAAGATTGATTGATTGGATTCCCTGGGTAGTTATAAAGTTATAAACCACTCATAGCTTTTTGTGGTAAGGAAGGATACATTTTAGCCCTGAGTTTTCCCCAGGAGGCTGATAGTCCCTGATTTTATGTAACTTTATCTTAACCATCCTTTTCTAGATTGGGGCTCCAAATATGACGGTGCTGTAGAGATTTCTTTGGGTTTTTATAAAGAAGTTTTACTGAATTATCAGGACATAAGTCAATTACTTTTTTTTTTTTAGGTTGCACTTTTTGCTTTTGATTATACACTTTAGAAATTAGACATTTGGTGGGAGGTGAGATTATTATTAACTTATTTATAATTTAAAATCATGATTGCTGCAGGTGCAGAGATGCTTCATTTATTCATGTTTAAATTAAATATTCCTAAGGATGCAACTTTATGTTTTGTGGGAACCCAGGTATCTATAACTTGAAATTTTTATCTGCCATCTTTTAAAAACAAAAGAAACATTCCCAAACATTGTCTTTGAATTTATGGTCCACATTTTTCAAAATGAGTTTTTAAAAATTAGTGTATATCCTTAAATATCCCAGCCTCCATTGGTCAGAGAGAACCTAATGAAGTTTCCACTACTCAACAATAACAATCATCAACTCATGACTAATCCTCCACTTCTAATATTCCCACCACTTGATTATTCTGGAAAAAAAATCTCTGGCATATTTCACTTTTAAGTAATTCCATATGTATCTATAAAGAACTCTTTAAAAACCATAACCACAATATCTTTATTAGACCTTTAAAAATGAAGAATAATGATTCTTGCCCAGTTGGTGTGGCTCAGTGATTGAGCGTCGATCCATGAACCAAGAGGTCATTGATTTGATTCCCTATCAGGGCACATGCCTGGGTTTCTAACTCAATCCCTGGTAGAAGGGAGCTGATCCGTGATGTTTCTCTCTCATCGGTGTTTCTCTCTCTCTACCTCTCTTCCTTCCTCTCTCTCAAAATCAATTAAAAAAAAAAAGAATGATTCTTTAATGCCATAAAATACCTACAATGTCAGTGTTCAATTTTCCCCAGTCATCTCATACTTTTTTTTTTTTACAGTTTGTTTGAATTAGCATCATGCTGTAACCAACTGAGCTAACCAGCCAACCTAGTTTGTTTGAATTAGGGTCCAAGTAAAATTCATACATTCAGTCAGTAGATAGATCTCTTAAATTGCTTTTAATGTATAGGTCTCCCACTTCATGCCCTGCACACACACACACTTTTTGATATCATTGAAGAAATCAGTTCTCCCCTAATGTTTCCCACACTCTGGATACTGCTAATTGCATCTAAGTGGTCTGTTTAATATGTTTTTTTAATTTCTTGTAGATTTGCAATTTGATCTAGAATAGAAGTTCTCAGGACCCCTTCACGCTTTTAAATGTTATTAAGAACCCCAGCAATTTTTGTGTATGTAGGTTATATCTATTGATATCTATTGCATTAGAAATTAAAACTGAAATTTTTAGAACTTTATTAATTCATTTAATAATAATAAACTTGTTATACACTAATATATAGTACATATTTTAAGAAGAATAACCATATCTCCCCAAATAAAAAGAAATAAGTGTGAACAATGACATTATTTACTTTTTTTTTAATTTGTATTTTTTAACACATGACAGCTAGATTGTCATATCGCTTTTTACATTTGATCTATTGTAACACATTTTGGTTGAAGTATATGTAGAAAGTCTGACCTAAGAAATATGATTGGCCCTAGCCAGTTTGGCTCAGTGGATAGAGCGTCGGCCTGCAGACTGAAGGGTCCCAGGTTCAATTCTGGCCAAGGGCACATGCCCGGTTGCGGGGCTCGATCCCCAGTAAGGGGGCATGCAGGAGGCAGCCAATCAATGATTCTCTGTCATCATTGATGTTTCTATCTCTCTATCCCTCTCCCTTCTTCTCTGAAATCAATAAAAATATATTTTTAAAAAAAGAAATGTAATTGGGTAAGGGAGGAGTATTTTAATAGCCTTTTCAAATAATTGTGGATATTCTTCTTTGAGGCTACACTGAAATTGA
The DNA here is from genome assembly GCF_000412655.1 of Myotis brandtii. Lineage (NCBI taxonomy): Eukaryota > Metazoa > Chordata > Mammalia > Chiroptera > Vespertilionidae > Myotis > Myotis brandtii. The sequence continues at coordinate 79,684 of NW_005362842.1, read as the reverse complement.
ACTGGTAGTTTCTTAAAGATTAGTTGCAATCTAGAATCTAAAACTATATCAATGAGCTTTTCTTATTCTTAATATTAAAATCCATTCATCTGTCTTGAACTTTTTTAAATTTAAATTTAGTTGGTATACTATATTATGTTATATTATTTTCATGTGTACAATATAGTGATTAGACATTTTTATACCTTACAGTATGATCACCCCACTAATTCTAGTAATCATCTGTCACCATGCAACATTTTCATAATAATATTAACTCTATTATTATATTATTATGTTACATTAAATCACATCTTCTTTATCCATTTATCGATGGACATTTAGGTTGTTTCCATATGTTGGCTATCCTGTATAATAAAACTCTAATAATTCAAATCGACCGAATGGCGGAACTGCCATGAGAACGACCGGTCGCTATCATGCGCACTGACCACCAGGGGGCAGACATTCAACACAGGAGCTGCCCCCTGGTGGTCAGTGCGCTCCCACAGGGGGAGTGCCACCCAGCCAGAAGCTGGGCTCACGGCTGGCGAGCGCAGTGGTGGTGGCAGGAGCCTCTCCCGCCTCTGCTGCAGGCAGGCAGTAAGGAGTGAGGGGGCCTGGGCTGCGAGAACCCCGGACTGCGAGAGGGCACAGGCAGGGCTGAGGAACCTCCTCCCACAAGTGCACGAATTTTGTGCACCGGACCTCTAGTTATAAATAATGTGGCAATGAACATAGGACTGCATATATCTTTTTGAATTTGTGTTTTCATTTTCTTTGAATTAATACCCAGAAGTGGAATTGCTGGGTCATATGGTGCATCTATTTTTAGTTTTTTGAGGGATGTCCACTCTATTTTCTATAGTGGCCCCACCAATTTGCAGTCCCACCAACAGTGCACAAGGATTCCCTTTTCTAAACATCCTTACCAACACATTACTTGTTGACTTTTTGATAATAGCCTTTCTGATTAGTGTGAAGTGGTACCTCATTGTGGTTTTGATTTTCATGTCTTACACTTTGAATGAACTTTTACTCAAACATGATTTTGTAATATTATGCATTGGCCATTTAGAAAATATTGGTTCCCTGAATTACCTAGATCTTCTAAATGTTGGCCTACTTTATTGTACAATACTAGAGGCCCAGTGCACAAATTTGTGCATGGGTGGGGTCCAGCCCGTCCCAATGGGGGAAGAGGGCGGTCAGGGGTGGGGCCAGCCAGGGCCAGCCAGGGGGAAGGGCTGCGGGCAGTTGGCCAACTGGCCCCGTCCCCTGGTCCAACTCCCGGTTAAACTCCTAGTTGAACTCCTAGTCAAGGGAGGGGACAATTTGCATATTAGCCTTTTATTATATAGGATTAAAAACAATCACATTCCTTGAAATTACCACCAATCTTATCAGAAAATTTTCTAAGTGTCTGAGTGAAGCTATCAAGCTCATAATAGTGGAATTCCAAAATTCTAATTTTTGTTTGAAAGTTTGAATTTTATCACTGGCAGCACAGTTGTTTTTTTTGAAGTGACAGCTCACCTCAATTAGTTCATTTTTGTGAAAATGCCTGTCAAATACTCAAGTCTGAATAACCACAGTCTGCCAGTCATTCTTTCAAGTAAAAATAGTGTTCCATGAAAAAAGTAGCTAGTTTATCTTACAGCTCATTTGCACAAGGGCTTTGCCTAAGACAACCATCGTATTTCAGTTTGCAGCAGAAGCACTTTATGCAGACTTCCTATTTCATCACAGATACTATTAAAAAGACATATACTCAAAGGTCGAACTTGAATAAAATTAATACTTTTTTACTACTTCATCAAGGACATTTCTAAGGGAATTTGTTGTTGTTGTTATTATTATTTAAATATATTTTATTGATTTTTTACAGAGAGGAAGGGAGAGGGATAGAGAGTTAGAAACATTGATGAGAGAGAAACATCAATCGGCTGCCTCCTGCACACCCCCCACTGGGGATGTGCCCGCAACCAAGGTACATGCCCTTGACCAGTATCGAACCTGGGACCCTTCAGTCCTCAGACCGATGCTCTATCCACTGAGCCAAACCGGTTAGGGCTGTTGTTATTATTTTTAATGGAGCCTGTGGTCGTGAGGAATGAAGTAGCTACAAGTACCTTGGTGCCACTTCTTGGTTCATACTGAGGGGCTACCTACTATTGCTTTTGTGCCATCAGTGTAAATGTCGGCACGATAGAAAAAGCAAGTAAAGTCTTAGTAATAATGTGAAAATAATTGGATCTCATGGGTTCTTTAAGAAGGCATCAAGGATTTCCCAGGGGTTCGTAGGCCACACTTTGAGAATTGCTGATTTAGAAGCTTGATCAGACTCAGGTTCAACTCTTTTTGGCAAGACTATTTCATAGGTGGTATGTGTACTTTCATCAGGAGTTTCAAAATATCTGGATACATACTCATCTCTTTTTCTGTAATGAGGATCATTGCCTACATGCATTATTTTGTTAGAGGTTACAAAATGGTGATGTTTGATCACTCTCCATTTACCAACTGAAATACTTTAATAGTGAAGCACTTCATTAATTATGTAGGTATCACATATTATATATAGGGAAAACAGAGTATACATATTTAATTTTTCCCCTTTATTTACCAGTTAAAATAATGGGTTGGTTCCCTACCATCCTCCAAGGATAACCACTGATTTTGTTTTTATCATTAGGAATTAATGGATTTAAAAATATTTGGTGCATTTCGATCCTTGCAGTTAGATTTAACTCCAGAAGTTTTTTATAACTTCTTCTTCATATATATATATATAATGAGATGCTCCCGGCTCATCTTGCTCATTTCCTGTTTCAAACCTGGAAACAGCCTCTTTTTTTCCTTTTTCTTTTTTCTTTTTTAAGCATTATTGAGATAGCATTGACATATAACGTACAAGTTTAAGGTGTGCAACATGATGACTTGATACATGTATATTTTGAGAAATGATTACCACAGTAAGGTTAGTTAATACTCCATCCCCTCAAATAATTACCTTTTGTGTGTGGTGATAACTTTTAAGATCTGCTCTCTTAACAACTTTGAAGTATGTTGTTGTTAATTATAGTCATCATGCTAACATTAGATCCCCAGAAGTTATTTATCTTATAGCTGGGAATGTGTACCCTTTGTCTACCATCTCTCCATTTCCCCATCCCCAGTGTCTGGCAACCACCATTTTACTCTGTATTACTTTGAGTTTGTAGAAACAGCCATTTTTTAAAAAGGAATTCTGGTTCTTTTATGGGAAATGGTACTTAGAGACCACAGTCTGGGTACAAGGTGTACTCACAACAGTTAGGTCATTTTTTTTTAGGCCTTTTCAATGTATGTTTATGACAGAAAGTTATGTTTATTATAAACTCATGAGTTCTGATGCTATTTCTAGTACAGGTTGAATATCATAGGGTTTCTGCTTAACCACATTGATCCTACATTCATAACTCCTTTCCCCCATACCAAATAAGTCACTTTCCAGGAACACCAGTATAATTATTCATTTGCTTTATATCCCACAATAAAAATGTTAGCATCATAATCACAATACCAACACTTCCACCAACAAAAATTACTAAAAACAATTTCAGATTTATATTGCAATTCTCTTTGTCCTTAGGCCGTATCCCAGTTGAGATGTACAGTCCAATTACTGTATGTTAAAGTCACTTGGAATAATTTCTATGTATGTGGTTATGCCACAGATTTAATATGCACATAATTTTTTGTTTCACTTGCTGTTTTCAGATATTGCTTTTTATTACTCCACTTTATAATTATATAAACTATGTATGGTTCCAAAGGCAGACTTAGCTTCTGTCCCTATTCTTTCTACTCTATCTCCCCCCTCTTTTTTTGTTGTTACATTTTGGTTTTATTCACACACACCAACATACAAATACATGTATATTTGTATTCCCATTTTTAACTAAGCAACAGTATACCAGTACTATACTCACTTCAATCTACCTTTCTGTTTTCACTTAACTTTATATCCTAGAAATCTCTCCATAGCAGTACAAAGAGATAGTCCTTATCGATGTACGGTAGTTTATTCAGCTAGTCCTCTGATGATATGTTGTTTGTAGTGGTTTTAAAGTTGATCTCTTCATAAACTTATTTGTAAATAGAGAATGAAACTTTTATAATTGTTACCTTTGTTTTTTAAGGTTATGCTTTAGCTTTTTAGTTTTGAGAAGCAAGTTAAGCCTGTAGAGCTTTTCTTCTTTCTTTTTTTTTTTTTTTTGTAGTTAATGCTGCTGATGGTGATGATGATGAGCAATGAGTAGATTTAATCAGAGGTATCTCTCTGCCACAGTCTGGTGGTGTTTATATAAACTAAAGAGACTAATTTAGTCATAACACCTGTGTCACAGAAGCGTGACTAATCACTCTCCCTGTTAGATGCCCCAGGTATCAAAATGCTGCCAGGACGGTATTGAGGAAGGAGTTCCCTGCAGGCCCGGAATTCCTAATTGCTGTAATCAGAACCTGAAATTTCTTAAGTTTGAATCTCATTTCCACTAAGGCAAGAATTGCTTCAGTTACTTTAATTTTGCTAAATTTGAAGTCAGGAAAGAAAAATGACTTTAAGTTTTATATTATTTACTCTTCATCAGTCAGAAGGCTCCAAAGGCTCAAAGATATTTTAATGTAAATTAATTATTAATCTAGAAAGCAGTTTTACATTTTCTGCTGAGAGATGAATGTAAATGATTTTTCTTATTGTTGAATCAACAGCCACAACTTTGAATTGTAATCATTCACCCAGACATATCTTTTCACTCTTCTTCCTTTTGAGCTGTCAAATATACTTGCTTCAGTTTTTCTTCTCACCTTCACCTCCCATTTTTTTCTCATATGGACTCTTGACAGTTCAGTATGTTCCTGGACATGAAATGTTAACACAGGGAAAAGATTTATGCCAGTTTTCTCTCCCCACCCCCTCCAAAGGAAGAATCTCTATTAGAATTCTGAAAGTAGTATTTGCTTTTGTAGCCTCATGCCTTTGAAAAAAAAAAAAAAGACATGATGTGGAACTTTTCTCATTATCTGAGATAGAGGCCCCGCTTTGAAAAAAAAAAAAAAAAGACATGATGTGGAACTTTTCTCATTATCTGAGATACTAGAGGCCCCGTGCACGGATTTGTCCAGGGCATGTCCGGCCCGTCTCACTCAGTCCCGATCAGGCTGATCTGGGCGGCTGGCCAGGGAGAGACCACAGGAGGGCTCCAAGGCATGTCCGGCCTGTCTCACCCAGTTGCAATCAGCCAGACCCCAGCAGCAAGCTAACCTACTGGTCAGAGCGTCTGCCCCCTGGTGGTCAGTGCGCATCATAGAACTGGTTGAACAGTCGAACGAACGGTCGGACACTTAGCATATTAAGCTTTTATTATATAGGATATTGCATATATCATTTCCTCCCAAATCCTGATGCTCTACCACTCAAGTGAAATATAACAGAGCTGAGCTTCTCTTGTCTTTGACAACATTTGCTCCAAGCACCTGTAATTCTGAATGGGAGGCATGTCTCTTGTCCTTTCTTCTCACTATTGGAGTTTGATGCTGATATTACTGAGACTTTGAGCTGACAGTGGAAGGAAGAGAGATATTGAGAAGATGATTCAGACAGAAGAAGGCTAATTGATGGTATTCCCACTGAGAAAAAGACACAGCTCAGGGTGTTGATTGTTTTTAGACAGGAATGTGTTAGAGTTTACATTTGTTTAGAAGTTCTTATAAAGTTGCAGCTGGTTCAGCTTGTAAGGAAATATATTGTGCCTCTGAGTAGCTAAGTGATTGCTGTTTTGGTTGAGGCAATAGTATGCCTGGTAGTTAAGATCACTACAGTCAGACTTTTAAGGTCCAATCTGAGTGTATTTGGGCCACTTTGTTCTCCTCCCTGTGCCTCAGTTTCTTCATCTGTAAAATGGAGGTAATACTGATTCCTATAGGAAAGATTCTGTGTGTATGAGAATTAATGTAGCAATCATCTAAAGTGCCTTAAACATATCACAGGCACTTCACAATGTTCATTTCCTCCTCTTTCCCTCCACTCTCCCCTTCTTTCTTGAAACATTGTCCTTGGAGCAGATTTCAATAACTTAAACCACTGCCCCAGTGATTGCCATTCACTTAACCAGAGATCCATTCCCAAAGGAAACTTGTTCCCTGGACTGCTTTACAAACTGTCCTTAAAAAAAAAAAGGAACTAGAACCCAGAGTGGTCGTGGGTATCATTTTTAGAACTTCCCAGTGCTTGCTTGATCTCCCTTACATCTCTTTTCCATCGAGTTTTTTCTTCCTACCCACCTCTCATGACATAAATTTAATGTTACTGATAGTTTTCACATCTTGATGCTATCACACTACTCCCATTGCAATGCATACTTTTTGCCAATAGATGCCACCCTCTCACTTCTTGTGAGCACAGTCTCTGGTGTGGCATTTCTTTAGGTAAAGGAGAGGTTGCCGCTATGCAAAATGAGTAGTAAAATTACTTCATCTGCCTGAAAGTTGGACATCACATGAAGTGAATTTCATTGAAAATAGGGGGGTACCTTGTAACATGGACCAGTAGAGTGAACATTAAATTATGCCAGAAGAAGGGTGAATGGCCTTGCACGAGTCACTCTCCTCTTTGAGTTTCATGTTTGTAGTCTGTGAAAATCAAGCATAATACCACTGTCCTACTTTTCCCAAAGGGTTTGAGGAAAGATCAAATGAAATGGAGGTTGGGGTTATTTTGAACCAAGTTTGTTCTAAATTCTACCATTTAGAATTATGGTAGAATTCTACGAGCAGGGAATTATAAAACTGCTTCTGTTTGTTTTTGCTTTTTTGGTTCATTGTGTATTAAGTATCATTATTTATTGTGTTATTATTATTTCATGCTTAATTGCACCTTTGTAAAAAATTATTAGATCTTTTAGCAATAACAAATAATTCAGAAACAGGAGAAGGCCAAAGGAGCAGTTAAACCTTAACTTCTGCTATGCTTTTTGCTGCTGATGGTAATACTATCATCACATTAGGGTGATATAACATTTAATATTGTTAAAGGTACATGCATGTTTTGCTCCTTTATTTGGTGATGCTTACAGTGTTCCTGTGAGGGAAGCAAGGTGAGGTTGGTTATCCTTTATATGGTTTGAGGATCTGAAGTCCAGAGACATTAAAAGTCAACTTCCTGCTTAGTGTCAGAGTCAGTTCTGGGACCCAAATCCTCAGGTTGCTTCCTGCCTCTGGTAACTGTTGGGTGTTTTGTCACTAGGAACAAAGCAAAATAAACTGATCTTGAGCTCCAGGCACATACTAGGCACTTAATTAATGTTACAAAGCAGGTAAAAAAAAAATCATCTATATAATATGTCCTGGGGACTACAGTGACCAGGAAGAATGGTGTCAAATGTATTGCATCTTACTGGGAATTTTGTAATATTAGAGGAGTATTTATTGTTGACTTAAATTTTTTTTCATGCTTGATAAATAAGGCAGATTGACATGCTTTATGTTTCATTAATTACTTACATGAATTATCCCCCTTGTTGGAACAATTGAGTTGACACCCTCTTTTGATGTTCTTTATTATTTACTTTGCAACCATGGGTTTCATAGTTATTATGCTGTTGTTCAGGAAATGTCATGCTAACTAAAAAGGCATTATTGGTTTAAGAACACTTTTGGTTTTGTCCAGATATAACTTCTGTGGAAACAAAGGTGTCTGTTAGAGAGGAGTCTTAATGGCTGAAGCAAACATTTGCTATACGCTCAGGTGAAATCTGTCACAGGGCGCCTGGCAGTCTCATCCAGGCTCTTATTCCAGAATGTTCCCCTTTCCTACCCTGTTATCTGTTCAACAGTAGCTTTTCTTTAAGTTTACTTTTCTTACCATTGTAATAAATATTGCGTACTTTTAGCAATCTTCATATTATTTGCTTATTATTTTGTGTGTTTTTTCTCCCCCTACCCTTTATTTTTATTATTATTTTTCTGATTAAAACACCTACCATCAGGTCTACCCTCATGGCAAATTTTTAAGTATACAATGAACGATTGTCACCTATAGGCACCTGCTGTGATGTAGATCTCTAGGGCTTGCTCCTCTTGTGTACCTGAAACTTTGTACCCTTTCACTAGTAGCGCCCTGCTTCCCCTCTCTCTTGTCTTATTTTACATTTTATTGGCAGGGATACTTGCTTTCTTAAGGTTACAGAGTTTGAGAAGAAGATGGTGAAAATAGCAATTACTGAAATGTGTACATGGTGGGAACCCATGTGCATTCTTTGGAAAAATTTTTCAAATCTTTATTTTCTTTTTGTAATATCCATTCATCTGAGTGTGTAGGAGCGTGTTAATTAGTTTATAAATTTGGTAGATGTGAAGTTTAAGTCTTTTTCCCATTCTTTGGTTAAATGTTAGCAGAAAACATTGGTTGGACCTGTAATGTTGGGAATCCCCTCGATCAGAGTTGGGTGCAGCGTGTAAAGCATTTAGCAAAGTGCCTGGCAGTCCTCCTCTGTTATTAATGTCCGTTCCTTTCAGAGTGACAGCTTACATAAAGTTGAAGAGAGCAGCAGATTGGGAAACAGACTCAGCTCTGACAGTAGCTAGCTTTGTGTCCTGCAGCAAGCCACCTGATCTTCCTGGGGCTCTTCATTCTTCATCTGCTAAATAAAGGGCAGCTTGAAAAGTCTTAAGAGCCCTCAAACTCTCATTCTTTGTTTGCTAATCTTTAAAATGGAGATAATACATACCTGTCACAGGGGTTATTTGAGCTTGAAAGAGATAGCCTGTGTAAAGCACATAAAAAGACTCAGTACATGTCAGGTTTTCCCCCATTCTTTTAAAATGCATGGAGGTACTTTGGACACCCTGGAGACCAAAATGAGTGCAGGAGGCCGTATAACGTACTGACCCAGAGCCAGATAGACCTGGATTCAATCCTGGCTTCACTATTTATGAGATCTGTAACTCTAGGCAAGTCACTTACCCTAGAATGAAGATACTAATCATATTTACTTCAGGGTTATTGAGAAGATTAAATTAGAAAATACTACTAAAGTGCTTAGCAGGGCACCTGACACATAGTAGGCACTCACTAAATTTTATTTACGTGTGTAATACTTAGGTGGGAAAGATGAACGGTCAGAGGGGAAGAGTTGAAGATAATGAGATGGGCTGCCCAAAACAAGAGAAGTTGGAGGCAAGCCCAAAACTTATCTCACAGTTTTATTGAGGGCCCTACTGAGGCAGCTCCCTCTTCCTAGTTAAATGTTGTTTGCTTTGAAGTATTCAATACCTAAAATGAGCTTAAAACCCTTCTTTATTCACAGGGTTTACATATCAAACCTACTGATTCAAATGGATCTTTTGTGTTTTCTCAGATCAGATTGGCTTCCCTTACATCTGCCTGGGAGCTGTAAGACCTGGAAATTTCTCATGTTGATGTTCTGATCTGATGATGTTGTTGTTACTATAAAACAGTGTGTGTGTGTGTGTGTGTGTGTGTGTGTGTGTGTGTGTGTGTGTGTGTGTGAGAGAGAGAGAGAGAGAGAGAG